>NC_044316.2:57775694-58096944 GCF_007474595.2 Lynx canadensis
TGGACACACCATCCCTTCCCACGGCCCCCTCCACGGCCCACAGCCTTGGCTGGGAAGGGAAGCAAAGCTGGGAGAGGGGAGGAAAGAGAAAGACCCTGAGGGTATAAGCCAGACGGGCTCTTCCCACCCCTGTCAACAAACGTGGGGAGGCTGTGCCACGCCCTGTGCTGGGCTGGGGGAGACCGAGGATGCATCTCACACGGGCCCTCGGGTTGAGAGGCTAGTGGGGAAGCAGGCAGCCGGATGGGGCTGTCCCAGGGGTGAGGCCTGGAGACTGATGTCCCCCTACCTTGTGCCCCTACCCAAGAGACCCCGGGCTCCCGCATGAGGGGACCACTCCCGCCAGACAGGCGGTGACAGGCCCCCTTTTGCTCCTCACCTGCAAAGCACTCGGGCCTGGGCAGGAGCGTGGGTGCACACTGCCATGATTTAAACACTAATTACAATACACTCCACTGGACGCTGTGCAGGGCCGCACAGAGCGCTGTGGTCACAGGGAGGGTGGGAGCCGGCTGGGGTGTGACCAGCTTCGAGAAGAAGGAGCAGCAGAGTGGCAGTTTGAAGGAGGGGGCTCAGACCAACTGCCTGGCCAGCTGAGGGCAGGTGGCAAGAGAAAAGGTGGCCCCGGCCTGAAGGCGTCACAAGGCCAACTGAGGAGTCAGTCCCGCCCTGCCGGCGGCGGGGGGGGGGGGGACAAGGAGATTCTCACAAAGACAGCCAGAGGGCAGGGTCTGGAACCCACCAGGGGTCACAGAGCTGGAGGTCGTGATTTTCACCAGCCGGACAGGAGGGCGCAGGGAAAGAACCTAGAGCGGACCCCATAAGCCTCCTCCGCCAGCCCTGGCTGTCTGTCCACAGAGCTTTGCGGTAGAGCATGTCCCCCAAAGTGAACCCCCACACGTGCTTCCGGGGTAACCTTGGCACAGCCCCGTGCCCAGGACAGGGTCTCAGCCCCTCCTCAGCACCTCCCATCCCCTTGCTTCCGCCTCTGTGGCACCTTTGCAGGCCAGGCACCCGGCTCACAGACACCCTCCTGGGTAGCACCAGGGAAAGGAAGTCACCACGGTCAAGGACAGGGACTTTCTAGTTGGTTCTCTCTGCTGGCACCGTGAGGCCTTAGGAAGCTACCTAGAAGGTGGTGGCGGGGCGGGGGGGGGGGGGAGAAGTGCAGAGAAGAGGGGGGCGGGGCACAGGGTGGGGGAGGGGCGGGCTCCCCAGCAGCCTGGGCCGGGCAGATAGCACAGCGGCCGCACTCAGAAGCTCGTTCGCACTTATCTCCCAGCCGCCAGGTATCTTCGCACGGGAAACATGGCATTCGGTAATAGGATTTTGATGCTGAACAGCCCAAGTTTTCTCCGAGACTGACTTACGTCACAAATGTAGGGAATCGCGACCTTAATAGGATTCTAACTTTTAGGCAGTGGAGAGAAATGGGGAGGGCAGGGTAGAAACTCCTGGATGCCCTCCCTGGGAACACGGGGCCTGGGGGCCGGCAGGGCTATCCCTTCAGGACACCTGCGGGGCTGGTGGTGGGAGGGGTTCAGGGTGGGCCTTGGTGCCTCTGGGTCAAGACAGCCAGGGCCCCTGCGTGGAGACGCGTTCCTTGGCTCTGTGTTGCAGAAACAGAGGTCTCTTTGGGGCCTGGGGTCCCAGAACTGGCCCCGAGACCTCCATCCGGCTGCACACACACACAGATGTAGTCGGTCAGGCAAGTTTTTCAAATGTTCCCTTCCAAGGCCGCACCTCCCTCCCTGGGCACAGCGCTCACAGCTCCAGCCTGAGCACGGGAGAAGAACTTGAACCAGTAACGTGCTTTAAAAATATATTCTGCAGGGGCGCCTGGGTGGCTCAGTCGGTTAAGCATCCAACTTCAGCTCAGGTCGTGACCTCGTGGTCTGTGGGTTCGAGCCCCATGTCGGGCTCTGTGCTGACAGCTCAGAGTTTGGAGTCTGCTTCACATTCTGTCTCTCTCTGCCCCTCCTCCGCTCATTCTGTCTCTCTCTCTCTCTCTGTCTCTCAAAAATAAACATTTATATATACATGGAGTCAACTGCTGTGACGACATTTGCATGGCACAACCATCCCGAGAGAATTCCCCAAGGGCCCTGCTCTGGGAAAATTCTAGCCACCAGGAGAACCCTGTCCTGGTGCTGGTGTGGGCACTGGTCTTCGGCTGTCCCCACCTGCCCTGAGCACAGGAGGCGAACACGAACAGGACGCAGCAAGAGGGATGTGGGGCAGAAACAGTGCACAGAAGGATTTCTTGGCAGGACGTGGCATTAAACCCCTGCCCAGGACAAGGCGTCGCACGTCCCTTTTCCTTGGCAACCTGAGGCACAGCGACGTCCACCTCTGAGCTTCCCACCCACGGTCTCAGGTGCTCAGCAACACTGTCGCATGAACGCTCGGCGTCTATCTGCCCTGTGTGGGTCTGGGTACTCTCGAGAACAGTGCCTGCCATGTGAGATGGGGCCTCTTCCTGGGAGACCTGAGTGTGATCCGCGTGAAGCAGAGGAATGCGCCAAGGACCTTGCGGGCCCTTTTTCTGCCCTGGACCTCTCTCCTGGCTGGTTGTCCCTTTGCTGCCCTCTCTCCACCAGTCTGTTAGCTCAAAGGAGCTGGGTTCTCATGGGTCTGCATTGGTCGAGGCCATCACGAGAGTCCTGGTAAGGCTGGAGCCCAAGCCTTCATTCACCTACCTGTACAGCATCATCCCACTCAGGTACTTTCGCACCCCCTACCAGATCAAGGAACCTTCTGGAGATGTGGGAATGTTCCACATCTCCATGTAGGTGAGGGTTATTTGGGTGCACACGCTTGTCAAAACTGCTTGGACTGTACGAAGAGCCACACGTTTCACAATATGTAAACTACTCTCAATTTTTCAATTAAAAAGAAGAAATCACCTCCTGGGCTGATAATACATCTTGAGTCAAAGCCACTCTCTCAGTCCCTAAGGCTCTGATGGGCTGCAGAGCCTTTCGGTTGGCCAGAGTCAGAGACAGAAGCCCGATCAATACGTCTGGGAAGAGGCAATAATCAGTGTGATGATACTGCATGTGTCCCACGCTCAGGCTGAGACACCTGCCCCAGGGGGTTTCCACCAGCAGTGGGAGGAAGGCGACAGCCGCCAGCGTGCCACCCAAAGCCTCGGTCAGCTCTCTTGCAGGAAGAAGAGAAAGGGAGGAAACGCAACAAGACAGGAAGCGTCTTCATCCCAGACGCCCGACTGGCTGCCTTGCACACGTGGGGCAGGGACTAGGATCTACGTCGGGCCTCTGCTGGTTAGGATCAGGGAGGAAGGGACACACCACGCAGGGGGTCGGCGGCAGCGAACGCCACAGGTGGGGCGTGCCCGCAGCTGTTGCCCCTCCCCTCCGGAACACATTGGCGACAGCAGAATCTGCCCAAGATCCCCCCGGGGCAAGACCGGCTGCTCCAGAACCGCAGAGGCCCCCCGACTCTCGCTCTGGCAGCAAGTGCGCCCTGGCCTTGGACAGGCCTCCCTGGAAGCAGCAGACGGTGAAGTCAACGTGCAGGAGGGCTCAGAAGGCTCACGCCCGGACTCACTGTTGATGCTGAGGGACAGACGAGAGCAGAGGGAGACAAGCGGGACGGGGAAGCAAGGGCCCTCACAGCCAGCTTCCTCACTCCTAACTCGCAAGGGGCCTTCTGCCCACCTCCTGCCCTGTCTTCTGAGTGAGGAACACAGACCAAGGTCTGGCCTTTCTACACAAGCCTAGGCTGATTTGGACCCTGCTGTGGTCTCCAGTCTGCTCGCCCTGAGTGACCCTGGCCATGAAATCTGCCTTCCTGGGACCAGATTTTTCCTTCTGAGGTCCTTTGGGTGGCATTCTTACTACCCAGCAGATGAGTTTTGGCTCACGTAGAGCTCCACGAGGAAGGAAGACCTCCCCGGAAGAAGAATGGCATGGCGAGACGAGAAGTACCCATCAGAAAGAAGCTGCGGTCACTGGAGACATCGACTTCATTTGTCTACCCATCCATCTGTCCATCTGCCATCCATCCATTTGTCTGTTCCTCTTCTGTCTATTGATCCGTTCACCCACCAACCTATTCATCCATCCATCCACCCACCCACCCATCATCCATTCAACCATCCACCTACCCATTCATCCATCCATCCATCCATCCACCCATCCACCTACCCACTCGTCACCCATCCATCCACCCACCCATCACCCATTCAACCACCCACCCATCCACCTACCCAGTCATCATCCATCCATCCATCCATCCACCCATCCACCCACCTACCCACTCATCATCCATCCATCCATCCACCCATCCACCCACCTACCCACTCATCATCCATCCATCCATCCACCCATCCACCTATCCACGCATTCACCCATCCACAAAATAAACCCAGTAAGGGGAGGAGAAGGTCCAGAACAGGAGCAAGGGCCGGGAGGTGGCACTACAAAGACTGAGGGGTGGAGTGTCTTTGAGCCTGGGCTTGGAAGTCACATAAAACCTGAATGGAAATCCTGGCTGCCCTGTCACTGTCCCTGAGCAAGTTACTTAACCTTTCCCAACCTCAGTTTACCCACCTATTAAGTGGGTAACAACAACTTTCTTACCAGGTTACTATAAAAAACAAATAGGATCATGTACACAGAACACTTAGTTGAGCGACTGGTCCATGGTAAACACTAAATATACAACGGCTTCCATCACGTCTGTCAGCAGGAGCAGATTCAGGCAGCTCTCCTCACCAACCGTGGTGGTGTGCATCAATGAGACTCTAGTCCTCCCTGGCTTCATGCCCTTTGCCGCATGACTGCGATTTTTTCCTACTACAGAAACAAAGCCTCTTTTTCACCCTCCGTTAATCTGGGCTCAGTCATGTGACTTATTTGGCCAAAGGATGAGGCTGAAGAAATGGTGAGCCATTTCGAAGCTTAGCCCAGAAGAAGACTTGCATGTTTTTACTCATTCTCTTGTGCCTCTGCCATTGCCATGGTTGGGCTCCTGGTCCCAGGGCGGGGTGAAGGGCACAGGGAGCAGGGCTGCCCCACTCAACCCAGTCTAGAGCAGAACCACGAAGTCCTTCTGCTGATTCCAATGGACCCACGGGCTTACGAAAAATAAAAGGAAATGGTTGGTGTTTGAAGCAACTGATTTGGGAGTGGCTTGTTATGCAGCAGAGCAAACTGATACACCCCTTCCTGCTTCAATTTCCTATCCCCCTTCTCCTTTCTCTGTACCAAAAGGCATCATGTGACTTCTAGTTATGTTTCCCCTATGAGTCAGAAAAGGAGAGACTTCTGCAGGCAATCCACGTGAATTCCCTGCCTGCAGCCCCTGCTTCCCCATCAGAAACAGGAAGTGACATCACAGCTCACAGCCCAGGAGGAGGATGACCGTCATTCCCACGGAGGGAAGGGCAGCTGTCCTGTCCACATCCTGGCAATGCGGACACCACTGCTAGGGATCTGCCTCTCTGTACACCTGTCTATCCACCTACTTTTGAAATCAAAGTAACGTGGTTTTCAGAATCTCCAGGGCGTGGGCTCTCAGACGGTGGGAAGGATGAGAATTCGTCATGGGAAGTGCTGCTAAGTGGAGATCAGGGCTGGCAGAACCGCCCCCCTCTCCCCACTCCCCGCCGCCAGCACATCAGGGACCCCACACACACACTTGCCGTAAATCACTACCCATTCAGTCCTGCTGCCGAGGGGCTCAGAGGTCAATTTTCCATGGTTATGACAACAAAAACTAAAATTGGGTCAAACCTGAAGGGTATTATCTTCCTCCGAGCGGCTAAATGCACAAGAGTAATGAGGTTGGTTAAGCAACATGCACTGGCCGGCAAGAGGTGCGCCCTGCAGACAGATTAACCAGTTAAGTGGGTGGGGCTCGGGCTGCTGCCACAGCTACCCTGGCTGGCGAAGGGTCCTGGGCTCTTCCTCCCACTCATACCAGGAGCCTCTGGCCACACCTCAGAAGGGCATCTGAGGTGCTCCAGCCCTCCTTCCTGCCTGTGGAACCTTCACAGCTTCCAAAGAACAGAGATGTCCAACAGCTCCCGGAAACCAGACCCACGGGGGACAGACTACTCTCATTGCCGAGTCCCCTCCCGTGCCGGCTTCAGGTCGAGAGCCAAGAGGATTTAAGAGCTGAGGGGCTGCAGATTCCCCGCAGCTCAGCCCCCTCCCCCCGTGACATCCCAGCATTTAACTGTTGCAGACACGACGCCCATACCCTGAATTTGCATAACATGCCCTTCTCCTTATAAATTATTGATTTGTATTCCGTGTGCACGCACACACCCCGCCTGGAACCCATCCTTCAAAGCCTCACTGTCAACAGGCTTCAAATTGGACCCATCATCTCAGGTTATGCAGTATTTATAAACTGACCTGTCCCATCACTTGTAGTTATTCTTAGAAACCTCTCTGCCTCATCTCGAGGGAGGGGGAGAGGGAGACAGGGGGAGATACTTAAAAAACGAGACGGTTTTCTTCCACAACTGATTTTATTTTCCACTTGTGTGACAGTCATTATTAAAATAGCGGAGTGGGTCGTGATGGCAAAGCTGTGGACAGGCCAGTGTCACCCGGCCAGGGCGAAGTGGACAGAGCGTGGAGGAGGTCGGAGAATCAGAGTCACGGCCGCATTGTCAGGCCATGTGACCACTAAGCCTGTCCCAGTGAGCCTGGATGATGAGCCTCAGTGCCTTCATCAGCAAAATGGGACGAATAAGTCTATCTACAGGATGTGAGAGAACAGCGTGAGATCAGCTACACGAAGGGGCTCTGACAACACGGTTAAACGATATTCTGACAACACGGATGAACCCTGAGGACGTTACGCTCCGCAGAATGAGCCAGACACGAAGGACAGGCACTGTGTGATTCCACTTTTTTTTTTTTTTTTAATTTTTTTTCAACGTTTATTTATTTTTGGGACAGAGAGAGACAGAGCATGAACGGGGGAGGGGCAGAGAGAGAGGGAGACACAGAATCGGAAACAGGCTCCAGGCTCCGAGCCATCAGCCCAGAGCCTGACGCGGGGCTCGAACTCCCGGACTGCGAGATCGTGACCTGGCTGAAGTCGGACGCTTAACCGACTGCGCCACCCAGGCGCCCCAGTGTGATTCCACTTTTAAGGGGCACCTAGAGTCATCAAATGCACAGACAGAAAGTAGGATGGTGGGCGCCAGGGGCTGGGGGGAGGGGAGCAGGGAGTTGTTGTTTAATTGGGACAGAGCTTTGCTCTGGGAAGATGAAAAAGTTCCAGAGATGGATGCAGACAGTTTGCACATGGTGTGAATGCACTTAATGCCCCTGAACCATGCACTTAAACACCGTTAAGGGAGTAAATTTTATGTCACACGTATCTTACCACGATAACGTACAACTATTACAAAAATGCAAGGTGACATCATAGTGACTTACCCATGACCCCAATAAGAAAGTAATATTTAAAAAAAATTTTTTAACGTTTATTTATTTTCAAGAGACAGAGACAGAGCGCGAGCAGGGGAGGGCCAGAGAGAGAGGGAGACACAGAATCTGAAACAGGCTCCAGGCTCTGAGTGGTCAGCACAGAGCCCAACATGGGGCTCGAACTCACGAACCGCGAGATCATGACCTGAGCCAAAGTCAGACGCTGAACCGACTGAGCCACCCAGGAGCCCCCGATAGCCATATTTAAAAAGAAAAAATTAAACTGCCCGGCTAGCTCAGTCAGTAGCGCCTGAAACTCTTAAAAAGAAAAAATTAAAAGGAACAAGCAAAAGTGACTTTTATGATTTTTAAATCCAACACACTGTATTCAATATACGATCGTCTCAATACATAACCCATACAAAAGTGATCGCGGAGAGCTTTTACCTTCTTTGTCCTACACTCAGTCTTCAGGATCCCGTGCGGCACATCTCAGCCCAAACCCTCCACGCTTCCAGCCCCAGCAGCCTGGCGTGGTCACGGAGGCCACATTAGACGGTGCCAGTCCACGCCTGCAGGCCCGCGGCCGCGAAGATGGGGGTCCTGCTATGTTTGCAGTGATCCACCAGGAAAATCAGGGGAGAGGGAGCAGGGAGGGACGCCCTCTCCTGGGAGCCAACCAGCAGGATGTCCCCTGCCTGGCTCGCACAAACTCATTCATAGCCAGCCGCTAGAATCGGAGCTCTCGGAAAGAAGGTGCTGGCCTTAGGGGATCCAGCGGGGGCTCAGCAGGGGCCTCCTGGGGCATGACAGGGACGCAAAACCCTTCACCCAGAGGTAGCACCAGCAGCTCCCTTTGCTCTCCCGACCCCTCACTGCGTACCCGCCTTCGTGGCTCCAGTTGA
The DNA here is from genome assembly GCF_007474595.2 of Lynx canadensis. Classification (NCBI taxonomy): domain Eukaryota; kingdom Metazoa; phylum Chordata; class Mammalia; order Carnivora; family Felidae; genus Lynx; species Lynx canadensis. Next base: position 57,784,015 of record NC_044316.2, read on the forward strand.
GGAAAGAGGAGTGGAGACTGTGGCTGGCCAGGCCCCTCACCTGGAGCTCCTGAGTGCCGTCCCGTGACAGAGCTCCCAGGACTGGGGCCCGCGGGGCAGTGGGAGGGGCTCCCTGGCCTGGACCTCACCTGCAGCTACCCCATCAGGGGCTGCCTGCATGTGTCACTGCCAGGTCACTAAAGCTTTGATAGCATGACACGTCCCCATTTCAAAACCTGCAGAGGGGGAACAAGAGGAAACCATCCGTGACTGACTCGTTCACAGTCAAGAGAGCGGCCACCAGAGAGGACTCCCACGTCTGCTGTAACTCGCTTGCCTTCAGGGTGGTGTGGTTTGTTAGGACACCGGACGAGCGACTGCCACAGACGAACCCACGCCGGGTGGCTCGGGACAACCCAAGTCTACTCTCTCGCAGAGGAGGCCAGAGGTCGGAAGGCAGCATCACGGGGCCTGAAATCAAGGTGTGGTGGGGCCCTGCTCCCCCCAGAGGCTCCAGGGAAGAGTCCACAGCCTGCTTCCTCCCCGTTCTGGTGGCTCAGCGGCGCTGCGGGGTTCACGGGGCCACAGAGCAGCCCCCGCCATCACACGGCCTCTATGCTCCTGTGTGGATCACATCTTCCCCCGCCTCCTCTCATAAGGACACTCATGACTGTATTTCAGGCCCACCTGAGTAACCGAGGACACTCCCCCCACCTCCAGATCCTTCCCTTCACATCGGCACGGGGCGTCTCTGCCACGTGAGGTCACACTCGCAGGCGCTGGGGATTAGGGCCTGGCTGCTTCTCGGGCGCCCGCTATTCAGCCAACCACGCCCAAACCATATGTCAGTGTGCACACGCGTGTGGGGGTGGGGTTAGATTCGACCCCATTAGTCGCATTTGATGCATTCCTTCCCTGGTGACAAAGCTGGCCATTTGCCACAAGGAGACGGTTCTTGGGGAGGTGTCGACATGCCCAGTATGGGCCAACGCCCGGCGAGCTGAGGCACCCCCAGCCCGGGCATCTGAGAGCAGGGCAGGCGGAGAAGTGCATTTCTACACGGAGAGAGCGGTCCCGAAGCTGTCCAGGAGGGGCAGCCGGGGGCGGGGGAGGGGGTTACACCCAGGCACCCCCCAGGGTGCTCTGTTAGCACCCGCCATTAGCATGCTCGTCGCCACGGCCACGAGGGTCTGCAGAAGGCACCGCCCAGGCCCCACGGGTCCCCTTGCCCTTACTGTTTCAGTGCACACCAGCCCAACCCCCACCGCCAGGTCACAACGGCCCACAGGGGGCAGCAGACCGACTCCACACCAGCCCCCCCACCCTCCACTCTCATCCCCACCACACTCATGAATGCATATGGCAGACTTGCTAACATTCCCAGGCTGCAGAAGAAAGAACGAGAAAACACACACTAAGCTCCCGCAGGCCCTGTGCGGCTAAAGGAATTCTCAGGCGCCTCCACATGAGAGCAGAGGGGGACCCGGAGGGGGTGGCAGGAGGACGGTGGAGAGCCCTGGGAGGGACCCAAGGTGCCAGAGTCCTGCCCGGCTGGACTGCAGGACCCTTCTGAAGATGTGGAGAAGGCACGGCCCTCTCAGTTGTCGCTTGGCTCCCGGGGCCACTCAATCATGAATCCCGGGAACGTTCTAGGAGCCGCTGCGTGGCCATCTGTCACGGGGAGCTGGGAAGCAGGTGCCCGCTGGGCAGGAAGCTGGCTCAGGTGACCTCCACGTCCCGGCCCCTCCTGGGGTTCCAAGTGCTGTCAAACTTCCCAAGCTGGGGGCCACTCAGCCTCACGTCCCAGCGGCGCCCACAGAGCATCTCAGCCAGGAATCAAAGACCTGAGCCCCAGCCAGTAAGAGAAAGGCCATGTTGAGGACAGGGGCACTGAGCCGGACCCTGCCCCTCGCTCTGTCCTGTCTGTTACAGGTTGGGCAGCTGGGTGCAGGGGCGGGGATCCCATCTGCCAGCTCAGCGAATCTTGGCAGAACGAAAGCATCGGGTCACAGAGGAGAAATGGACCAGGAGGGGAGGGCAGAAAAGCATGATGACCATTTCTGATGCTGCCCAGGGAGGCGGGTAACCCTTTCCCCAGGGCCTGGGACATACAAGGGCTGATGTCTCTCGACTTTTCCACTGGCCACATCATCACAGGAGGCCTACAGTGAAGGCTGAGCCTGACTGGCATTCTGGGCTGTCGCTGGCTATCAAGCAGCTGCCTGAGAAGCCCCCCCACCCAGGGGATGCTAGCTAGCATCCCTGGGTGTTTGCTCTCTGCTGGGCACTGGGGCAGGACAGAGCAGAGGAGGCTGGCAGCGGTGGAGGCCAGGGTGGAGCCCAGGCAGAGCCGCAGGAGGTGAACGACCAGGGAGCAGCCGTGGGCTCTGGAGGTGACCTCTCTGCCCTACCCGCTTCTTGTCCCTTCTTGTTTAAAGTCACAAGAGTTTGCTTCCAGGGCCTCATTTCTTGTTTCAAGCCAGCCAGCCCCTTTCTCTCCTACTGCAAACAGACCCCCATTCTCAAGATGTCCCCCAAAGAACAAGAGCTGGGGAAACAGACACATGTCAGAGCTCTGACACGCCCACGCTGCCTGGAGTCTCACATGGGGAAGAGGCAGTGGCCCCTGCCCATCTCGGGGTCCCCTCCCCACAGCACCGGCCTCAGTGGCCTGGGCTCCACACCCCTGATGCTGGTGGACCTTGACCTTTGGCCATTCCTTGGGGCCACCACGATGGGGTTCTGACCTGGCACATCAGGGCTCCACGGGGCAGGGGGTATGGGGGGGGCAGTACTGGAGCCACCACTGGGGTGTGCAGTCCATCCCAGGAGCAAATTCCAGGGTGAAAGGGACCCTCGGTGGGGTGATCACTTGGCTGGGGCAGGTGGGGAACATTCCTTGCTAGAAGTTTCCGACTCAGGGCCACTTTAGGGGCTCAGGGGCATCCTGAGCCACCCAGTACTGGCCCCAGACCTCCTGTGCCTGCCTTCCCTCTGTCCTTTGGGATGGGAGGGGGCTCCCCTACCTCTGGGTGGGAGGAGAGAGGGGGCTGCTGTGCCTCTGTTGGGAGAGGGAGGGGGCTCCCCTGCCTCTGTTGGGAGGGGGCTCCCTTGCCTCTGTTGGGAGGGGGCTCCCCTGCCTCTGTTGGGAGGGGGCTCCCCTGCCTCTGGGTGGGAGGGAGAGGGGGCTCCCCTGCCTCTGTTGGGAGGGGCTGCTCTACCTCTGTTGGGAGGGGGCTCCCCTCCCTCTGTTGGGAAGGGGGAGGGGGCTCCCCTCCCTCTGTTGGGAGGGGGGAGGGGGCTCCCCTGCCTCTGTTGGGAGAGGCTCCTCTGCCTCTGGGTGGGAGGGAGAGGGGGCTCCCCTGCCTCTGTTGGGAAGGGGCTCCCTTGCCTCTGTTGGGAGGGAGCTCCCCTGCCTCTGGGTGGGAGGGAGAGGGGGCTCCCTTGCCTCTGCTGGGAGGGGCTCCTCTGCCTCTGTTGGGAGGGGCTGCTGTACCCTTCTAGCCCTCCACCGGCTCCCTTTTTGTTATTCTTCTCAGCTCCCTCCTTCCCTGTCTGTTCCCTGCCCCTCTCCACAGTAACCCCGCTGCAGCGTTCTGCGTTCTGTTCCGCGGGCCTCACAGCACTGCTCTGGCTCTGCCGAAGCTGACTGGGGTTTTAATGACCGTGCTGGGTGGAGGCGGGCACCCCCACCCTGCCCAGCCAGCCCTCCGTGAGGCCTGCAGCGGCACAGCGGGGGCAGAGCGGCGAGGGGACCCGCCGTGGCAGGGTCTCTGGGCAGTGTCCCCCTACCCCTCCCTTGGCACCACAGCTTTAAACCTTCCGCAGCGGCCTCAGATCACCGGGCCTCAGCCCACATCCGGGCGCTGCCCTGCCCGCACACCCAAACACCTGGGGCGCTTGCGCCCAGACCCTCCCCAAACCAACCTACGCAGAGTCCCGGGAAGCAGGCGGTGGTTGTAAAAGCGTCTGGCTGATTCTCAGGTGAGGCCTACCAGGCCAGGCGCCGATGGCTGCTCAACCACGGTGCCCCAAAGCTGCAGGGGCCGCCTCCGGGGCGAGGGGTAAAGGGTCCTGCGGAGGCCGGGACACAGAAGAGGGTCAGAGGGCGTCCAACCGGCAGTGTAGGGGAGGACAGGGCTCGGCCCCTCTGGTTTCACGCAGGACACACACAAGACCTGCAGAGATGACCTGGGGACAGAGAGGGCCCCCCTAGTCCTTCCTATGCCCTCAACCGGGCCCCAGGCCCCTGTGGACCCTAAAGGGCCACACGCAGATTAAGAAGATGTTCCTATGCACTGCAAGCCTGGCTCCCCGCCCCAACTACCCGCCAGCTTCCTTTACGCTAAGGAGCGTCCTGGCCAAGATAGGCGCTTCACCACCAAGAGGCCTGATGGGGCTCGTCCACACCCACCACCACCCGGGTCATCGCTCCAGGCCCCACAGGACCACCCGAGCCAGAATCTAAGGTTACAGCCAAGAGGGTGGGCAGCTCCAGGCCAAGGCGGGAGGGTCCCGGAGGAAGCCAGGTCCCAGAAGGGTTCCCACTGGCCCAGGGACCCTGGGCTGGCCGCTCCGTCCCTCTCTGAGCCTCAGTTTCCCCCACTGTCACAATGAGCACTGCAGTAGGCCATCAGCAAAAACCCTTCCCATCCTACTGAAGAGCATGAAAGCCTGAAAACAGATTATTTTCTAACAAGCATATGTTCCTTTTACAACGGCAGAGAAACAAACCTAATGGCAGGAATCCGTGGAAGGGGCATCCGTAAAATTACCTGCTGGCCCCAGGTGGTGGCCAGAGAGGCCTCACACAGCTCGGGACAACCAGAGGTCGGCTCTACCACCGGCCAGCCGAGTTCCCAGCAGTGCAAGGAGCAGCAGAACTGCCTGGCTGGACAGGGGTGCACGGAAAAAAGCCACCAAGCCCGTCCCACAGGCAGGATGACCACGGCCATAGCACAGGCAGCCAGGAGGGCCTCCCCACCTGGACGCCTCAGCTCTGAAGCCGGGAGCCCCAGCCTGCCCAGCCCCGCCCTCACTCTCCAGTGTGGACCACCTTGTACCCGCCCCCGCCCCCGCCCCCGCCCCCGCCCCCGCCTGGTAAGCATGCAGCGCACGTGGCAGGGGCAAGGCACGTGGCCGCTGCTGGCAGCCGGCCACTCCACCCTCCGTGCTCGTTTCTATGCACCATCAGCCCTGCCAAATCCCGTGACCTTGGCATTTGGGGGCCACGGGAGAAGGACGCCGTGCGTGCACAGCCCCTCCATCAACGTATCAATTAGCATTCCCCGTGCAAAGTTGGGGCTGTAATTACAGCAAGTGATTAGCAGGCCGGTAGCCTGTCTCGGGAGCAGATTAACAGCGGAGGTTGGGTGTGCCTGCGCTCACCTCCAACCAGCGGTGCGTCTTAAACAGGCGCCTGGCGCCCCGGTAGCCTGTGATTAATGGGAGGGGATGAGAGTGGGGACGTTTCCCTGGCATCCGTCACTGAGCTTTTTCCTCTTGGCGGTGACCATGCTGGCCAGGCGCGAGGGAGTGGGGGGGCGGGGGAGGCCGGGAGCCCCAGGGGAGGGGCGGGCCTCGCTCTACCTCTCCCAGGCCGGAGGGGGCTCCTGGGCAGCGGCTCCCCAAGGAGAGGACAGGCAGACGAAGGCCAAGTCCAGACGGGGCACGTGTGTAAGGAGCCCAAAGATTCAGCCTCCTCATCAAACCTTGTGGATCTGTGGCTGCCCCTCCCCTCGCCCCTCCCCGGGTAACACGCGACCCTGCTTACGGGCAAAGGCTCCCACCAGGAGGGTTCAGGCGGCAGAGGAAGCAGAGGGGCCTGGGGCTGGGGGTGCAGGGGGAAAGGGAAGGCTGAGGGGCCCTTGGGCGAGTGGGGTATTTGCGGGCACACGGATGTTCCCATCCCATCCGGACCCTCGCGGATGAAATAGCACAAGTGTGTGTCGAGCGGTGACGCACAGTGGGCCACGTGACCCATTCAGGTATTAAGCCGTCCTGTGTCAGGTGCTAGGACACGAGGACAACCTCGGGACAAATTCCTGCCCGAGAGGCTCTCGGCCTTGCAGAGGAAGGACCTGCTCTGGGGGCCAGACCTGCCCAGGGAGGCCGGTGGGAGTCACGGGGTCTGCCCACGTGGGATGGAGGCCGGGGCAGGGAAGGCACGAGAGAGGAAGTGACCCCAGATGAAGCCTGAAGTCAGCTGGGACCTCTGTGCTGGGCCGTATGTGCCACTGCCGTGGGCACCGCTGTGGCGGCCAGGGAGCACGCACCTGGATACACGGCGGCACCGCTGCCCACGGCCGCCAGGGCCACGCCCCAATCTTCAGGGCACAGGGGCACACGGCAGGGTGGCCAAGGGCCGGGTCTTAGGTTCACGACCCAGAGCAGCTGCACGCCAGCCACGTGACCTCAGGCCGGCCATGTGAGCCACGTGATTTCCCAGAGTTTCGGTTTCCTCCGCGGTCCACGGGGAGGACAGGCACTCCCACCTCGAAGAAAGCACACAACACGCATGCCCGGCACTTCTCGAATCTCCACGGGGCCAGCACCCGCTGCCATGCCTGCCGTGAGGGGGTTCCTTCTGTGTCTATCCGGGCGCACGCTCTGGCTGGTCTCCTGTGACTGCCCGTCTTCATCTGGTAACCAGGTCACCCCTGCTGCTGGCAAATTACCGTTTCTTCTGTTCTAACCAAAACGCCCTCTAATCCTTATGGACACCACAACTGGTCCGTGGGTGGGCCTGCGACCTCAGCCAGACCACTCAGTCTCCTCCCCGGTTATTTTTGGTATTTCGGTCCTTCCTGAAGGGCAGTGGGGAGGGGCCCTACACTCCCTGGGGTCCCTAGACTGGGCTAAAATCTGCCTAGATCTGCCCAGGACACGCTTCCTCCACCTCCAACCTGAACAAGGCAGAGGAAGCCCTCAGAGGCCGTCGGAATGCGGCCAACGTGCCGGATCCGCTGACCACCCGGAGTCCCCACATCCAGGAGCCTGGAGGCCAGCTCACCCCAGCCTCCCCAGGAGCACGAACCGTCAGGGGCGCACATCTGAAACTTGCATCTGGAAGGCGCCAGACCAACAGGGCACATGGCATGCTCAGTACCGGCCCGGATGACTGCTCACACTCTGGCCTCACGCTGGCCCGTGAGGCAGGTTCTAGAACCACCCCTTCACACACCTGCACACGCACACCGCGGATGCTCCCGCCAGAAACCCAGGTTTTGCCAAGGCGCCCACTCCAGGACCTAACCCAAGGTCCCACGTGCCCGCAGCCAAGAACACTTCCTAGGACAACAGAGTGAGCGAGCTCTGGCCAGCCAGCATTCCCTGGGCACGACAAACATTCAACACAACAAATGAAGAAAAATGAACTATTTCCATTGCCTGAAATACTGCCATCCCCATGGGGTTTACGACACAAAGTGAGAAGGGACAGGCATTGAATCGAGGAGAAGCAAGCCCACCAGCCATGCTACCCCTCCCCGGGCCCCGCCTTCCCTGGTGCCCCCCCCCCCCAGCTCCACCCTTGGGCACAAAGCACACCTCTCACCCTCTCCCTGGGTGTGTCTGTCCTGCCTCCCCGAGTGCAGCCCGTGAGGTTTATCCTTGAGCCGTCTCCCTGGCCACACACCGTGGGAATAAAACGGAAGGAACAGCCTGTGCACAGAGGACAGTCCACCTGAGATGGGCATCTGAGAGGAATCGTTCATGAGGGACATGGCCGTCCTTGCTGGGAACAGAGGGCAGGTTTCTCAGCGCACCTAAGCATGCCTCTCCCTGGGGACCTCCCGGCTCTGCCCTCCTTCGCCCAACGTCCCCCGCAAGCCTGGAGCCTGTACAGCTCGATCTGAACACCAAGCCCTGCCCCCGTCTCCCTTTGTTCTCAGAGTTAATGCCACCGAGTCACAACAAGCAGGACCTACACCTTCCACTTGCGTCTGGCCTGTGGCATTTCGTAAGCTCCGCCTGTGTGCCAGGCCCTGGGGTACAAGTGAGGCACATTCTGCTCATCGTAAGCTTGGATGTCGGCCAGGGACAACAGACACTGAAACACAGAAGCAGCGATCTGATATCGGAGTGACCGGTCCCATTCCAGGTCCTGAGGTTCCCGCAGCCGCCACTACGAGCCCCTGACCAGGGCTGGGCACCCAGCGGGCCCCCATCAGCATCGTGCGCCTGTCCAGATGCCCAGGGCTCGGACGTGTGGAGTGCTGCACAGCAGTGTTCCCGGCCACGTGGATGTTTCCGGCACGGTGGGTTTGTTGATTCCACCCAGGCAGTGCCAGCTGACAGAAACATGGAAGGCATTTGGATCCAGAAGATGTGGGCTCAGGGCTTGGCACAAACCCTTCTGGAAGGACTTTGACCAGACCCCTGATCTCCTTGACCTCAGATCCACCCTCCCCCCCCCCCGCCAAAATGGAGGTCCTATCCTCTCTTGATGGGTCCGTCATGACTGAAGGAATGGAGCAGCTCCAAAAGAGCTGTATCGTGAATACTCAAGGCCGGCAAGAGTGGCTGCTGGCCCACGGCACTGGGGAGACCCGTGGCCGTGGCTCTGTTGAAGCCCCAAAGTCAGAGGCTATCCACAGACAGGGACCAAGACGGCCCTCCTGCCTGGCTGACTGCAGAGATCAGGCCTGAGTGGCAGAGAGAACACAGCCAGGAGAGGCCCTGGTAACTTGGATGGGAAGCTTCGACCAGCTACACGGGGCCGCGGACCCCGGACCGAAGACCCTTCCGAAAGCACTCTCAGAAGACACGCTGGAACAGCCAGCGTCCATCACCCACGAAAGGACAAACCGAACGTGGACTGCCCACACGACAGAGGACCAGCCAGAAGCAGGAGCCACATCCTGCCGCCTGCTACAACGTGGGTGGACCTTGAGGACGTTCTGTGGAGCGAGAGAAGCCAGTGACAACAGGACAAATACAAGAACAGGGTGATCCCACTTGTATGAGGCCTCTGGAGTCATCACATCTGCAGACAGTAGAACAGGGGGGTGCCCGGGGCTGGGGGGCGGGGGGGGGAGGGTGTTACTGGTCCCGGGGGACAGAGTTTCAGTCCGGGAAGACAGAAAAGCTCTGGAAATAGATGGTGACGATGGGCGCGCGGCAGCGTGAACGTGCCTCATGCCTCCGACGTGTACAATTAAGAACTGCCAAAGTGGTAAACATCAGGTCGCGTGCGTTTCACCACGAGAAATGGCAGAAGAGAAAGAAAGCGCGTGTGCTGGACTCCGGAGGGAAGGGGGGCTCCGGACCTCCTTCCCAGGCGGGGCAGGACCCCACCCCACCCCACCCCACCCAACCGCAGCCCCACGTCTCTCAGGAGGGAGCGCCGAGACGAGCCGCGTGTCAGCGCGCCAGGGGAACCACTGCCTTCATAACGTCAACGGTAACATCAGGAAATTTCCACTTCTAAAGACACGCCATCCTCTGTCCTTCCTTCCCACCAGCAACTTCGGGAACGCTGTCTGCTGCGCCTGACTCAACACCATGCTCCCCGCGGATCCCTGGCCTCCTTGAAGGCAGCCGGCCCGAGGTCTGGCCGGGAATTGATCCTTGGTGCAGGCGGGAGGCAGCCGGCAAGCCCGAGGAGGCTCCAATAATTACAGGGAGATAAGGCTATCAGGTGTAATTAAACAGTGTCCACGGGCAGACCACTCGGCTCCGGCCTCCCTCCCGCCTCCTTTTCCCCAAGACTGCAAAATAAATTACCCTGTGAAGTCAGCAGAGGTTGAGCTATGGAAACAATTAAACAGAAATTAAATCTAATTCATTTATACTCCGAGCACAAAGTGGATCATGTAGGTTTTTTCTCTCTCTCCTCTTCTCGCCTTGGCGTGAGAGAGGACTATTATGGGAAATTAATCACGAGGCAAAGCAATGAAAGTGATCTATCACTCGTTAAAGTGCACCAACTGACTATATAAAATCTCCTACAGCAGCTGGAGAAATGCGGGGTGAGGGCTGTTAGTGAGAAGGGAGAGGCCAGGGAAAGAGGGGCCGCCTGCCTCCCTGCAGCCCACAGGATGGCCTGGCCGGGGTCTCCCTTCCTCAGGACAGAGGGGTGCGCGTGAGGCTCCTATTCGGGACTCATGCTCAGGCGGGAAAACGTGCCAGAAGGGTCCCCGGAGGCCAGCAGGGCTGGGGCCTGGCAATTTGTGGGTGAATCAGCTTGATCACCGGGGTCCTTCCCAGCAGCAGAGGGGCAGGGCTCGGAGGAAAGATGCCCCAGAACGCTGAGCTGCTAGAACCAACCAGGCCTCAGTTTCCCTATCTACAAGTTGCAGGTGACGCTGCCTCCCTCGCCTGCCTCCTAGAACCACCTTGAGAGTTAAGTGAGCGGACGACAGGAAAGCGCTCAGAACATACAAAGCACAGAGGAGCCACGAGGCTGGCACCAGGCCCGGTGAGTCAGGCTCCTGGCTCCCTGCTTTCAAGAGAAACAATTCGGAAAATTATTTTCCCATTGTCGCAGGGTGGAAATGGCACAAATGGGACATCTCCCCCAAACGGGGGCCGGAGCAAACGGCAGCCGCGCCCGGGAGGAGGAAGCTAGCCTCGGGAGAAGCATCTGCAGGCGGCCGTGCCCAGGAAGCGCCAAGGGAAGGCCAGGGCCGGCAGGTCCCCCAAAGACCTGGGGGCACCAGACCCCCAAAACAGACCCTCCCCACCAAAGAGTTCGGGAGTTGGGGGAAGGCTGAGCTCCATGCTTGGCGCGAAGCAGCCAGGAACAAAGGCCACGGCGCTCCTCTCCTGTAGGGAGCACGGCCCTCTTGGCAGATGGGGCTGTCCCTGGGAGCTCACGCACCCCACTGCCACCCCAGGGCTCGCTCACTGAGCAGAGGTCTGTACCGTGCACCCAGGCAGGTGCCCGGGGACGGCCGGACGGGAAAGCAAAAGCAAGGAGAGACTAACCAGGTTACGGGCAAGCCAGGGTGCGCCTGGCAGTTCCCTCTGCCTGCTCATTCCAGAATGGCCCGTGACCTCACAGCCCAGCCTGCCCAGGGTCAGGCCCAAGATACCCAGGGTAAGGCCCAGGGAACACAATGGAACGGACTGAGAGGAGCCAATGCCCTGAGGCCCAGCCCCTTCTGCACTCAGCCGCCATCCCTGCACACGGTCGCCACGTGCTAGGCACAGGAGGTGGCCCTCTCTCCCCTGGATCGGCTTCCCATTTACTTCTCCCATCTGCGCTGTCACAGTCACACTGGGGCCTGTACAGCCAAGGGTTAGCCTTGCCCCCAAAAAGCCTTGGCCCTTGCCCCCGGCTTCTGGGAGGTCACCTCTGAGCACAGCGCGTTTACGCAGGGGCCTTGGGTTTGCACAGTACCTGCGGGACCCTGCAGGGGCTGCAGACTGAGGTCAGCCTCGTGGGCGGGCAGTCCTGACGGAGACGCGATAAAAACTCCGGCACCGAGGCTCAGGCACGCGTCCCTGGTGACAGCACTCTGTGCGTGCTGTCGCGCATCGTTCTGGGAGAACCGAGCCCGGTCCTCACAGCCCCACGGGGAGAGGACACCCGGAAGCTCACGCCTGGTCTCTCTGGACCCGGCCCCGGCCCCACGCACCTCTTCCCTCTGCTGATCTCCAGCTGTGTCCTTCTGCTGTAATGGACCGTCCTCTTGGGAGTATACGGCTTTGCTGAGCTCTGGGAGCCCTTCAGGGTGAATCACGGAGCCTGTGGGTGGTCTCGGGGACCCCTGCACTACAGTGGCACACAGGGCACATTAGAAATGCCGGCTCCCAGACTCTCCCGTGCAGTCGAGGATAACGAGACCAGCACTAAGGGAGCTGCCCAAGGCCATGCGGCCCCATGGGGAGGCAGGCTGGGACAGGTCCCCCCGCCCCGGGTCAGGGCCTACCTCTCCTCAGCCTTTGCTCTCACCTCCTCCCCCAGGAGAGGGGCTCCCTGGGCAGCGTGTCAACACGAAGGACAAGCGGGCTCTGCCCGTGTCACGGGCACCGGGGCTGGTCCCCATCAGCCAGAGACGGGGGAGGAGCAGGGCGGCTGCCAAGAAGGCCTTCTGTCTCCAGGACAGCAGTGGGGGTGAAGAAGAGCGTGCTGGGCTGAGACAGGGTGCAGCCTCGCACCAGAGCGAACTGAACTGCCCCCTCCACGTGCACATGCAGGGGGCCCAGGGGCAGGAGCCAGGAGTACGAACAAAAAGCCCAGCACTCGCTCCTTGATGCAGACGCACGCTCTCCGCACTGTCCTCCCTGCCCCAGATGCCGGCCGGGCAGCCGGCTCCCTCCAGCCCCGCCTCCAGCACGGGGACGCCGGCCTGAGAGTGATTAATGTCCTCTGCCACTTGAGCCTGGCACCTGGGCCCGGGGGCAGCCGGCACCAGGCCACAAAGGGGCCAGCACCTGCCACTTGGCCTCGGCTGGCCAGGCGTGAGGGCGGGATTGGCGGTGGGCTCCCTCCGAGGCTGCAGAGAGAACACACGGCAAGGCGTCTTCCACACGGGGCTTCTAGCCCCGACCGGGGACGGGGGACGGGGGGGGGGGGGGTTCCCACCAGGACCAGCCACCAAACCGTAGTCCTCAGAACAAGGTGAGAGCACAAGGCCCCTGCTCAGATGTCAAGATGACAAAGGAACTTCAGGTCAAGCGCCGGGCCCCGTGTGGCTCTGCAGGTGGCACATGGATGAAGCGGACCCCGTCCCTAACCGTCAGAGCCTCGTCCTCATCTGGGCCGAGTCTCCGGGCACACAGAGAGGAGAGGCCCTCAAAAAAGACCCAGCCTGTCCCCCCTCAAACCAGGGACAGCCGGGGACCTGCTGCTCACCCAGACTTCCATCTGGGCTGATTGGTGCAGACTCCCACACTAATGCACGTACATGTGCACATGCCCACACAGAGACACATGTATACACATACGCACATGCACACACATGCATGTGCACGGGTACACACACAGATACGTGTGCGTGCACACATATATGCACTGGTGCAGGTGTGTGCACACACACATGCACACACATACAGGCACACGAGCACACACACAGATACATGCACGTGCACACATGTATGCATGCTCACACAGGTACACGCGCGCGCGCACACACACACATGCTTGCACACATGGTGCACGCAGCACACACACACGCTCGGCGCCTTCCCCTTAGACATGCGGGAGTGAGCCCAGGTCAGGATTTGCTGTAATAGCAGCACAGCACCGAAGAGCAGCTGTCCTGGGCGCAGCTCAAAGGGGCAGCTCCCCCAGATGGTGGGCCAACAAGTCAGCTCAGCCCTCCTGCCCCGAACCGGAGATCCGATCCGCGGACTGGCACGTGCCCGGAGACCCCCAGCTCCCTCCGCTCACGAAGGGGAAAGGAACAGGAGGCCACGAGGCCGACGACCGCCAAGGGGACGGGCCCCTGGCCTTGCCACCCGCACGTTCCTCGGGGGGGCGAGCGCGGGGGTTCCTCCTGCTCCACGCCACCTCCTCTCCTGGCAGACCCGCTTACTGCCCCCGACACCTCACCTCCGCGGACCGCAGCAGCCACTCCGACAGAAACCGCTGGAGCAGAGGCCGACGCGGCTCCACCGCCACCGACCTGCGCTCCCAACTGCTGGGAATCTGTTTCACATTACGCGGCTATACGCGGATATTAGTTCAAAAGACTATTCTCTGCAAATATACTATCAGTGTATTTGTCATCCTCGACGGCCACACAGTCCACGTGGCAGGTTTGACTACTTTCCCGCTCGGGGGCCTTCGGGCCGTCTCCGGCATCCCCACCGCCCCTGCGGACACGAGCATCCTTGCACCGGGCATTTTTAGCAAGATCTCTGCCCCGTATTTCCCGAAGTGGCATCCCAGGATATATGGGCACTCTCCGGTTTATAACTCCTCACACTCCAGCAGGAGCCACTACGCGAAAGAACACCTTGAGCGAGGCGTATTTTTATACAGTCCTATATTTACGTGTCCTCAGTGTACTTTTTTCCGCTAATATAAATAAGTGAATTACTTCCAGTCGTTAAAAATTCTATACAGTTTAGGGGCGCCTGGGTGGCTCAGTCAGTTGAGCATCTGACTTCAGCTCAGGTCACGATCTCACAGTCCGTGAGTTCGAGCCCCGCGTCGGGCTCTGGGCTGACGGCTCGGAGCCTGGAGCCTGCTTCCGATTCTGTGTCTCCCTCTCTCTCTGCCCCTCCCCCGTTCATGCTCTGTCTCTCTCTGTCCCAAAAATAAATAAACGTTGAAAAAAAAAATTTTTTTTTAAATTCTATACAGTTTAACCTTTAACCGTATAGCCTGACAGATCCCTTTTACGGCGAAGTAGACGTCTGAGTGTTCCCAGGAAGTTGCTGCTCCCAGAGCAGGGCAGGAGCCCTGACCTCAGCCACAGGGAGGAGGTAGGGATCGGCCTAGGACACGACGGAGGGTGACCGGAGAGAAGGAGCGTGGACACATGAAATGCTCCTAAAACGTGTGTGTGCCTCCGATGCTGAAAACGGAGTCTGGAGGCCCTCGCGCTCCTGTCCACTCTCCCAACGCCTGTTCTGGAAACTGTTCCGACCACAGAGGCGCTGCACGGCCATGACCCAAATCTGAGTGTAAAGGGTCTCTCCCTCCTCAACGGCCATTCCTCGTAGCTACGAGTTCCCGACACCGTGTGCGGACATTAGGGCGAGAAGCCCTGTGGGGCCACCTGCTATGCACCAAGTGTGTGTCCCCCCCAGATTCACACGGCCGTACTTGGAGGCAGAGCCCGCATGACGGGGTCAGTGCCCGGGTAAGAAGAGATGACGTCTCTCCACCAGGGGAGGACACGGCAAGAAGTCTGCAAGCCAGGCAGAGGGCCGTCACCAGACGCCGAATCTGCTGGCACCTTGACCTTGGACTTCCCGGCACCGCAAGAAATAGGTGTTTGTTGTTTAAGCCGCCCGTCTACGGCGTTCTTGTTAGAGCAGCCCGAGCCGGCTGAGACACCCCCCGCAAGTTACCTTTTACCCATCTGTTCCCTCCAAGTATTTTCAGGACACGTTTTGGTGCCTTAAGAGATCTCCTGTCATCTTCAAGTACAGTCTTCCCACCCAGACACACGTGCAGGCACACACACATGCACACGCATGCACACACCTACACGTGCACACACGCACAGCCTCTCCTTCCCAAAGAGGTTCCAGGGGTCCGCCTTGGAGATGCTGGGTCTCATCTACAGTAAAGGGGAGAACCACCGATGACGTTTATCCAAAAGAGGAGATACGCTATATGAAGAGTCTCTCGAGTGACGGTTCCGTTGGTCTTGGGAACAATCCGACGACCCGTGCTTGCACATCCAAATCCCACCTGCTCCCGACAGCCACTCGGCATGCCAGCTCCCCAGCTCACCTCGGTGCGCCCCAGCCCTTGCCAACGTCTCCCCGGCATTGCTTTTTGGGCACACGTGTTATCTGTCATTAAACATTGAGCTGCCTGAGGCCAAGAACTGACTTACACATTTCTGCCTTCCCACAGCCCCCAGAAGAGTGACTTCTAGGAGGTACTCGGCGAATGTCTGAGCCGGTGACAGGGGGCGTGTAGAGCAGGAAGGGCCGTGGCCACCTGGTGGCCACCTCAACTAGCTTCTTCACGGTGAGACCGCGATCTTCCAACCCCTCCGCTCGGGGAAGCTGGGACGCCGTCACCGGAAGACTTCCAGCTGTGTGCTCCTCGGGGACAGAGACGGAACCCAGACACAGATGTCGGATGTGACTGAGCAGAGAGAGAAGAAGGCCCAGCGGGCCCCTCAGGCCCCAGGGCAGGAGCTTCCCCCCTACAGGACTGTGGGAACAGGGACAGAGCAGCGTCCTGTCTTCGTATCTCCCACATCAAGCGGGGGGGGGGGGGGGGGGGGGGGGGGGACACGGAAATAACAGATGGTAATGACAAGTTCAAGCGTCTTGTCCGGCGATTTCACTGTTGGGTACAGACGCAGCGTAACGCAAGTAGGATCTCGGGAGATTTACACAGCACGTTTACAGCAGTATTACTCACAGTATCCGAGAGGAGGAAGCAAGCCAGTGTCCATGGACAGATGAACAGACGAGCAAGCTGTGAGGCAGCAGAATACGATTCAGCCTTTAACACAAAGGACGTCCTGACACCGGCTACAACATGGTGGACCCTAAGGACGTGCTGAGTGGAGTCAGCCAGTCCCCAGAGGACAAATCGGGCAGGGTTCCACTTCCGTGAGGTCCCTGGAGTCAACACATTCACAGAGATGGAAGGTGGGATGGTGGGGCACCAGGGGTGGGGGAGGGGAGGGAGGGGGAGTTGAAGTTTAATGGGGACAGAGTTTCAGTTCAGGACGATGGCAGTGTTCTGGTGGGGACGGCTGCACAACAGTGTGAATGTACTTAATGCCCCTGAATGGCGCACGTAAAAGTGGTTAGGAAAGTAAGTTTCGTGTTACGTGTATTTTACCACAATTTTTTAAAAGTTTAAGAGTATTCGATGGGGCGCCTGGGTGGCGCAGTCGGTTAAACGTCCGACTTCAGCCAGGTCACGATCTCGCGGTCCATGAGTTCGAGCCCCGCGTCAGGCTCTGGGCTGATGGCTCGGAGCCTGGAGCCTGTTTCCGATTCTGTGTCTCCCTCTCTCTCTGCCCCTCCCCCGTTCATGCTCTGTCTCTCTCTGTCCCAAAAATAAATAAACGTTGAAAAAAAAGAGTATTCGAGTATGATAGGACGTAACCTTGACTAGATGTCACCAGGCAGCCCCAAACCCTGGTGGGGTCCCACATGTTCAGACGGCTGGCAACGGGTTGGGAGGAAGAAGAGGTCATGCTGTGCTCTCGGAGACGTCCCCAAATGTCGGCACCGATGCGCCCTTGACTCTTCTCACACCCCTGTCTTGGCGCCCCCCTGCCCTGCTACGGCAGAAATGCCCTCAACTGGGGGCTTGATTTCCCCGTTGTGGAGGCTGGGAGTCTGGGGTCAGGAGGGCGGGCAGATCCGGAGTCCAGTGAGGGCCTCCTGGTTCCCTGACGGCTGTGTTCCCACTGCATCCTCAAAGGGAGAAAGGGGTAAGGGAGCTCCCTGGGGTCCCTTTTATTTTATTTTTTAAATTTTTATTTATTTTTGAGAGAGAGAGAGAGAGAGACAGAACATGAGTGGGGAAGAGGTAGAGAGAGGGAGACACAGAATCAGAAGCAGACTCCAGGCTCTGAGCGGTCAGCACAGAGCCCGACACGGGGCTCGAACCCACGAACCTCGAGATCCTGACCTGAGCTAAATGAAGTCAGACGCTTAACCGACTGGGCCGCCCAGTCAACCCCCTGAGGTCCTTTTATAAGGCCACTAGTCCCATTCATGAGGGCTCCACCCTCGTGACCTCTCACCTCCCCAAAGCTCCACCTCCAACACCTCCAATTACTGTCACCTTGGGGTGACAATTTCGGCGTACGAACTGGAGGCCGGCCACCTTCAGTCCATCACATTTTGGTCAAAAGGCCAGTGTTCTCATCACTGAGCTTGTCTCTTCAGAAAGTCCGGCGCCCCTGAGAGCTGCGCAGAGGTGTGATCAAGGAATGCACTCGCTCATCCGACAGGGAGCCGCTGAGCCCTGGGCCGATGCCCAAATGCCAGGAGCATGACCAGGGCTGCGACAGCTGCCCGCCAGCGGGGCGAGGAAGCCCGGAGCGCGCACATCAAATACAATTGATGAAATGCAGAACTAATCCAAGTCGGACCTTCCGAACTAGCCGGTGCTGAGTGTCCTTCGTCCTGGAAGGAATCACAGAAGTCCTGCAGCCGGGCCACTCGCCTCCCACAGTTCACAGCCCTACCCCCTCCTCACCTCCCGGCCTCGGGGCCATCAAATAAACGGCCGGGCACCCCTAAGACGTCACAGGGCCGTACCCTCGGGTGCAGAAGACACTGTCCTGGGAGACTAAAGGCTGGGACGTGGGTCCTGCTCTTGTGACTCCGTCTGCTTTCCCTTCTGGTCCTCTGTTTCCCCATCGTTAAAACCGGGGGTTGGATGGGGCACCTGGGTGGCTCAGTTGGTTGAGCATCTGACTTCGGCTCAGGTCATGATCTCACAGTTCATGAGTTCAGGCTCTGCGCTGACAGCTGAGAGCCTGGAGCCTGCTTCAGATTCTGCGTCTCCCTCTCTCTCTGCCACTCCCCCACTCACACTCTGTCTCTCTCTCAAAAATGAATCAATATTTAAAAAAAAACACAAAAAAACAAAAAACAGGGAGTTGGAGTGAATGATCCCCAGGCCCTCATTCTGTGATCAGGGCCCTTCCACTCCTGTTAGGGAGGGGGTGGGGGGAGGGGGGACTTAGGATTCCAGAAAGTTCTGAGCTAATAAAATGGTTCTGCTCCCCATTTGGATAAAGTGAGTTTGACAGAAAAGTACTGCACAAAGTGACGTCTGGACAGGTTTGCTAACACGCGGCAGACAAGCTGTGGGTGCGGGGCCCTTTCCCTAGAACCCACGTTTACAGCCGGTCTCAGCATCAACGGGGGCAAGCGGCTTCCTGGGCCTCCAACAGAGGAGCCTCTCCTCCGCCTGAGCTCGGGGTCCAGCCTTTCAGACGACGACCACAGAACACCTCTGCTCTCAAGGTCGCCACGGAGACCGGCCCCCCAGTTCAGTGCAGCGACACTCCAGAAACTCCCCGGGATGTCCGCTTCAAGTGGTTCAGGCTACTTCCCGGCCCCAGCAGGGTGCAGAACGCCTGTCCCAGACGCCTGCCGCCAGCCGCGTGCAGTCTGGAGCGAGCTCGGGGCGTCGCGCCTGGAGGCGATCACCTCTGCTGGGGAGCGACCGCGAAGACAGTCCCAGTTAGCCTGGTGCCTCAGAGCAGAGGAGTGACCCCCTCAGCGGGCCCCCAGGAGCCACGTGCTGAGGATCGAGGCAGACTCGGACGACAAGGATTCTTGCACGTGATTCACCATCAGACAAGCGCCCGCCACACGCTTCAAGCATGTTCTGCAAGTGGCTTTGGCATGGAAAGGGCCCAGGCGGGCGCCCCCTCGAGTCAGGGTTTCTCAGCCTCAGCACTAATGGCATTTGGGGCGGATCATTCTCGAAGGCAGGGCCCGTCCTGGGCATTGTCAGGTGTCCCGCAGGGTCCCTGGCCTCTGTCTAGATGCCGGAGCACCACTGCCATCCCAAGCTGTGACAACTAAAGATGTCTGCAGATTCGGCCAAATGTCCTGGGGCGGGGGGGGGGGGGGGGGGGAGGGAGATCGCCGTGAGCTAAGTGCCGGCTGCATCTGGTGGCGGGAGCCGCTGGCGGCCTCAAACCCAGGAGCCAGAAGACGAGGATCTCCACCCCGCACGGCGGCCCCTGGTCGTGTTGACTTAGAACTTCTGGACTTGGATTCACCAAGTTCCAGATGAGCGCACCGGAAAGTGAGAGCCCACAGTCCCCGTTTCTGGGACAGCGACCCCCCGCCTTCCAGGAGGAGCCCTGGCAGCGGGCAGTGCCCGGCTCACATCTGCCCTGACGAGCTTTGCTGGGCGCACTCCCACCCCCCGCGGAGCAGTCCACCTGTGCCTCGAATTCCGTGTGATCTCGGACGTGGCCGTGGAACTGAGGTGTTCATGTTTGCCGGGAGCTCCACGTCTACAGGCACGTGGCTGGGATTCTGTGGGAAGTGTATTATGCTCTCGGTCATTATCGGTTTTCTAAGCTCGGGTTTTTGTTTAAATTTTTTTTAACGTTTATTTATTATTGAGAGACAGAGGGACACAGAGTGTGAGCAGGGGAAGGGTAGAGAGAGGGAGACACAGAATCTGAAGCGGGCTGTAGGCTCTGAGCTGTCAGCACAGAGCCCGACGTGGGGCTCGAACTCACGAACCATGAGATCACGACCTGAGCCGAAGTCGGTCACCTAACCAACTGAGACACCCAGGCGCCCCTAAGCTCGGGTTTTTGTAATGGGAATCTCTTTTCTTGTCTGAGTAGACACCCTGAGCGTATACATTTCAAGTCAGGAGAGGCAAAACCCATGTTTACTTAGAGTTTTGACCCAATCTCTTGAGAGAACTGGCCAAACACTGAGCCCTTCCCCCACCCAGGACAGACACCAATGACCTGCAGCCTCGTAGAAAAGCCCAAGCAAAGTGGTTGGACTCATCAGGACATGCCAGCTGCTGAAGCTCCTGCCTTTCCACCTCACATCCATCGAGGCTGGCCTCCACGCAGGCACTGGGGCCATGGCTGCCCCCAGGCTGGGTCTCTGCTGTCTCGTGGCTCTTGGCATCACTCAGCCACCCTCGGGACCTGGGCTACACCCCCCACACTCAAGTGCTTGCTAGGAAGTGTCAGGAGGCATCACAGCCCATCAGGAAGAACCAGCCACATGTCCCCCAGAGCTCAGGGGCCGGGGAGAGCTGCCCCCTGGCCAGTGTCCTCAGCAACAACTCAGCACCACGAAGGGGATCATACCCCTACGGGGGGCATCCAGCCGCCGCCTCGGTCAGTGGGTTAGCAGGCAGGGGACTTCCCCAGGTATTAAGTCCCAGGGTGTTATACAGGCACTATTGCTCTCATCGACAGGCACTAAGCAAGCGAGGGTTGACAGGACAGTGGCCTAAATGCCCAGCCGAGAGATGGCCCCCAGCACCACTGCTGAACGGGCTTGTAAAATAAGCATGTGGCCTGCAGAGAGTACAGGGTGTTCGAGGCAGAGGACGCTGGGAGTGGCAAATGACAAAGCGGCCTAGGCAGGAGGAGGGGAGGTCAGGGGGCGGTTCTGTCCTGGCAAGCCAGGTCCCAGTGGCTGCACGCGGAACACACGCTGCTTCTCAACCCTGCTGCCCCGGCACATAGAATTTAAGCGGTCATGGCCCAGAGGGACTGAGCAGGCCTTGTTCTCCGCAGAGGGCTTTGTGCAGACAGGGATTTGCTTCCATGTGGCACGGGCCCAGCCCTGCAGCCAGCAAGGCTTCGGGGGACCGGACCCAGGAGGACTCCACGGCCAGCAGACTCACAGGGCGCCTGTCTGCCCCACCACCGGCGGCCACCCCGAGGTCAGGCCTCTCTCCTGCCCCCACCCCGCGCATCCTAAGTCCACCCTCTCCCTCCCTCCAGGATCACGTCTTCTATCCACCCCGCTCCTGGCCTCCTCTGTGCACGGGTCTGCCCCTCCGCCTCGTCCCCCATCCGCACCTGGGGACTCAGAGAGCTCACACCACCTCCTTCCCTCCAGGATCGTCAAGCCAGCTTGCCGGCAACCGTGACCTTCTTTTTCTTCTCTCTTTCTTTCCACAATCGCCCTTCTGGGAGAGCGAAGAAAAGCCAGGTCTGGGGAAACACCCATCCTGCCGTTGCACACATAAACCCATCAGCCCCGAAATCCTGACACTGGGGGGACCGCCAGATTTGCTTTTTGTCCTCTCCCGTCCGAGCCCTCCCCCCCGCCGCCCCCTCCTGCCAGCTCGGTCTCTCTCACATCTATTTCCGTGGCTGATCGGTGGGCCTCTGTTTCCCAACCGAGGGCTTACGTATGTGTATTTCTCTACGTTACAGCTGCCACAGGGGCTTCTGAGCCACGCAAATGGCACCTTATGCAAATCGAGGGCACCTCCATCTGCTTCCGATGGTCCCCACTTCCCCTTAATAACCTGTTTTCGGGGAAGCGGTACATGCAGCAGAAGATACAACTTTATTTTTGTAAATAAATACAATATTATTGTGCCCCGGGGCTGCCACGATAGAGGGGTGTGCCCGTTACTGCCTCCCTGTGAGCTGGCCGCAGGCAGCCCCTCACTCCAACAGGCCAGGAGGGGCTCCAAGGAGGGCGGGGGGAGCGGTGGGGCCCCAGCCGAGCGGCACATGCTATCCTGCCACGCACCCGCCCTTGTCTGCTCGCTCAGCGTCTGCCTCGGGTTGAACTGCGTCCCCACCTCCCCCACTAAAAGAAAAGATACGATGAAGTCCTAACCCTTGGCCCCTCTGAATGCAACCTGATTTGAAAATAGAGTCTTTGCAGACGTGATTAAGATGTAAGTTAAGAGGAGGTCATGTGGGAGCAGGGGTGGGCATTTAATCCAAAGTGACGGGTGTCCTTACAAGAAGAGAGGACACAGACACACAGGGAGGAGGCCGCGCGACAACAGGGCCTGAGGCTAGAGTGAGGTGGCCACAAGCCAAGGGGCCCCACGGACTGCTAGTAGCCACCAGAAGCCAGGAGGGGCGAGGACGGATTCCCCTCTAGAGATTTCAGCGGCGGGGGGTGGAGGCCGCCCCGCTGATACCCACGGCAGGCTCTGTTCCCTGCTGCAGACAGGATGATGTCCCCAGGGCCTCTCCTTCCCACCTTTGACTTTACCAGCAGTGGTGTCCCTGGGATGGTGTCTTTTCTCGCTGCCCACTGTGCCCCCAGCCCCTGCCTCAGAGCCTCAGGGCAGGTGCTCAACAAATAACCTGGCACGGCAGAGGCAGGAGTGCAAAGTCACTGCCCCCAGGCAGCACAGTGAGCAGGTGCGGGTGTGCGTGAAACGTCCCTCGGCATCAACCCCATCCTACTTCATCTGAGACCTCACGTGATGCCCAAGGACACTGACGCCAGCAAGGCTCACTCTCACCCCAGTGAGGGGCGCCCAGGATTTCATGCCCTGATTTTTCAACTCCCTGTGAGTCTATAGTTATTTCCAAATAAAATGCTTAAGAGCAAAGCTCATTTTCTTTTCGCTTTGACAAGATGCTGCAAGGGTCTGGCCCTTGCTGTGGGCCTGGGCCGGAGACTCGGGAAGCAAAGTCCGGCTTCCAGTAAGAGGGGAAGAGAAGCCAGAGAGTTGTCACTTAGAACCTGCCTTCCAACGCCCAGGGAAGCAGCTCTCCGGCTCGCAGGAGAGGCTCAGGAGTGCCCAGTGGAATTCACGCACGGGGACGGAGCTGGGGTGGGGGAGGCGAGCTGGCCACCAGTGAGGCACCCGATGCAGGAGGACGCCAATGCTGAAGTGCACTGGGCGGTGGGCACCAAGGTGGCCCGAGAAAGGGAGGTGGGGGCTTAGTGCACGGTCAAGGGGAGGTAGCTGGCCGCAGACACGGTAGAGGACCCAAGTCTGTGTAAGAGGAGGGACCCCGCAGAGGAGACAGTGAGCCGGACCTGCAGACAACCCCCCCCCCGGCCCCCACACCGAAGGTGATGCTCCTGAACATCTTGGGTGGTTCCCGGCGCAGGGAGCCACGGAGGAGTGTTGGAGAAGAGGGAGAAATGGACAGACAGCCAGAACACAGCTCATCCCCCAAAGGGGGGGGAGGCAGGCATCCCTGGAAACTCTGGAACAGGGCAGCGAGCTACAGATGAGGCACTAAACCCAGCTCACCACCTGTTCCTGAAAACAAAGTGTTGCTGGAACTCAGCCACGTTCACTCCTCATGTATCCTCTGTGGCGGCTTTCCTGCCGGCGTCCAAGTTGAGGGACCTTCCGGCCCTAAAATACTGACAAACCTGGCCCTAGACAGGGCAGGTTTGCAAACCCCTGCTCTAAACAGCCCAACTGTATGGGAGCTGGTGTGAACTTATACAAGGCCTGGATAGGGGGATATTTTTTTAATGTTTATTCATTTTTGAGAGACAGCGTGCGTGGGGGAAGGGACACAGAAAAAGAGGGAGACACAGAATGTGAAGCAGACTCCAGGCTCGGAGCTGTCAGCACAGAGACCAACGCGGGGCTTGAACTCACGGACCATGAGATCATGACCTGAGCCAAAGTCGGACGCTTAACCGACTGAGCTACCCAGGCGCCCCTGAATAGGGGGATTTTTTTGAATGGGAGGCAAAGACATTGCGTGTACCCCGTGGAGAGGAGGCACAGGCCAGCAGTGTTCCTTTACCCGCCCCGGAGAAAAACCTCAACAAGCTGACACAGCAAGGGCACTTGGTGAACTCAGGAGGCCAAGCTAGGGTGAGCACCTGCACGGATGACCCAGTTCAGACCTGTGTTTCAGAGAAGGGAACACGCCATGGAGTGGGAGAATGTTCCCCATGTGATTCAGGACAGGAAGCCAAACTAAGAGAATTCCAGAATGAAGATAAAGACCCAAGTGGCCAAAACACCCTTAAGTCAAAATCAAGAAGTTAGGGAGAAACTACTACCTACCACCGACCATCCAACCGGCTAATGAGGGTGATGCTCAACAGCCGGCCGGGGACCCCTACCCCAAGGGTGCTTGGCCCTGGGGGTCCGATGGTCCCACCCACGGAGCCTGCCTAGACCCCTTCACCGAATCCCACTTTGTTGTTCTGTCCACAACCTTCCGTCTGCAAAGGGGCAGGGGTCCCAGGCTCTGGCCCTCTTCCCTTGGGTCTTGTGCATCGAGAAGCCAGCAGCCCTTCCTGCCACGGAGGGCTGAGGCGTGCCACTGCTCTGAGCGTGTGTTTCAGAGGAGAGGGGAGGTGACAGCTCAGAATGCTGGTTTCCTGACACCACATTCCTCACCCTGTCATCGCTCCGGCCCTAAGCCCTCTGGGAACACAGCCCCCGGCGCTCACTCTCCCAACACCGTGGGCATGTCCGGCCCCTGCACCAGAGCACGAAGTGTGCACGGCCAGGAACCAAGCCCGCCTTCTCCGGCTTCGTGCCTCAGCCCGGCACACGGGGCCTGCTCACCTGGGCCCGAGTTGCCAATATTTTATTTGGAGGTTGTGGTGGAATCCTGCCAAGAGGCAAACCAGCCCTGCCAGCCAGAGCAGGAGAGGCCAGAGTGGACGGCGGATGGCGGAGTGTCCCAGGGGTGCCTTCATTCACATCGTCATCCTGTGCCGGCCTGTGTGGGCCCCGGGGCTTCAGAGGCAAGTGAGGCCCTCTCCCGGCCTGCGGGGTACGAAGCCCAGACAGGGAATCACAAAACAGTGCGACCCGGTGAGGCGTGTGCAGAGTGCTGGGGGGACTCGGAGGAGGTGCTCCCCAAGCCGAGCAAGGCCACAGCCTCCGGTTGCACTTCCAAAGAGGGCCCATTTTCGGCAGACAGCAGTGGTCTGAGTTGGGGGCTGGGGGCGGTGGCAGAGGCAGGACTTAGCAGGCTCTTGCCCTGCCCCAGCCCCCCCGCCGAGGGAAGGAGCACCCACATGCTCCTTCTTGGCAGGTGCCGCAGAGAGAAGCACCATGGTCCTTTCCGAGCCCCCAGACCCTGTTTCTCAGTCCCCACCAGACCACGCCTGCGGCCGGGTGGGGAAGGGGCTCCTGCTGCAAACTCTCCACCCTGACAAGGGGCCCCGTGGGGGTGAGGGGGCTGCGGCGCGTGCACCAGAGGGAGGCACAGGCGAGCAGGTGGGGCCGGGAGGTTGGCGGCTGCCACGCTCCGCACCAGCTCTGGCATTCTGCTCGTGGCAGACAGCTTTACTTTTGAGCAAGCGGTGAAGGACGAGAGCGCCCTGTAAATTTAGAGCGCGTGATGGCTGGTTGCTCTGCCGTTTGGCTTAGCGCACCGGGTGGGGGAGGGGGCAGGAAGACCCGCTGGCCCCCTCCCCGCCCCCCCAGCCATCACCGCCCAGCCCACGCAGGAGGAGCTCGAGGAAGGGACCGGCTTTCCCAGCAGTAAAAAGGTAACAGCCCCTGAGGCCAGTCCCGCCCGCAGCCCCGAGGACCACCCACCTACACCAGCATCCCCACCCCAGGGGACCTCAGCCCCCACCCCTGTGCCCCCTCCCTTCCCTTTCTCGCATGTGGCTAAAAATAAAGCCCCTTTTAGCAGCAGATACATCCAGTTTCCCCAGAACATAAGCTTCCCGGGAACCTAGAAAAGGGAATAACTCTACCTCTCACGGAGCCCAGATGGATTCCTGAAAATTTGTGTCAAACCAATTTTTGTAAATCCTATCGTGTTCTCAGTGATTCACCTTCATCTCAGACATGCTTCCCTCCTGGCCAGCGGCTGGCCTTCGCGGCTCCCCTCCACTGGGGACGGGCTTGAGCAAACACCAATTCGAGCGGGTCCTCATGTGATCCGAACGCTCACGCCCGCGTTTTGCTGTCAGGGCCTGGGTTTCCAGGAAGCAGGGCAGACCTGATGCGAACTGTTCGGTGCCCTGTTCAGCGAGCGCTTCCTTAGACCCCGCCCGATTTCCTTCAGAAAGGTGTCACCAGAAGTGCCCCCCCCACCCCAGCCTCCCATCCGCTTCTCCAAGTCCACCACCACGGGGTCCTCTGCCTGTCTAGTGGATCTGAGAGCGGGAGTGGGGGAGGGCGGGAGAGGGCCGGCTCAGTTTCCCTGCTGTGACCTCCCGAAGGCAGGGTGGGGGTGGCCTGTGGCAGAGCCAGGCTGGAACGTGCACAGCCCTTGGCCAGCACAGAGCAGGGGGGGAGGCAGGAGCCAACATAAGCAGACGTCTGTGTAGAAAGACGCCTCTCGGGAGGACAGACGCAGGAGCAAGGGTCGGGCGGTGAGGCGGGGAGTGCTGGCGCCGAGGACATGGAGAGAGGTGGACAGGTCCGAGGTCCAGAGCCAGTGGACTGGAGTCAGAAGAGGAGAAGGTGGCCTAGGCCAGTGAAGGAGGCCCACACTTTCAGGAGAATACGGAGCCTCCTTCCCGTTCTTGCGGCTGCTCTAAGGACAGACCAGCCAGGAATAATCCTGGGGTCCTGGCCTCCGTCCCCAGTCTGGATGCTGCTGGAAAGAGGGCATAGGGCACACAGTCGTGGGGTGACTTCTATCAATCACCTGGATGGGAGCCTGGATCCCGGAACCTGTTCCTGCTCCTGGCTTGATCAGGTGACTATGAAAACGTGTGTGTGTGTGTGTGTGTGTGTGTGTGTGTGTGTGTGTGTGTGTCTGTCTGTCTCGGGGAGAGGATGAATCCTACTGAAACAGCTCTGAGCAGGAGTTGAATGTCAACTGACACGCACGCAGAAGCTCTACCTGTGGGTCCCCTTGGTGTACATTTGGGGGGTCCCCAGCCGGATGACATGTCGCTTAAAGAAACAGGAGGGGTATTTGCTCAGCACTGCCGTGTCTCCCGCTCCACACAAGACACCTGACCCTCCTTATTTCATCTCCCAGCATCCCCCACGTTTTCCAGGCGAGGGAGGCTGAGGCTCAGAGGGGTGTCTAGGAACTAATCTGTGGCAGAGCTGAGGTTCCACCCACCATGCTATTTCTATTCTACTGTGTAGCCCCTGTTCTTTGTTTCCCTTGTAGGACAACCTCAGGATGGGACAGGCCGAGGTCTCCATCCTTCCCAACCACCGGTGGGCACAGGGGACCAAGCCCTCCTCCCACATACCAGGAACGGGGTCCAAGCTCCCCACATGGTCAGGAGGGCGGGCACGCCCACAGGATAGCTCAGGCCACGCCCCGGACACACCCCAGACACAACTAGACCACCTAGCCACGCCCTGGACACGCCCAGACACGCCCCCAACACTCCCACTGGCTGGCATGGGCAGAGGAGAGGACTAGTGGCCCTGGGAGGGTGGTGATAAACCCCCCTGCCAGGGAGGGGTCACGGGGGTGGGGGGCATTTCCACACAAGAGAAAATCAGCCTCAGCTCTGCCCAGCCCAGGATCGCAGGGGAAGGGACACTCCCGGTGTACGCTCCAAGGGACCCCAGGGTGAGCACGCGACGGGAACAGCACAGGAGGGCCCGCCCCCTCCCCCCGGGGCCCCCTCTGGTCAGGGAGTCTGAGCAGCCCTTGGCAAGATCCCTGGTTATAATTCTGTCCTTATTATAAAAGTAATACATATTTACTGCAGAAAATTTAGAAACTACACATATGCAAAAAGAAGGAAATTTAAAATAACCCATAATCCCACTAACCCGAAATAACTCCTGTTAACATTTTCAGCATATATACCCTCCCAGACTTTCCTCTGCACAGAATATATATTTTTGGTACCAAGTGGGCTCATACTGTACAATCCATTTTGTAACTTTTTCCCATTTAACTATGTCTCCTACCAATTCACTAGGTATTCTTCCACAACATCATTTTTTTAATAGCCGAATTAGGCAAAGAATAGTAAATGATGGCTGAGGGCAGGAGAGGCAAATTTTAAAACACAGGATATTTCGACGAAGCACTAAATAAGGAAAACGTCCTTTGTAAACAAATCAGCTATACGATTACAGAAAGATAGGATTTGAAAAAAACCACCTTTTTTCCCTCTTTAATCCAAACTCGGCAACATCAAAGAACCAAGAGTGTCTTATGATTTGAGGACACGACACTCAGAGCTCTCCTCAGCTGGTGATGTCTTCAGAAGGAAACCGCGTCCAAGTTCTGAAGGACTGATTTCCTTTTCACTGCAGGGTTATGGACGGGGCATTTGTGTCCCCTGCCCCCAAATTCACACAGTGAGGCCCGAACCCTCAGCATGAGGGGTACCTGGAGATGGAACTTTGGGAGGTGATCAGGGTAGATGAGGTTGTGAGGGTGGGGCCCCTGTGGTGGGATTAGTGCCCCTGTAAGATGAGACACCAGCGCTCACGAGCTCTCCGCCACGTGAGGCCACAGCCAGCAGACATCCGTGCACAAGCCAGAAAGGAGCCCCCTCCCTGATCTCAGGCTTCCTGCCTTGGACGGGGAACAAGTATCTTCCCGTCGCTGAGGCTGCCCAGGCTGTGGTGTTGTGTCCCGGAGGCCTGGCAGGTGAAGGCCGCGGGTGGGAGGTCTGAGATAGTTTCGACACTAAAACCATAGTCATCTGGACTTTGTCATGCCGTCCCCGGGGGAGAGGCCCGGGGGTGGCCGCAGGCAGAGGGGGGAAGAGTGGGGAACCGAACCCACGGACGGCCCCGCGGGATTCACGTCTGCTCTGCCGGCAGGGAGACGCGTCCCTCAGATTCCACGGGGCCTGCTGGAGGCACAGGCTTTCTGCTGGTCTCACGGTGACAGTGGAGGTGAAGTACAAAGTCCTCGAGATGCCCCGGAGCGCCCCACCGGGACGCTCATGGGACGAGGCGCGGGCAGAGCGGCCTGGGCTCCGTGCTCACACACTTGACCGTGTTAGCAGACTTCTCCCGCAGGGAAAAATGAACCCAGAGCATGAAGAGGCCTTGGGGGCCAGAGTTGGAGCCAACTCCAAGAAGACCCAAAGGAAGCAGCTGTGGGGTTGGAGAGAACCCCGGAGAAATCCTGGGGCCAAAACCAAGGGGTTCCTCCCAGGGGACAGGGGGCAGGGCCCTGAGAGGAGCTCCACAGGACTCAGGCCCTCACCGGAGTGACAGATTGTTTCCCTAGAGCCTGCACCTACAGGCCCTGCTTCTGCCTTTGGACACAAAAGGACAAATCTAGTCCCTTCTCCACAGGACACACCTTCAAATACACAGAGCACAGATTCATACACAGCAGGCCCCCCACCCCCGGCCCACCGTGCCGCCCTCCAAGGCTCCCGTGTCTTCCAAAGCCCACCCGTCTCATGGATGTGAGTCCCTTCACAACCCTGCTTGTGGGCTAGCCACTATCTCTCCTAAATCGAGACACAGAACCAACTGCTGGTGCCCCAGAAAAACCTAGTAGAAGTGGGGGCTCAAGACTTGCCCATGACCCCCAAGGACAGGCTTCTCCCAGAGGCTGACAGCTCCCTGACGGCAGGGACCAGTCTGTGTGCGTGCCTGGTGCACGGTAGAACTTGGCAAAGTCTTGCTGAATGAATGAATGAATGAATGAACAAACGCACAAACGAATGGAAAAGAATGAATGGCTGAGTGGAACAGGGGGACTAGGGCCTGCCCTTCTCTCCCCGCTCTCCCTGGGAGCCCCTGTCACTCCCTGTTACAGGGTGAATTTGGCCCCAGTTGCAAGGGAGGACCAGGGTCACAGCCAGATACCCTCAGTGGTATATACAGCATATCCCCCTGCCTTCCTTCCTCCCAGGGCCCGGTGCCCTCCTCCAGGGTGAAGCTTGCCATAGGTGCAGAGAAAGCAAGCTAATAAAGGTGGGCAGGTTTTGAAGGCCATCCTGGACAGCCCCGTCTTCGGGGCAGCACCAGGGCGGACAAGTGCTAACGGAGGCTCTCCAGTCACATGTGGTTCCTTGAGACCCAAGAATGTCAAGGCGAGAAGGCCGGCAGGCTCTCAGTGCCCTTGTGGGGTCTGGAGGTCCACAGTGCCGTGAGACCCAGAAAACCACCACGGTGAGCAGCTCAGGTCTGAGCCACCGAGACCAGGTGATGGATGGTTTGACCACAGGTGGTCCGGAAACAAGCCCAAGACTGTACGTGATAGTCAGAGCACGAGGGTGCCCCTCGTATAAAAAGCACCCAGAAGTGACTAAGAAAAAGCCTCCCTGGCAATACAAAGTGTATGAACAGACAGCTCGCAGAGGGCTAAATGCGATAAACACAGAGGAAAGACACTCAAACTTTTCTCAAGTTGGAGAAATATACATTAAAATGATATCTTTACCTCCAAGTGACAAAGACTTTAAGAAATAATAATAACTGATATTGGTATGGGTGTAGCTTGAAGGACACCCACATAGTATGGAGACATCTGTAGATCCCAACAACTCTGTAAGGCAATCCTGCTGTGGTTCCTAAAATTCAAGATATACACACCTTTCATCCCATTACTTCTACCTGGGACTTTCTCCAAAAAGGCAGAAAGTGCCTGGAACGATGCACGTGTGTGCGCGTGCGCGCGCGCGCACACACACACACACACACACACACACACGAGGGACAGTGTGAGCAGAGGGGGAGGGTCTGCAGACGCACTTTCACCTGCTAGCAGAGGTCAGAGGTCATGGAGAGGAGCTAAGCAGACTGTTCATTCCACTTTAGAGGCTTCTGTCTTAGAAGAGCTGATACAATGAATACATAACGGCTTTTAAAATTCATGTGGCTGAATTTTTTAAATGACTAAGAAAATGATTTTGAAATAAAGCCTTTCTACCCCCCATGCTGTCACAGGTAGGCCTGCCAGGTTTAGCGAATGGAAGCCCAGGACACCCAGTTAAGTTGGATTTCAGAAGAGTTTTGTTGTTTTTAATTTTTTTTTTTAACATTTATTTATTTTTCTTTAATTTTTTTTTTCAACGTTTATTTATTTATTTTTGGGACAGAGAGAGACAGAGCATGAACGGGGGAGGGGCAGAGAGAGAGGGAGACACAGAATCGGAAACAGGCCCCAGGCTCCGAGCCATCAGCCCAGAGCCTGACGCGGGGCTCGAACTCACGGACCGCGAGATCGTGACCTGGCTGAAGTCGGACGCTTAACCGACTGCGCCACCCAGGCGCCCCAAACATTTATTTATTTTTGAGACAGAGAGAGACAGAGCATGAACGGGGGAGGGGCAGAGAGAGAGGGAGACACAGAATCTGAAACAGGCTCCAGGCTCTGAGAGGTCAGCACAGAGCCCGACGCGGGGCTCGAACTCACGGACCGTGAGATCGTGACCTGAGCGGAAGTCGGATGCTCAACCGACTGAGCCACCCAGGCGCCCCCAGAAGAGTTTTGTTTTAATAGAAATATGTCCCCTAGGCACCTGGGTGGCTTAGTCGGTTAAGTATCCTGGTTCAGCTCAGGTCACGATCTCACACTCTGTGAGTTCGAGCCCCACGTCGGGCTCTGTGCTGACAGCTCAGAGCCTGGAGCCTGCTTCGGATTCTGTGTCTCCCTCTCTCTCTGCCCCTCCCCTCCTCATGCTCTGTCTCTGTCTCAAAAATAAATAAAAACATTAAAAAAAAAAAAAAAAAGAAATATGTCCCGTAAAGTATTTGGCACAAACTTCTACAAAAAGTTCTTTGCTGTTCATCTGAAATTCAAAGTTAACTGGGCATCCCAGGTGTATCTGGCAACCCTAATTACAGGGGAAGGAGAAAGAAGGAATGAATCCCCCCCCCCCATCTCCGCAAGCCAGATTTAAACCCGTTTCCTCTAGCTGCCGGGGAAACCTGCCGTATCCGTGATGATGTCTTCCTCCCGGGGACCACGCGCGCACACACGCACATGTGTTCTGATCGTCACTCGCCACCCTCCAGGAGAACACTCTTTGACTTGGATCTCCTTTTGACCTGCACGTGGTGGCCGGTATGGTTCCCATCTGAGAGTCAGGATGGAAACCAAACGCACCCTGCCAGGGAGACGTGAGCGCCTACAGCAGGATCCCGCCTCTCGGATTCTACGTCTGAGCCTGGTGGTACCAGGCGCAGGGAAGGCAGTGCGCAAACTCGGGGAGGTCAATTAGCAGAGCTCCAGGCGCACCGGGCAGGGAGAACGGCACCCCTCTTCAAGGCGTCCAGCATCCAGCTCCTGGCCCGTTTGCTATTCAGGGTCACGCCCCACTTCGTAGCCAAGGTCAGCATCTCGTGACCTCCTGCAGCTGCCAGGAGCTCCTTCCGTGTCCCTCCTTCCCAGCACGGAGCCCACGGTGCACCAAACCTCATACAGAGCGGCTCAAGCCGCTGCTTCCAAAGGCAGCCCATATTTGGATCTCATTTCCCATTATTCCTTCGCTGTCACAATGAGGTGACCGGGGCCAAGGACAGGAGGCTGGAGCCCAGGAGCCCTCGACCAGGTTGTGGGGCTTCTCAGACAGCTCAAGCTTCGGTGCCCTCGGCTACACAAGCAGTGGTCAGGTGGGTGCCCTTGAAGGGATTCCTAACCCTTTCTGGGTTTGGGGTCGGTTGTGTCCCCCGCCCTCTGATTCAGCGTGGACCACTCAGATCCCACTTTCGAGCGCCCAGCCTTGCCCGCAGCTGGAGAATGTGACCACTGGCCATGGAAAGCTCCCGGGCCCCCTGCTCGAGGCCCCGCAGCTCTGTAGGCCCAGGTACCCTCATGCTGGAAAGGTTGTTTAACCCAGCACGCCCGTGGAGCCTCGGAAGCCACAGACGAAACATTAGCATTACAACCCACACTGATCTTTGTCAATTACGCTGCCGTGTTTGAGCTCTAACCAGCTTTAAATTGAATCAGGACGAAATCATCAGAATAAAACGAGCCCAAGCCCCAGCCTTTCAATTCCAGCACTGGAGAAAAAAAAAAAAAAAAGAAAAAAAAAAAGTTATACATTTCATAATGGCCTTCTACCCCATAATGAACAGGAAAAATAAATTAGATTCCAAGCTAAGGGTATATTTATGCAATTTCATTATGTGCCCATGAGCAAGCCTGGTTTTCACCAAGATAAAAATGAGCTCTCAGAAACGCTCCCACTAAATAAATGGAGTGATTTAACAGCTTAACGGGGAGCGTGGAAGAGGAACTGAAGGACAGTGTCAAAAATGGCAAAATAAAAAATAAGAGGGCCTCACGACGCACCAGCAAGCGCCGTGCGCAAAACGCCGGCGGCTCTGGGGCCTCGGCCCTCAGCAGGCGCGGCGGGTCTGCCCGGTCTCCGTGCTCCAGCTTCTCCAGAGACCGGGGACAGGGGATCGGATGCGGGTTCTCCCACTCGACCCGGGCACCCCGGGCTGCGCAAAGCCACAGAGGCTCTGCACACCCGGCAGCAGGAAACCCGGCCCCCGGAGCCCCAGGCCCCGCCGTGGTGGCAGCTTTGCGGCAGAAACTCTGGCTCGCCCCTCGTCCCCACGCTGACCCGTCCTCCTCCTCCTCCTCTCCAAAAGTCCCCCTGGATTCTCTCTTCGCCTCCTGTCAGGGCTTCCTGATGCTGAACGCGGTGCCTCCAGGCCTGCCACACACCTTAGCATTTCTTTTTCCAGAAACAAAAACATTCCCCGCTGCCTTCAAACTCTCCGTGCGTGTACTTTTTTTATTTTTTTTTAGTGTATGACACCCTAGACCTCTCTGCGAGAGGCTTTTTAGAAACTCCCTTGTGAAGGCTGGCAAAATAGTGGGTTTAATTATTTTTTTAATGGATATTTACAAAGCTCGAGAGTGTTTCCCCGAAAACTCCAATGGTGTCGAGCTGGGACCAACTTGGAGACAGATAGCTTGGGACCTCTCACAAAATCAGCTGCTCTGACTTCCTGAGTTACCCTTTCTAGACTCGAGAGGGGCTCCCTGGTGTTGTGAACACAGAAGAGGAGGAAGGTCGTCAGCTTCCCGAGTGTCAGCCTGGGTTACATCAGGAGGAACCTCTGTCCTCGCAGAGAAGGAAGTCAAGGCTAGGGGTGACTGCAGTTCTGGCCAGCCTGGCCCAACAGAAATATCATGCCAAAAAAAAAAGAAAGAGAAAGAGAAAGAGAAAGAGAAAGAGAAAGAGAAAGAGAAAGAGAAAGAGAAAGAGAAAGAGAGAGAGAGAGAGAGAGAGAAAGAGAAACAGAAAGAGAAACAGAAAGAGAAAGAGAGAGAGAGAAAGAGAAAGAGAAAGAGAAAGAGAAAGAGAAAGAGAAAGAGAAAGAGAAAGAAAAGAGAAAGAAAAGAGAAAGAAAAGAGAAAGAGAAAGAAAAGAGAAAGAGAAAGAAAAGAGAAAGAAAAAGAAAAAGAAAAAGAAAAAGAAAAAGAAAAAGAAAAAGAAAAAGAAAAAGAAAAAGAAAAATCATGCCAGACACATGGGCTGCATGACCCTTTTTTTTTTTGAAGTTTATTTATTTTGAGGGGGAGCGGGGAGGGGCAGAGACAGGAAGAAAGAGAGAATCCCAAGTAGGCTCCGCACTATCAGTGCAGAGCCCAACATGGGGCTCGATCCCACGAACCGTGAGATCGAGACATGAGCCAAAATCAGGAGTTAGACACTCAACCGACTGAGCCACCCAGGCACCTGGCCAGTTTAAAGTTCCTAGTAGCCACAGTTTAAAAGATTTTTAATTAAAAAAAAAAAAAAAAAGGAAAAAGAAAAACAGGTGAAATTAATTTTAATACTATATTTTATGTAACCCACTGTATCTAAAATACTACTTTGTCAATATGTAATCCACATAAGAAATTATTCAGGGGATATTTTACATGCTTTGTCTGTGTGCTCAGTCTTGGAGACCCCACATACACTTAAACTCACAGGCCGTCTCCACTCAGACCCCACACGTTTTGGGTGCTAAGGACTCGTGTATGGCTGGCGGCCACCCTCCTGGACGAGGCAGGAACAGAATCCCCTCGTGTCACGACTGTGCCATTCACAACCACCCGAAGCCTCAAAGACAATCACGTGGCCGCACGGAGCCTGGCACTCAGCAGCTGGCCAGCGGAGGGAGAAGCCCACCGCTCAGAAACGCGTCTCTGCAACCTTCACAACCACTGACTCTCCAAAATCACCGTCCCCAGACTTCGCGAGCGCCCTGTGTGTCGGGAACAAGTCGCCTTACACCCCCAGGTGATGTGCTGTGCGCCCTCTCCACGGCTCTGTGAGGCTCGGCTGGGGCCGCCCAAAACCACACGTCGAGCCAACGAGGACTGGGACACTGAAAGATCGTTTATCGGCCCCTGGGGGGGTGGAGCTCCCCTTCTGACCCAGAGAACCTGCTTGGAACCCGACGGGAGCCGGATTCTCTACTTCTCACTCTGGCCACTCACGACAGAGCAAAATCAGGACCCCTCTCGCCACCTTCACCGGGGCCTCCAAGGGGAGGAAGTAAACAGGCAGATAAACGCACACAGAGGAAGGTAAAACCAGCTGAGGATTAAGCATGCCGAGCACGTGCCGGCCCTGTGGTCTTACCAGGTACAAAGCCCATTAGCTCATTAGTGCAGACAGGGCTGGGATCCCACGGCACCGCATGATGCTTGCCCAGTGAAAATTCTGAGCCACTGGTCGACCAGGAGAGACCACCCCCCCCACCCCCCACCCCCCGCCCGGCCAGAGTCTGCAGGAGGGGGCAAGAAAGGGACGCGGGGTGATCCAGCAAAGACAGGGGCGCCCAAGCGGCCTGAGAAAGTGGTCGTGGGGGGTAGCTGGAGCACCAGGAAGGGGGAGCTCGCCGAGGGCATCGTGGGACAGAGGGACTCAAACAGCATCCTGACCCCAGCCTGCATTTACAGGCTCCTTCCCGCATGCTAAGGTGGAGGTCAGGTCCACACGTGCGTGCCCTGGCCGCATCCTCCCTGTGGCTCTATGAGCAGATGACAAAGCTGTCCCTGGCTGGCCGGTCGCCGTTACAGTGACCCGCTCAGGGTTTCGTCCTACCTTGTGGGTCAGACCTTTCTCGTACCAGGGGAAGGTACCCGAGGCTGCCCTTGGAGCGGGGTGAGGCTCGGGGCCGGCCTCACCCTCCACCGTGTGCGCTCTGTTGTCACGTGGTGATGGCTGCTGGGGCGGGAAGCGGGGAGGGAAGGAGCCGTGCAGGACATATGGGCAATTGGGAGGTCTGTCTCCTCCGTTGCCGGGCAGTCGTCTGGAGAACGGGCCGCGGAGGAGCAGGGATACAGAGAGGCATGGAGGGAAAGGGGGAGTCCTCCCGAAGGCTTCCAGAAGCTTGCTCCTCCTGCAGAGTCCTCCACCCTCTATGCCTCCCACCTGCCCCGTGACCCTGATGTGCTGACACCCACCTGCACGCCCGACCCGCCGCCGCCACTCGGCCCCCCGGCTCCCGGCAGACGGCACCCGGCCGCCTTCCTCGAGAGCCCGGAGGAGGACGCCAGCCTGCATCCTCGGGCTCCGTCTGCGCCCCCAGCCACCCCCTCGATGCCCTTACATAACTCGAGTCCTCCCTCACCCCAAGCAGCTGCCGCCTCAGACTCCCCCCACCTTCTAGACGTGGGGGTGTAACATCTGCTCCTAGCGTTCCTCTCCAAGAGAACGCTTCCCCCACAGCCGCACCCCAAACTCAAACACTGTCACCCTCCCCCAGAGCGGCAAAGGGTAAAAAATAACATAAAATAAAAACATGCTACCACTACCACCCACCGCATCATTAAGGGCCAAAAAAAAGAAAGAAAGGGAAAAAAAAAGGCTCCTACAAGTAAAAGTCTTTCTTTCTTGTTCTAGAAAAACAGTAACGAATCCTGAGGGGGCAGAAACGCAGGAAAGGAGCAGACGAGGGATGTCCCGGCTTTTCACCTCCATTGCTGAGATCACCTTTGCTGTTTCTCATTTTTGAAGAAACAGGGACGACCACCGTCGCCCGGTGGCAGGTCCTGGCCACGGTGCTCCCACCTCGAGCCTGTGATGACAGTTGTTGGAATTCAGAGCCAGGAAGCAGCTGGAGGGGGGACAGCTTGGGACCCCCTGCCTTGTCCTCACTCCCTTCCCTCCAAAGGGGCACAGCTACCAGAAAAGACGGAGGGACGATGTTTGGTTTGGGGTCTTCAGACCAGCCAAGATCTGCCTCACAGGAGCCTCTCCCGACGGGGTCGGGGGAGCACAGCAGGGCCCCCCAGCTGCCCTGAGACTCTGCACCACCACCCCCCGATAGATTTTCTCTACTCCAGACAGCTCAGCACCGTTGAACCCGAGGCTCCCCGTGTCCTTCCAGCCCATCGCCGAAGCCTGCCTTCCCTTCCAGACACGTCCACAAAAACAAGAGGGAAATCTCTAATTCCTTCCCCAAGAGAAGCTGTCTATTCCTATTATCCAATTCAGCCTCACTTCTCGGACTGTGGTTCCAGCTCCCTGTGCCCTCACCACCCAGGTCCCCGCTCCCACACCCAGCTGCTGCCTAGAGTCTGGTTCAGTCTCTGGGGGCACACTCACGCACACACGCACACTCGGCTCACTGCATTGTCTTCTGAGGCTCTTAGTGGGGCTCGAAAGGGTCCCCTTTGAGTGTCCCCACGTAACTGGAAAGACAGTGTATGTGTGCGTACATGTATGTATACTACATGCAAAACTATTATTGTGCTACGACTCAGATAAATCCACGTTTTGCACACGGGCATAATGGCAAAGGGAGAGCAAATCATTTGTGAGTGGTTACAGGTGGATTCGGGGAGGTCCCGGCTGCGGTCTGGATCTCGGCAGGTTTTTGTCTCCCCGGACCTACGTTCTCACCTGTTGCCACCGCGCTGTGAGTCATACCACGTGAACCCATCGTGGACAATTCTGAGGACGGCACAGGAGAGCAGGGAGCCCAGGCTGCCCTCCTGCCAAAACAGAGGGACCCGGTTCATCGGCCCCAGAAAGAAAGGGCACGTTTGAGGAGGACCTACTGAGTGTTTCACAGAGCACCCGCCTCTTGGCCACATGACGGCCGTCCCTACTCATGCAAGGGGGCATACAGGCTGTCTCAGACGAAATGCCGTCACTGAGGCCCCACAAGTGCCCAAACGTGGGCCTGTCTGCACGCTGAGTTCTGTCCGCTCCAAGCCCCCCAAGACTTTCTAAAGACAGATGACTGATGGCCTGTCCACAACCCCGCCACGCCCTCCCAGGTGCACCAAGAGCATGGCAAGCATCCCTCCCACCTGCTGGCACCCGGCCGCCCCGTCCTTGTAGCCGGGGCCCTCTACGGGGCGGGCATCCTGCTCGGGGCTGAGAGGGGACAGTGCATGCTGGGCACTGCCCTCCCCATGTAGGGACGGGCAGAGAGCCGACAGCTTCCGTGCGTGACGGAGAACCACACGGCACCACGACGGAACAGGGAAAGGGGCGCCCCGGCTGCCCAGGGGCTCAGAGCTAAACGTATCCCTCCCACTCCCTGTTCTATTAAAACTCTGCTGCTTCAGGGAGGGAATAAAGGTGAGGCCCCGGGACGGGACCTCCAGGAGCCAAGCCCGGGTCAGGTCATCTCCTCCTCTCTCCTCGGAACAGGGGCTCGGTCCACCTGCCGAAACACACAGGTGCCCCGAGCACGGGCGGGGAGTGTGCGGGCCTCGCTGTGTGAGGTCATGCCCCGGGAGAAACGGGGGGACGAAGGTCTGTTTATCCCACTCAGCAGCTACCTGACCAGCACCAACTGCACGCGCCAAGCCGACAGAGGAAAGCAGAGGGGAGGGGGGGGCGGGAGATTCGGGAGGCCTCCCATAGCCCGCTCCCCAGAAAAGGCCCCGGTGCCGGGGCGTCCAGAGTGTCCCCACGTCCCCTGAAGCTCCCATGAAGCTGGCGGCCTCTCCCGCCCCTGGAGGAAAACCAGCTTCCCTCCTCCTGCAATTTGGGGGGAACCGCCTGGAGCCACTCGGAACATTCCTTTGCGTGTCCTCAAATCTTCTAGAAACACCAAGTTCCCAGGCGGAGCCTCGCTCAGCGCTGGTGGCCACTGCCTGGTGTTCCGCCAGCCCCAGGAGGGACTCTCAGCAGACGTTGCTTCAGAGGTGGTCACGGATGCAGCCAGGACCCCAGGACCTGAGGCCGCCCATCTGCCAGGAGCACACTCTCGCCTGCCTCCCCCTGCGCTCCCCACCTCTCCCACACCCCCCCAGAGAAGAAAGGCTTCTGTGACTCCCACAGCTCAGAGGTCCAAGCAGGTATCCTGCCTGGGTGACGGCGGCTTCCTACCCTCTCGCGAGGGTCTGCACAGCCTGGTGTCAGGGCTTTGTCACCACCCGGAAAGCCCTGGGGATGCCGGGTGTGCCCGCGATGCTGGCACAGACCATCTGAGCTGCTGGGGAAGAGGCCTGCTCGGCTCTGCTGCTCAGGCCTCTGCAGCCCCAAGTTGCTCCTCTGTAAAGTAGGCGACGCCCAGTTTCTTCTTCCAGCATGACACCCCAGGACTCCCCTGGGCCCCTCTAGGCTTGGGGATAGGCTGCTCCCATCCGCACCTCTCTTGTGTTTACTGATGGAGCCTCAGTGCCTACGTCAGGGCCGCGCACCAGTAGGTGCCCGACAAATATTTGCGAAATGAATATATGAGTGCTTCCTTGTGGCATTTCATTTTATCCTCGTAAAAACCCTGTGAGCTAGTAAGAGCCATCATTAGCCTACTGGGGACAATAATCATTGTTGTAGTAACAGATACGGATTGACCGCAGAGGCGCCGTTTGCATTACCTCCTTTCTTCCTTTCCTCCAAGCCATGAGGTGGCGCGATTATTAGCACTGTTGTGCAGACGAAGAAACCGGAGAAACCGAGGCTCAGGACAGGGACGGACAGCACTGCCCGGAGTCCCTTATGCCCAGAGGGGAACCACCACCACCTGTGGCCAGGCCACCCTTCGCCTGCCCTCCGTGAGGGCTGAGGAGAGGAAGAAAGCAAAGCCTCGGGTGTTCACAGGTGCCTCTGGGTTCTAGAAGGTACAAGCGTGTTTTACGTGGGAAGTCCTGAGGGAGATCCCGGAAGGCCATGAGGACGGCCGGGCTCGGCCCCACAGGTGGGGGCCTCCAACACTCAGCTCCACAGTGGGCTGGCCAGTGCCCACTCCTCCAGAGCTGGGGGACCCCACGCAGCCCTCAGCCGTGAGCAGAAGGGGACAGGGGGGCAGGCAGAACTCAGGTTTCTGTGGAGACTGGGGAGTGATCTGTGTGACACCAGCATTAGACCAACCAGAAGAATCTAAGATCACAGTAACCCTTTGTGTCCGTGTTGAGCTGGGGCGGTGGGAGGCTTGGGGACACCCCAGGGACATGAGGGGGCCTTGGCAGGGCAGGCCGGAGGCTTTGCTTGTGCCGGGGGACAGGACTCCCCAAGAGAGGGATGAGACGAGAGAAAGGAGAGAGGAAGCCGACGTCCCCCCAGGAGGGGTCGGGGTGTCGGGAGGAGGTGAACGTTGCCTTCCCCGCGCAGTCACACACCAGGGCTGGGGAGGCCGCGCAGCTGCGGGTGCAGACTCTGCTCGAGCAGAGCTAACTTTAAAATAAGAGGGGCTGAATCATCATAAAAAGTAAGAATTTTCTGGGCGCGGTGACATAACCGATGAAGCAGTTTGCCTAAAAAGCCCCAGTGTTCTGAGAAGACCACACACACACACACACACACACACACACACACACACACTGCAGAAAACCAACCCTTCGGGGCACAACATGGCCCCGTGACCATCCATGCTGGACACCCACCTAGAGCACTCACATACCCCCACTTGAACCTTCTCCATTCAGACCTTCCTTCTCTATCTCCTGGGGTCTACACTAGGAAAACTCTATGCCAGAAAAAACGGGCCAGGCAGGTCTAAGCCGAAGAGGTCAGCCGGGCCCAAGAAAACAAGGGGTCAGGGGGCACCCCATGCCCAGGAGCGTCCCCATGAAGGCTTGACTGGTAGGGTCTACCCTTGTAGGAGAGGCAGTTTCCTGGAGTCAGCCTATTAACAAGCTGGCCAGGGGGAGTGGTGGAGTGAGTGCATTTGGTGCAAGGAAAGCCAAACTAATACAGGAAACTGGGTTCCCAGAGGTCACGGTAGAAAGTTCCAAATGCAAGCCCACATGCTTATGGCCAGGAAGCGTGGCACTTACACGTCAGATACCCAGCTCGGGGCTGAGGACAGGTAGACCTTTCATGCCATGATTTACTCAATAAATATTCATTAAAGTAGCACTTCATGCCACAATCATTGGCGGAATGACTGACTGGCTAAGTGGATGGACAGATGGACCAATGGGCAGACAGGTGGATATTGACATCAAAGGAAACAAAATGGAGCTCAGAATCCAAAGCACTGAGGACATGATCTTGTAACTCAAAATCTCTCAAAATCTAACACCCGGTATGCTCTAGATCTGTGCTCCCCAATGGAAATTTCTGTAATGGCAAGAATATTCCATACCTGTGCCATCCAATATGGTATCCACTAACCACATATGGCTGTTGAGCACCTAAAGTGCGGCTAGTGTGATTGAGTAACTAAATATTTAATTTTATTCAAATAGTCACACGCAGCTGGTGGCTACCATATTGGACAGCACAGTTCTAGAGTTTTGCAACATACCACTGCACGTCCTCCAAGAGTGGCTGGGAATACGGGCCACACAAGGGCAGTTGGGGAGCCTGACTTTGTGAGAAGCTAAGACCAACAGGGGCAGGGCAGTTCCATTTTCGTCTAGCCCCTCATTTCATCGAACAAGAAGGAAACCTGCAAAGCCTGAGGCTTACAGGCAAATGCTTCTCAATGTTAATGTCCACACAAGGCACTCAAAAATCATGTTAAAAGGCAGATCCCGAAATTCAGGTAGGTCTAGGGTAGGACTCAAACATTTGTACTTCTAACAAACCCTTAGGTGATGCTGATGATCCCGGTTGCAGGGACCACATTTCTACATAAATGTTTGTAAGTGTTTGTAAAAGTTTAGAAAGTTTTCCATCCTAGAAAAACAAGGGTTTGCAGGTACAGAACAGGAATACCTGGGAAGGCTAAGATTCGATACAGGGAATTTGGCATATTAAAACAAACGTTCAAATCTTCAAGATTGGAAAATTTAAACAGATTAATTTATTGAGTTCTCACCATAAGCCCGTATGTGCTGGGGAACACGCTGAGCTTACAAGTTACT
Source organism: Lynx canadensis (assembly GCF_007474595.2). NCBI lineage: Eukaryota > Metazoa > Chordata > Mammalia > Carnivora > Felidae > Lynx > Lynx canadensis. Next base: position 57,826,107 of record NC_044316.2, read on the forward strand.
TTGGGATGTGAGACGTTAAACCATCTTAAGGAACACTGCAACCATCAGGTCTGAGCAAGGCCTTCCGTGATCCCCCCAACTCAACACTGCAATTCCACCATTCCCCACACACCTCCAGCTGTATATTTTGCTGTAAGAAGTGTTACTCTCTAAAATATATCATCTTACTATTTGTTTCGTTTACTGCTTCTTTCCCACCTGGAATGCAAGCTCTATGCAGGCAGGAATTTCTATCTTGTTTGCTCACTGCTCTATCTCTAGGACCAGAACAGGACCCAGTATGTGAAAAGCCTTCAAGAAATATTTGCTGAATGAATGACTTTAAATCTTCGGATTTAAAGTGGACTTTAAAACTCCACTTGGGAGTTTATTCAGGTATAACATGTCCTTCAAGAGCATTGTATGTTTGTTATATATGCATTTTGAACATTTTTTTATTAAGTTTATTCCCAGGTATTTTGGTTTATTTTCGTCATTCTCAATAAGGACCTTTTCTACCTCTGTATTTGTATTTAAGTTATTATTGGTTATCTGCATTTTCATTGATTCCTTTGGGTTTGCCAAATACACAATTATACCATCTACAGAAGATTGATACTTTTATTCCCTACTTCTCAACATTTACTCTTCTCCTGTCTTTCTCTTGTCTGATCGCATCGGCCGACGCTCCTACTACAACATGAAATTGACAGCAGTGGTGACAGGAGGCATCCTTGCTGTGTCCTTGCTTTGCTGTTTCCACATCAAGAAAAAGAATGGATTTTGGACACGATTACACTTAGTCATGTTAAGGAAGTATCAGAAGTATCCGTCAATTCCTAGTAAGTGTTTCAAGCACGGACGTTGACTTCGGTCAAATGGCTTTTCGGTACCAAAAAAGACAGTCATACGATAATTCTCTTTACGTTGATTGAAATGATCGATTGTGTACTTCTTAATATGGAACCATTCTTGAATTCCTGGCATAAACTCCAAACGGATATAGGATTTTATTATTTTCAAATGAGGCTTGGATTCTATTTCCTAATATTTTATTTAGAATTTTGCATCAGTATTCATAAGTGAGACTGGTCTGCAGTTTTATTTTTGTACAATCTTTTTCAGATTGAAAAACGTTGTTATTCTCACTTTGTGAAAATTACATAGATGTTTCCTTTCTTTTTATTTGCTGTGTGGAACAGTTTAATTAGCACTGGAAGTACCTGCTCTTCGAAGGTGTGGGTTAGATTCTCCGGGGGAACCACCCGGACATCCTTCTCTGTGTGGGAGTAGCTTAAAAACTGTCTGCCATGGAACTTGGTCAGGTTTGGTAAATTACATCTCTCCCGCTTCTTATTTTGTGTTTCTTGTGCTTTCTTCCGTTCTAACCTAGTTAGCAGTTCAGCTATTCACTTTAAAAAAAAAAAAAAAAAAGAAAGAAAAAAAACAGCTTTCTATTTATTAGCCCCATTTGCTCTTCTGTGACTAGTTCGTTATCCATGAACTTCATTAATGCCCTTCCTTCTTCTCTCCTTCAGCTTATTATTCTTTTGTCCTCTTCCTAACTGTTTGAGTCTTATACTTAATTCATTTATTTTTTTTTAATTCATTTATTTTTAACTTTCTCTCTTTTACTGACTGTGTACTTAAGGCTATGAATTTCCTCTGTGCACACTTGCCCTCACATCCAACCAGGGCCCTTTATTTGTGGGTGCTTTGCACACCCCCTTGTGAGCCCGACCCTCCAGTGTTGTATTTGTCGACAGTTTGTCCTCCCCATTGGAGTGGGTTCCTCAAGGTCAGGGAGGCTACCTTACTTAGCTCTGGATGTCCAGCACCCAACACAGGGGCTGACACATCAAAGGTCGTCAGTAGAAGCTTACAGAAAACACGGAGCGACTGATCATTTTGTGATATACGACAGCTGCAATTATAAAACCCACACTGGAGTATTCATCGGTTCCAGGCACTGTGCTGGATGCCTGGGAAGCACCATTTTACCTACTCTTGTCCACCTCCGTGAGGTGGGTCTTGCTCTTCTCCACTCACAGGGCAGAAAACCAGAGCTTAGAGAAGTAAAGGACTTCCCCGCTTCACATCACTGGAGACCCACAGAACGCGGCTTCACAGACCCAAAGCCGATGCCCCTGGGTGCCGATAACAAAGAGCAAAGGAGACAAGCCTGTGGGGAACAGAGAGAGCCCACATGGCACAGTGGTTAGAGCACAGGCTGTGGTGTCAGACAGACGGGAGTCCGAATCCAGATCTGCCACTACTAGCTGTGGGACCCGCGGCAAATAACGAAACTTCTGTGCATCTCACTTGTCTCATCTCTAAAATGGAGAGAAAATACCCACACCCCCCCACAGGACTGCTGTAAAAATTACACGGGATCACAGATATAAACTAAGCACAACGTCCGGCCTCTAGGAAGGTGATGGCGGTGGTGAGGATGGTGTGGTGGCCACGGCCGCAATAATTACATCGTCCACAACTGCGACGATCACGATACCCCCGACACCCGACACCCTCACAGAGTGAAAAAACAGGCTCAATTCGGAAAACAAATAAAGAAAGGCCCACGGAGCCGAAGAAACAGAAGGACCACAACATTTCAGAGCAAGAAAGGATCCTCAAGATCGTCCACAGTCGCAGGACTTTACCAGTGGGGAAGGCGGGCACCAGAGCGGGAGAACAGTGTGCAAGACGCCTCACACCTGCTGTCAGCCCCACAGGGACTAGATGGGCCCTTCTCCTCCACATTCATTCCCGCTCCTCCCTGCTGTCCCCTCACCCACGCCGTGTGGGGCCCAACGTGGAACCCGAAGCAATGAACACAGGAGGGACACGTCTACACAAGGCACAGAAAGTAGGGACTGCACTCGGGGCAGGGGGAGGGGGGAGCCGCCCCACTCGGCCTCGCAGAGCACTGAGCACGGGGCCCCGGAGGGGAGGCAAGACCACGCTGGACGCGTCGAGCGGAAGGGAGCACGGCAAGGGCGGCCCAGGGGGGAGGCCTGCAGGGGACCCGGGGGCAGCCTGAGCAGAGTTCAGCAAAAGTGAGTGACGGGAACAGCAGTTGTAAACACATCCCCGGGGCTGGGGAGAGGAAATTAAGTGTACAAATTGGGGATGAGATGAAATTAATGGCAGCTTAAAGGGCTCGTGCTAATTTCAGATCTTGGTGAGCATGAAAAAAATATGAGCAAGAAAGAAAGGGTGGGTGAAATATTTACTGACAAAAAGCAAAATAAGAAAACATCTGAAAAGCGTGCAGCACATAAATAAACGCCTTGAGGTGGCAATCCCGGCCGATTCATTTCCTTCCGCGGGCGCAGGCTGCCCAGCAGAGGGCTGCGAGCGAGGGCCCTGCATCCGCGGGGGGGGGGGGGGGGGCTGCCATTCAACCGGGGCTCCCGCGGTGCCAAGCCTGGTGTGCCCGCCTCGGTCCTCCTCGGAGAGCCCCACCAGGAGACAGAGATGGGACAGACAGCACGAGCCCCTCGGTGAACCTGGGCCGCGCGGCCCCCGCCCCCAACTCCCCGCCTCCGTGTGGTGCATTCGCCCCTACTCAGTGCAGGGGGTGGACACCAAGGCGGGCCGCCCTGGACACACAGGGAAGACAAGTCTGACCATGCCATGCCCCCTCCCCACGACGTTTCTTAGGAGACGACACCCTGGGGGTTGCAGGAGCCCCCACGGGTGAGGGGCCCGGGGGATGAGTCGTGGCCTCTGACCACCTGTGCACCGTCACCTGCACTACTGCTAAGTTAGCGACCGTTGGCGGAGCATTTTTGAAGAAATCTGGAGACACTTTCTTTGCAAATCTGGACTCGATGGACTCTGGATCAACACTGCCACGGGCCGAAGGCAGGTTTGAAAACCACCACCAAAGGCTGATGGGAAACACCAGCAAACCAGGCAGGAGGGGGCGTCTCCAGGGAGGCTGCCTAGGCCACCTCGAGGCCCCGATTTTGCTCAATATCCGAGCTGATGATCTGGAAGACAAGTGAGGAAGATCCCCCCCAGGAGAGCAGCAGGGGGCCGGCCGCGGTGTGGTGGGCTGGGTCAGGGGAGGTGGCAGAAATGACCTGAAGAGAGAAGATAAGTGACTCCCAAGTAAACTGAGATTTGGCTTGGATAAAACTGCAAATGTCCCAGTCTGAGAAAAAAGAAAAACGAAAAAAACAACCCCAGCCTGAAGCAGATCTTTCCTAACTGAGAACCCAGGACGGAGGACAGCGGCCCTGTCAGGTGACCGTGGGAGTCCTGGCCAGACAGACTGGGGTCTTGGGGCGCGGGTGCCGTTCCAGGAGGCCTCGCTCACTCCGAGGGGCCTCAGTGCTCACAGCAGGACAGCAGGGCCAGGGGTCCCGAGAGCCCTTGCAATACCCGGCGCTCTCCCGCCCGTGACAGGCTCAGGAAGGTCAGGGAGCTCTGCGGATCACCAGCTGGGGCAGTCAGGGGCACACTCTTCCTAGAGCCGCCCTGTCAGGCCAAGGCCCACCAGACTCTCTTCCGGCTGGGGTGGAGGCGAGGCCCACCCGGCAACAGGAAGCGTGGCCAGAAGGCCGACTCAGGCCGCGTGATCAGTGCAGAGGCCTCCCTGTTCAGCCCATTCATCGCTAGCGAAAGGAACGAAGCTGTCAGCCCCGGACGCATTTGGAAATTTACCGGAGCAGCCATTTGGTGCTGCCTTGTGGGGCCTGGGTTAGTCAGCCAGTCAAGCACACGTTCCCACCACCCAGTGCGTGGGGGCCATGGAGCAGAGCACAGGGGCTACAGGGGGCTGGGCCAGGCCCACACAGGAAGGGCACTGGCAAAGGGTGGATGGAGAGGGGGAGCTGCCAGGGCAGGGCAGGTGTGCAGGCATCAGGAAGGGCAGGAGCAAGCAGCAGCTTCCCCAGGAGCAGGGCCGAGGCCAAGAGGCCGAATCAGGTTCAACACAGGCACGAACCCTGATGCAGCCAGCCCCCACCCGGCGGCCGTGCACTAGGCAGGTGGGGGCAGAGTGGCCGGGGGAAGCCTCTCACCATGAAACCCCCAGGAGGCCTGGCAGGGCTGGTCTCAGGCCTGGGAGGCAATAGTTTTCCCCAAGTCTCAAACGGGCTGTGGCACTCGAATGACTTCTACTCTCTAGCAAACGGCTCCTGTTCTTACTGGAAGTGACCTCCTTGGGGACAAGGAGTTTGTCTTGTTTTCTTCACTGTTATCTCTCTGCTGCCTAAAACACTACATATATAAGATGCCTATTATTTGTAGGATGGGCGAGGATAGATGGATGGATGGATGGACAGATGGATATGGATGGATGGTGGATGGGCGGATGGACGGATGGACGGATGGGCAGATAGTGGATGGACGGATGGAGAGAGGATGGATGGTGGATGGATGGATGGGCGGATGGATGGATGGATGCTGGGTGGATGGTGAATGGATGGTTGGGTGGATGGATGGATGGTGAGTGGATAGAGGATGGATAGAGGGAGGATGGATGAATGTGTTATGAATAGAGGATGGATGGATGGTGGGTGCATGGATGGATAGATGTATTACGGATGAATGAATAGAGGATGGGCAGACGAATGGATGGATGGATGGATGGATGGATGGATGGATGGATGCTGAGTGGATGGTGAATGGATGGTTGATGGATAGATGGACGATGGATGGTGAGTGGATAGAGGATGGATAGAGGGAGGATGGATGAATGTGTTATGAATTAACAGAGGATGGATAGATGGATGGATGGATGGATGGATGGATGGATGGATGGATGGAGGGGCCCCTGCTACATCTTCAGCAATTCTTTAAACATCCATCCCAGGACTGGTCCCCAACCATCACTCTTTGAGATCCCAGCCCCCAGAGACCCAGTGAAGAAAGGAGTAGGACTGACCAGTGGCTAGAGGGTCTCTGAGCCCGAGCAAAGCACAGGAGATGCTAAAGGAAGCCCAGGAGGCCAGAAACTCTCACTCAGCTCCCTCAAGGGTTAAACAAAAGACTATACACACAGGTACTCTGTAAACTGCGCAGCAGTGAACACGTGTGGGGTGCTTGTGCTTTGTTCTCCACCCCGCAAAGGATGAGGCACCCTCCTTCTCCCGGTGGGCTGCTTTGAGAGGGCAGCCACTCGCTTTCTTCGGACTGTAGCCCCAGCCCCAGCCAGGACAGACACTTGAGAAATGGTCAGTGTCTCACTGTGTTCACAAGGGACAGCAGGCAGCTCACGAGAGGCTACTGACCGCCTGGCACCTGTTCCGTCCGGGGACATCAAGTGACCATAACGCGTGGCTTTGGCACCAATCACCAAATCTGTGACTTCCAGCCAGTGCTGCCCATGGCAATGTCACCCCAGAGGGCCAGAGCACACCCCTTTCCTGAGCACAACGACCCTGTCTGCTCACTGACCATGGCGGGGTCCTTACTGAGCTCGGACCTGTGCCGAGGCCTTCATGCACCTGCTCATTTTCTCCACCCAGCTGCCCTCTGAGGTGGGAAGGATGATTGGTCCCACTTCACAGACTGGGAAACTGAAGTTCACAGGGATTAAGGAGCCTTCCCAAGGCCACATATCTAACCAGAGGTGAAGCCAGCAGCCCACCAGACAGAGCCAGGTGGCTCTGGGCTGTTCCCCAAAACAGCTCTATCTTCAAAGGATGATGACTCCATAATTCAGTGCACCAAAGAGGTATCTCAGATGCTTTGGTTTAAAGCCCCCTAGGGTGACTGCTTTGAAAAGCAGTGGGCCTCAAGTCCACTGCAATGCTCAGGGCAGAGGGCCCAGCCTCTGCCCAACTCAAGGAAGAGCCCTTCCCTTGGGTCCCAAAATCCTAACCCAGTCTCCCGTCCCCACCCACACCCAGCAGGAACAGTCAGGACCATCCAGCAAAGCGCTGTCCCCTGGTCTGGGGAGTGTTGGGGGGGGGGGGTGTCCGTGCCTGATTCCATGAATTCCGAGATGCACCCTAGATGCCCTCCTGCCGTCGAAGAGCAACAAAGGAGGTGGCAGTGGGCAGCACGGCCACCACGTGGGGCCAAGCTAATCACTCCATCCCCAAATGCAGCCACCAAAGGCCACGGAGGGGCAGATCAGTAAGTCTTTGTGATGTGTATTAGCAGATTCACTAGTGAAATTAATTCTTCCCCAAACAGCTGAGATCAAGTTAAACAAAGACGCATCGAATGGGTGGTTGACTTCTTTTTCCCGTTCCCATGTGCAAGGAATGGTGTGGGCCCATGGCTGCCGGGAACCAAGACGGGAAGCCCGGAGCCGTCGCCCACAGCCTCGGTCTCCCCTGCAGCACGGGAAGCGTGGTGCCTCCAGGCCAGGGCTCTGCGGCTCTCCCCAACGCCTAGCTCCTGTCTTGCATATTTGAGCCTTTTCTTTCTTCTTCTTCTCCCCTTGAAAAATCAAATCGGATGTATGTTGAGATGAGCTGGATGCTGGAGATTAGATGGCATCTGTCTGGACATAAATAATTTACTGCTTGATGGTCAGGGAGAATTTAATTAGTTCTTGTTCCCCTGATAGAATCGGCCCACCATTGCTAAAACATTTCGCTCCGAATTAGTCTGAAAGGGGCCAACAAGGCAATGCTAATTTTATACACACGTCGTCCCCCGCAGCTTCTGAAAATACACATCCAGCACAAGCACCGCCCAGCGTCGCTGCTGCCTGGGTGTCTGGGGGCGCCGGAGAAAGTCCAAGGAGGATGGGCCACAAGTCGGCTGGGGAGAGGGAGACTGGGGAAGGGGCCACAGCCCTACTGCCTTCCATCCACAACTCCTCTCCTCCCAGCCACTGGGTGATAGGATCGGGGACCCCTGTGATGAGATCAAGGGGAAAGGAGCCCGAGCGAGGGGCTCACCCCACCCCAGTGTTCCAGCAGCAAAGACCCAACAGAGCTGCACTTTTTTTTTCCCCCCGTCTGCAGAGCCTGGCTCTGCTGGATGCCAGCCTCCCCACCTGCCTGGGGAAATCACAGCTCAGATTAGAACCTGAAGGTGAGGTCCTGTGCCAACCGGCGCACGCCCACTGCCTCCGCGGGGGCCCAGACGTGGTAGCGCAGGGCGGGGGCGGAGGGGAGCCAGAAGGCCCTCACTTGTCCCGAAGTTCCCTTTAAGAACGTCTGAAATGGAACGGAGCTCGGAAAACAAGCTGACGAGATCAATAGCCCACGAAAACCACCGCAACAAAAGGATGCTTTAAAATGTGGGAAACATAGTCAATGGGTCTTTGGGAAAAAAATCGACATCTCCGAGAAACGTTCAGGGAGAAGGAAGAGAATGAACGGGGCCAAAGGCTGACTCATCCGTGGAGCAGAGACGGTCCCCGTCAGAAACTATGGCCGGGGGGGCAGGAAACGCAAGGCCACGCTTCTGCCCAGCGCACTGCTACCGACACCCCCACGGCCATCAGCTCTCCGTGCCATCTGAGAACCAGACTGGCTACTCATCTCTCTGACCCGCAGAGGACACCTGATTCCACGGCATGCGCCGCATTGAGCATTTTCCCCATCTTTGCTGCCGATACAGGGAAAGGGGTGCCCTGTCGTTCGAGTTGGTAAGGATCTGGTTACTAGTGCGATTAATTTCCTTTCCACACAGAAGACGAATGGAGCAGGTCTTCTTTTGCAAAGCGCACTCGTTTTTCGCACTTTTTTCCTTTGGAAGCTAAGCCAGTACATTCTTCGGCTGCCCGTCCGAATCCCCCGCTGGCCTGGAATTCGGGTCAGAGAGCGCGTCTTTTCTCGGTCTGTCTGTCCAGCACTTGCTCTCCAACACAGAGGGGGCGCTTAAGAAATACCTGGCAGGCCAAACAGAGGACGGGAGGGGGGAAGTGAGTTCTGTCATCACCCACAAAAGCTCTCTTCACATGGACAACGGAAACAGAAAAGATACTCAGGAGAAAAACACCTGAGGGTAAATGAGAACCGACCGGACACCTGGGTGGCTCAGTCGGTCGGGCGTCCGACTTCGGCTCAGGTCATGATCTCGCGGTCCGTGAGTTCAAGCCCCGTGTCGGGCTCTGTGTTGACGGCCTGGAGCCCGCTTCAGATTCTGTGTCTCCTTCTCTCTCTGCTCGTCCCCTGCCCACGCCTTGTCTCCCTCCCTCCCTCCCTCTCTCTCTCTCAAAAATAAATAAACATTAAAAAAAATTTTTTTTTAATGATCACCAACCAGGTGCCCAAGCCCCACCTAACACTCACATGCCTCATCTCTGCGGCCCCACCGTGACCCTCAGCCCCAGTACAGACGCAGGACCCCGGCTTCCTCGAGGTCCGTAACTTGCCCAAGGTCACCCAGGTGAGGGGTGACAGCGAGTATTTCAACCAGGCAGGCTGGTTCTGGCTCTTGCCCTGACCCGACTGCAGCCCAAAGCCCTCTGGCTCCCGGCTGGGTGGCCCCGGTCTGACTTTCTCTTATTCTCAAGCCAGGCTTCCTTGGGTGCTTTGGGCCAAGTGAAGGGGCACGGTCCCTGTTATCGGGAAACCTCGCCTCGTGTTGGCCGGGCTGTGAGCGAAGTGTGCTCTGATACAGCAAGAGCTGGGAGTCTGCACAGCATCAACCAGACAGACAGGCGAGGACCACCAAAGGGCAGCTCGGCCTTTCCAGAAATCAAGGACGTGCAAATGAAACCCAGGCATGGTAACATCTCCAGCCACCAAAGTAGGCGAGATCGCTTCTGAAGGTGACAGCACAGCTGGCCCCCTGGCTTGCCGGCATGGGCTGATGGACACGTTACAGAGGGGACAAACTTCCCACAGGACCACTTAGCAAAATACTTCAAGAGCCTGACAAATGTTTTGCATCTCTTGAACCCAGAATTCTACTTCTAGGAACTGATCCCACAGAAATAATCAGAGGCACAGACCAAGATTTATGAACAAGGAACTTAATCACAGGATTATTTATAACATGGAAAAAACTGGAAACAACCGGACGAGCCAACAGTCTGGGAAGGAGGAAACAAATTATGAATTTGCAGGACAATCCGTGCAACAGACTGGTCAGCAGTCCCTGCAGATCGTGGTTTTGGTGGATGCTTAAAAATAGAATGGTGCTCACCACATAATATCGAATGAGTACAGCATACAGACTATATATAAACGCCACCCTCATTTTATTTTAAAATGTATATCTCTAAAAAGACTGATAGGAAATATACCAAAACGTCAAAATGGTTATCTCTAGGTAGGAAGATTAAGATTATGGCTAATTTTTGTTTCTATTATTATACTTTTTTTGTGCTTTTTCTATTTTTCACAAAGAGAAAATATTTACTATAATCACACACACACACACACACAAATCTTTTAAGTAGCAAAGGATGAATTTTAGCACATTTTTTTTTTGGCTGTGGAATTCGTTTTGGAAGCCCACTCAGCTCCTCAAAGTCATTTTTAAAGTGGGGCATAAAGATCAGAAGACAAGACCCCACCAACGCGCTACCTAAGAAAGAGTCTCCTCCTTTCTTCTGGAAACAGTACTTCTATTAATGCAACCTAAGACCACTCTGATTTTTGATCCAGCCCTAACACACTGCTGGCTCACACTATGGCTGCCTAAGTCTTGTATTTGCCCCCACTTAACCCTTAGTCTCACCCACCACAGACTTGGAAAGCTTGACCATTTGGACCCAAATAAAACAGTGGGAATAAAATTTATTCCCACTGAACTGCAGCTTGCTAGATTCGACCCGTCATGCTGACTGCTGAGATGTATTTAGATCCTGAGTCTGCCTATGAAACGCGCCCACCCTTGCTCCCAGCTTCGCGTTACCTCCGAATTGAGTAAGTCTGCCACCTTCCCCATGTGACTCATCGACCACCACGGTAAGCAGGAAGAGGGTGACGATACAGCCCCACGGCCCATCACTAGAAACCTCCCTCCACGTTTCATCCACCTGCTCACCAGCTTCCATTTGTTGTTCAACCAATTATGACCATTTTGGACAAAGACACGTGAAAAGGTGTCACAAGCCACAGTGAAGCCTGGCCACGCGTGTCTGCGATCTCCCACTTGCCCACCAGAAGAGGTGGCCAGAGCCAGGGGTCCTCAGCAGCACCTGCTCCGTCACCACCCCCCTGTGCTCCAGCGAGCCTCTCCGGCGCATGCGGGAGCACCGGGAAGGAGCAGTGCTGGCCCCAGCCCCCCATCCACTCGTGCGCCATGCGGGCAGAGGCCCGGATGGAAGAGTCTGAGGTCCACGGCAGAGCCGAGGGCCGGACCCGGAAGCCCAGGCCTTCCGTCTCACACTTGTAGCCACACTGCTGCTTGAAAACCAGAGCACTGAGGGGGCCGGTCTCTCCCTGAGACGGACAGAATCTGCCTGCAAAAGTGAAGCCCTGCGGGCCCGCAGGGCACCCTAGCCAAGACGCTGACCTGCGTGCGGGCCTGTCCTCGACCCCAAGGACGGCAGCCTGTGTGTGCCACGCGTCAGAAGCAGCATCCGTGGTCCACATACCCACGGGTCACCGGGCACCAGACGGGACACGTGGCAGCTCAGAGACCGGTTAATGGTTTGTGCTTCCTCTCACTGAAACTACCTGGCTCGTCTGTGCCTCTGTTTCCTTCTTTACAAAACGAGGCCACTACACGTGCCCACCTCGAGGTCCGGCGGAGGAAGCCAGCACGGCGTGGCAGCCGGGGCCGTCACACCGTGTCCCCGAGGGACTCCATCTCTGGGCTCTGGGCTCACTTCGAGGCAGGGCTGGCTGAGTCGAGTCTACAGAGAAATTCCACTTTTCTTACAATTTGACGAATTCAGAAATTAAAACTCAACTTGAAATTCAGATGTAAGAACGTGCCTGATCTTTCCCTCTGTGGTTTGCAGACCAAATCAATGATGCAAAGGCCCGGATGCTCCTGGGACGGCATGGACCCTCCTCTGAATGGCAGTCACACCGTGTGCACTTGTGCTGTGCCCGTGGTAGGGAAGGAGGCCCATGTCCCCAGCAGACCCCTCCACCACGGCTGCTAGCCCCCCACACTGGGCGACACACACAAGGAGCAGGAGGGCCACCCCTCAGCCTGGAAACAAGGAACCACGGCCCCCGTGAAGCAGCCCTGGGGCCCCAATTCCAATACTTCATGCGAGCACGTGTGTTCAAACGACAAACTCTCCACTTCTTTGCAATGGTCTCCAGAACCAAAGCTTTCCCGCCTTCCCCGCCTCCCACTGCAGCGAAGGCTGGGCTGAAGGCCTGTTTCCTCAACGTCTCTGCTCACGCTCACGGCAGCTGCCCACACCACACGCCCTCCGGTCCCAAGAGGCCACTCCTCCTCATCAAGGCTGGACAGAAGCAGGAGCCGTGTCCACCCCGTGCAGGGACAGGAGGCTGACTCCCGCCTCTGGCCCATCAAAGCGCTCCCTCTGACGGCAGCAGCCACTAAGCCAGGATCCTGAGACCCAGTGTTCAACCACCGCCCAGAGCAAGCCTGCCAGGCCCCCCAGTCCTGCGCGAAGCCACAGGGGGCAGGGCTGGCCCAGGGAGCAACAGAGGCTTCTCCTCAGCCGCCCTGGCCGCACACTGGCCCCTGAGGACAACCAGGAACCTCACCGTGCCCCAGGGCCCCGGCCCCCGTGGATCTACTTTCTGTCTCTATCGATCAGCCTACTCTAGACGGTTCACGTAAATGGAATCCAGTTTTGGCCTCTTGTGCCTGGCTTATTTCACTCAGCGCCGTGTTTTCAAGGTTCATCCGTGTTGTCACAGGTGTTGAAATTTCATTCCTGGCTAAATCCCATTATACACATCTTGTTCACCCCTTCATTCATCGATGGACAACTGGGTCGTTTCCACCTTTCACTGTCGTGACTCAAGCAGCTGTGGACATGGGTGTGCAAATGTGTCCAAGACCCTGCTTTCAGGTCCTTTGGGGATATGCCAGCAGATTTCTCCTGAATCCACCAACCTGCATTTATCCCATTTGCTGTTCTCAGGGGTGACTGCTGCAAACACTGCTCCAGATGTAAGAAATTCCGGTGGTCAAGGTGAACTTCTGAGGTTGTCTGGATGGATGGATGGATGGATGGATGGATGGAAGAAATAAATGATGGACAAACGGATAAATGGATGGAAGAAATGATGGATGGATGGATGGATGGATGGATGGAAGAAATGATGGATGGATGGACGGGCAGATGGATGGAAGAAATGATGGATGGACGGATGGATAGAAGAAATGATGGATGGATGGATGGATGGATGGATAGATGGATGGATGGAAGAAATGATGGACAGACGAACGGATGGATGGATGGACGGAAGAAATGATGGATGGATGGATGGATGGATGGATGGATGGAAGAAATGATGGATGGATGGATGGATGGATGGATGGATGGATGGATGGATAGATGGAAGAAATGATGGATGGATGGATGGACGGGCAGATGGATGGAAGAAATGATGGATGGACAGATGGATGGATGGAAGAAATGATGGACAGATGAACAGATGGATGGATGGAAGAAATGATGGACAGATGAACAGATGGATGGATGGAAGAAATGATGGATGGATGGATGGATGGATGGATGGAAGAAATGATGGATGGATGGACGGGCAGATGGATGGAAGAAATGATGGATGGACAGATGGATGGATGGAAGAAATGATGGATGGATGGATGGATAGATGGATGGATGGAAGAAATGATGGATGGATGGATGGATGGATGGATGGAAGAAATGATGGACAGACGAACGGATGGATGGATGGAAGAAATGATGGATGGATGGATGGATGGATGGACAGATGGATGGAAGAAATGATGGATGAATGGATGGATGGATGAAAGCAATGATGGATGGATGGATGGATGGATGGATGGAAGAAATGGACGGACGGACGGATGGATGGATGGAAGAAATGATGGATGGATGGACGGACGGATAGATGGAAGAAGTGGTGGATGGATGGATGGACAGACGGAAGAAAATGATGGATGGATGGACAGATGGATGGAAGAAATGGATGGATGGATGGATTGATGGATGGATGGATGGAAGAAATGATGGATGGATAGATGGATGGAAGAAATGATGGATGGATGGAAGGACAGATGGATGGAAGGAGGGAAGGGAAGGGAAGGGAAGGGAAGGGAAGGGAAGGGAAGGGAAGGGAAGGGAAGGGAGGAGGGAAGGAAGGAGGGAAGGAGGGAAGGAAGGCTCAATAGTTGGATGGATGGATGGATGGATGGATGGACAGACAGATGGACAAGCAGATGCCATTACTACTCCTTGACATGTCTTCCTCCTAATTGACTGGCACAGGCAGTTTAAGAATTTCTGACTGGTCAAGATCCCCTGCATCTCAGGTTTTCTGTGTGAGTGATGTTTCCACCAACAGCAATGATTGCCACTGGCTCCCAAGCCCTCCTGCCCCTCAGAACCAACCGGAGAGCACTTTCAAAGTGACACTTTCCAGGCCCCACCCGAGACTCCTACCCCACAGGTGAGGAGCCCTGCAGCCCATGCTTGTCCTGGGCTCCCCGATGGCTCTGGGGACCAGCCAGGGCTGGGCACCCCTGGTGTGGACCTCATAGCTCCCAGGAGTGGACCTGCGGGCCTGGCTGCTTTGCGTGGCTTGTGGGTTTTTAAAAAATAGGATGCTGTGTCTTAGGAAGGATGGAGAAAGCTGTAAATCACAGACAAGAGACTCTAGCGGATGGACTAGGAGGGACCCTGGGGGTGGGGATGGCAAGGAGGTGCCAGGAGAATACCTTCTATGACACAGAGGCAGGTGAGAGAACAGAGCCAGAAGCTCTGGGATGAAGTCACTGTACTAGGTGGTGACTGTAATCCCACCCCACATCCCTGCCTGCGCCTGGCTGTCACGGACCCACTGAAAAAAACGATGCTTCTCACTAGTCCTATCTTACCTTCTGGACTGATGATCTGGTCAGGTATCCAAGATTCTTTTTTTTTTTAATTTTTTAAAATGTTTTATTATTTATTTTTGAGAGAGAGAGAGAGAGAGAGAGCGCGCGCGCGCACATGTGAGCAGGGGAGGGTTAGAGAGAGAGGGAGACACAGAATCCGAAGCAGGCTCCAGGCTCCGAGCTGTCAGCACAGAGCCCAATGCGGGGCTCGAACTCACCAACCATGAGATCATGACCTGAGCCAAAGTCGACGCTTAACCAAGCCAGCCAGGCGCCCCTACCAGAGATTCTTAAGGCATCTTGGGGTCTCCTGGCATCTCTGAGTTCTCTAAAGAAGTGGTCAGCATTATGGTTTCTAAATACACATCCCAAAATAGGAAAACCAGTGGAGTTCATGCGTGTGTGTCTTGAAACAAAAAGTGGAGTGTGACCCTCGCTGTGGAACCAGCCCCAGGGAGGCCTGACTCAGCTGCATCAAGACCCCTGCAAGGCCTTGCCCCGCCCCCTCTGCTAGCCCCCTTCATCCCCCCCCAGGCCAGACACCTTCATGCAAATCACAGAGCAGGTGCTCCCCCACCCCCGCCCCACCCCCGCATTGGGCTTCCCTGCTCTCTCTACCATCCCAGAAACCCCGACTGACACTGGCGTGTACTAGAATAACTCTATCAGGCTGCATTATGCCTCGAGTCTTAAATCTGTGACATACAGTCCTTTTTTTAAATTTTTTTTTAATGTCTATTTTTGAGAGAGAGAGAGAGAGAGACAGAGCATGAGTGGGGGAGGGGCAGAGAGAGAGGGAGACACAGAATCCGGAGCAGGCTCCAGGCTCTGAGCTGTCAGCCCAGAGCCCGATGCGGCGCTCGAACTCATGGCCTGTGAGATCATGACCTGAGCTGAAGTCGACGCTTAACCAACCGGGGTGCCCCTGTAACGAAAAGTTCTAAGTCACCAGCACAGCCCTTGCCTCTCTTGCCTCCTGCTGTTAGGTGAAAGCTGGTGGTTCATCCAGGTTCAGGAAACACGGCCAAGGATGGACAAACACGGACTTGCCATGCAGAGCCTGGCTTCTTCCTCAGCCCCTCATGGACTGACCCAAGGACCCCTTGCTCCCCAGGCTGCCTGGCTCCATTTCTGCCCCCAAAAGAAACCAAAACTCACGGAGGCCCAGGGAGAGTAGAGATCCCACACCCCCGCCCAGCTCCCAGCAGACAGAATGAGCCCCAGGGCCCCGCACGGCCACACTCCCCCTCCCCGGGGCAGCAGCAAACATCCAACGCCCTAGTACCCCACACCTACAGGAGCTGGGACAAGAGGTGGGCGTGGCCAATAACATCCACATCCACCTCCACAAGTCCAGCCCATTCTTCCTGCCAAAGAATGCCATTTGGACAAAGCAAATCTGATCATATCAGCTACCTGCTTCAATCCTTAATGTAATCAATCAAATGCCTCCTAGGACACAGAGGCCACTGCCACCCCCCACGGGCCCCTCCCACGTGTGACGAGCCCACCACCCCTTCCTGGGGGCCCTGAAGGCATTCAGCCACATCCAGTCTGGGAGGTGGGGATGGGGTCTGGCAGGGGCGGGGCTTGATCAAGCTGGAAGACGCTGGCAGCCTGGGACCCCTTCCTCAGGAGGCGGTCTACAGTGGGCGCCCACCGCCCTGCCTGCCGTCTGCTGGTTTTCTTCAGTGTTAACAGGGGACGAGGGACGTCAGCCTGTCATACTCTAGTGCCCGCGGTTTTCAGACATGGGTGTTTCTGGCCCCCTTCCCCACATCAGCTCAGAGGCCTGGAATGATGAGGGGAATGTAGGGAAAGCAAAGAGCTCACCAACAGCGCACCTCCCTCACCAACAGTGTGCTGTCGCCACACCCTCCCCACCCCGCACCCACCCCCCTGCAGAGTAGCCAACACAGCAAATGAAAATACAACACGGCCCGCTCCGTTTGAACTCCACAGACACACGCGCGCGCACACAACACTCTCTAGAGGAAGTACGTCGCATACGACATTTACATGATATTGATCATCTAAACAAGTATCGCTTATCCGAAATTCAAGTTGACCTGGGCATTCTGGATTTTATGTGGCACCCTTCACCCCCATGGCACGTGGCCTCTTCCTCCACGGTTCCTGGCTGACTTCCCCCTTTACTTCTGACTTGTCTCCACTGAAGGCTCTTGGAGGGCAGGCCGGGCCACCTGGAGTTCACCCTCCCCTCCGTCCCTCCTGGAGGGTTGTCAGGAGCTCTGGGAAGGAGCTCTGGGAAGGGTGCGGAGGCACCATGAGCCCTCCCTAGTGGCTGAGGCAGGTGAAAAGGAGAGACAGAGACAGACGCCAGGAACAAAGGAAGGTGAGGGAGGCCTGGCTGGCAGGGGGGTCTGGCAGGCGGCAGCATACTGGCCACACCCCTGCCTGGGGCAATGCAGTCTGAGGTGCGGCCTGAGGCTTGGCTGCGTCTGGGGGCCTCCAGCAGAGGGAGAGGAGGAGCCTTTAATGCTCTGCACCAGGTCTGCCCCAGCAGGCGAGGGGGGAAGAGGCACCTGTGCCTTTAACAGGCCGGGCTCTTGCATCCCACAGCTGTGGCCACCCCGTGTGAGCGACCACCACAGAGAGGACCACATCTGGGATTTTCCAAAGCAAGGATTCAGCCTGGATGTGTTCAGAAACCTCACCTCGAGTCTAAGGGATTATTTCCGCCTTCCCATCTTCCTCTGGAATGTTCTTTCCCTCCCCCCTCCCCCACACATCACCTGACTCCCATCCCCATCCTGGTTCTGGTTTTCTTTATGAATCTGCCAGCAGGAGAAGCCAAACCAGAGCGAAGGGGAACGTGCACCAGCTGGAGAAAGGCCGCATCTCCTCCCCCACCCCCCAACCCCCCTCCCCGGGCCAAGGACAACATTCTCTAGGAACAAACAAGCCTGCGGGGGTGGGAAACCAGGCAGAGAAAAGAAACACCAGCTCCAGCAGCCCCAGCGTGTGAAGAAATGGCGTGGGGGGCGGGGGACCTGCTCTCCATGAGAATAAGCACTTTCAGGGAACAGAGTGAGCGAGAAAGGACCCAAAAGGAGGGACTGGGGGCGAACAGTTGTTTAAAATCATTCATGCGTTCATTTCCCAAGAATTTATGAAGCAGCTACCGTGTGGGTGCTGGAAAAACAGGGGTGAGCAGGACGGTCAGCTGAGTCCTTCTCAGACTGGCATGTGTCCCCAAAACCACACGGGGATCCTGAGAAGGGGCAGATGCTGAGTCAGCGGGCTTGGGCGGGGGGGCTTGGAGGCTGCATCTCCAGCTGGCTCTCAGGTGGGCAGATGCTCTGACCTGAAATCCACACCCAACACCCCCCCCCACCACACACACACACACACACACACACACACACACACTGAGTGATGTGCCGGGTGCCAAGTTTGCACACTGGTGTCTCCGGAGAGGTTCTGAAAACCCACGTCCCACCCACAGAAGCTCTGACCTCTCGCCTGAGGTCTTGGCCTGCTCTGGAAAGCACCCAGGGCAAGAACCACTGCTCTAATGAGACAGGTGGCTCTTTAAACAGCTCCCCAAACCATCAGTCGCTGGGGTACAGCTGTGAAGATCTGCAAAGGCTATGAGGACAGCAGAGGAAGGGGTCTTGAGTTCCACGCTCTGAATGAGTAGATGCTGGGGGTGATGGTATGCAGGGACGGGGACACAGGGAACCAGGCTGGCAGAGGCCCTGAGGCTGTGAGGGGTGAGGGTGAGGTGCAGGCCCAGGAGGGGGACAGGGAGCTGGAGTCTGGGAAATGCAGGGAAGAGGCTTGAGGTGCAGGGGATGCGGGCGGGCGGGCCTTAGGGAGCTAGAGCCATCTTCCCGAAACTGTGGGAGCCCTTGGAGGGGTTTCTAATGCAGGATAACAAGATCAGATTTACTTTTGAAAAATATTACCGACTTTCGTAGGGAAATGGGTTAGAGTTGCACCAGAAAAGGAAACAGCGGTTGCACCTCCATCACTCACCCTTTGAAAAATGCAAACTAAGTGAGGCTGAAAAGCTAGAGAAGTGGGGTGCCTCCCCTTCATACCAAGATGGGGTGGGGTCCTTCCAACTTCAGGGAAAGGGATGAGCCCCAGCCACATGGCTCAAGGCTGCGGCATCAATCCTGACCAAGACGCCAGCCCACCAGAGGAATTCTGGACTTCCCAGCCCCCAAAATCAAGTGAGCAAATTCCTTAAAATAAAATAAATGTCTTCGGGCGCCTGGCTGGCTCAGTTAGTAGAGCACATGCTTCTTGATCTTGGTGGGGGGGGGGGGCGGTGTTCAAGCCCCACGTTGGGTGCAGAGAGTACTTAAAAAATAAAATCTTTCAAAAATAAAATAAATCTCTTGATATGGGTAATGATATAGATTATACAGATATGGATTGTGTGAGGGTGGGGTGGAGACAGAGGTGGGGGTGGGGATAAAGATGGAGAGGGAAGTAGGGGTAGGGATAGAGATGGACGTAGGGGTGGGGTAGGGATAGAGAAGGAGGCAGGGGTGGGGGTGGAGAGGGAGGTAGGGGTGGGGTGGGGATAGAGAAGGAGGCAGGGGTGGGGGTGGAGAGGGAGGTAGGGGTGGGGTGGGGATAGAGAAGGAGGCAGGGGTGGGGGTGGAGAGGGAGGTAGGGGTGGGGTGGGGATAGAGAAGAAGGCAGGGGTGGGGTGGAGAGGGAGGGAGGGGTGGGGTGGGGATAGAGAAGGAGGCAGGGGTGGGGTGGAGAGGGAGGTAGGGGTGGTGTGGGGATAGAGAAGGAGGCAATGGTGGGGGTGGAGATGGAGGTTGGGGGGTGGAGATGGACAGGGAGGTGGGGGTGGGGTGGGGATAGAGAAGGAGGTAGGGGTGGGGGTGCAGATGCAGAGGGAGTTAGGGGTGGGGGTGGGGATAGGGAGGGAGGCAGGGGTGAGGGTGGAGAGGCAGGCAGGCGCGGGGGTGGGGCTCTAGAGTTGTACTCCTGGTCCCGTGTCTCTGGAGAACCCTGCCTAGCTCAGATGCCCCCAACTCTGACCTCAGGTGCCTCTCACCTCCTCTCTCCTGGCCACAAAGTGATCCACGCCAGCATCCTCTTCTCCGTCACTAAAGTGGCATTCGCAGAAGCCCCAATCCAGGCCACACAGGCCCAAAGAGGACGGAGGGGGGCCCCGTGGCTGCGGAACCCTCACACTGGGAGCGGGTGGCAGAAAAGCACCATCCGCGCTCTTCACTCTGAAGGGAAGGTCCCCGCCCCCCTGAGGCCCCAGAACAGCTTCTCACTCAGAACCCAAGAGATGACCTTGTTTTGAGGGCCGAGAGAGCCGGTGCAGAACATGCCCATCTTCCCATGCCCAAGGCTGAAACTCCCCGGCAGTCAGGTTTCCCAGCAGTTCCGGCTAGGACAGAAAAGCAGGGACCGAGAAACACATCCGAGAACCCAGTGGGGTGTGGGGTGGCCAGAGAAACCCGGCACTGCACACAGGGTTCCCTCAGCAGGGGAGCCGCGGGGCCCCCGAAGACGGAAGAAGGTGAAGGACGACCGCCTGCCGGAGGGGACTCGGCTGGGCAAGGAAATGTCCTACGGGGCAAAGGAGCATCGTCCGAGACGGTCTCTGAGCAGATGACCGAAAAACTTATCCTCCAACTTGAGGAAATGAACTCAATTAAAAACCATTAACTCTAATGTTATTATATGGGGGGCGGGGGATCTCTTGTATTTCAAGGGCCAAGGTCCCCTGACAAAGGCAGAAGTCTCTGAAAGTACAGTGTTAAAAGCGACAGGCACGTGGTTTGCCAATTAAGATCCCCCTTGCTGGCACACACATCTTGTGCCTTATCATTTCTGCCTCTTTCAGAATTGGCTCCTGCTCCCACAGCAGCTGGTCAACCCGCCTCCTCCCTGGAAACCCAGAGAAGGGGAGGCAGGGGCTGGGGAAAGGCAGGGGGAGACCGGCCTCAGGGAGACGGGAGCACGGTGCTCTCTGGACCAAAGCAGCATCGGGCTGAAGGATCCTCTGCGTCACAGCTCTGACCGGTGGCCAGCCTGGATCCCCTGGCACAAGAGTGGCTCTGGACCGCTGCTGGCACAGGGGATGGGTCTGTGGGGACCGCTGCGTAGACCCAGCATGGGCGGCAGTGCCCACAGGCTCCTAAAAATAAGCATCCGCTCGGCTCGGGATCCTGCGGCCCTCCACCTGGCCCCAGAGTGTCCTCACTTTCCGGGACTGGGAACTGGCCGGCTTGCCGGTGGGCAGGAGGCGAATGGCTGGAGGGGGCGGGGGCGGGGGGGAACTTGTTCTACAGAAAGGGCCACTTGGGGTGCCTCCCTCTCGTCTCCCTCACCCACCGGGTGTTTCGGCGATGCCAGGGCAACCACAAAGCCCGGGGAAATCAGGAGTCTGGGGAGTGCCAGGCGCAAGTCCTATCCTCAGATAACTCCTGGTTCGTAGGGAATGCCAGGCAGGCAGATGGCCAGGTACACAGCAAACCGTGTGAGCAGAACGCTCGCTTCCCCAGCCTGAGGCCCCCTGGGCTTCAGGCACCTGCATTTCCTCCTCTGTGTGGCCACAGGTAGGAAGGTGGCTAACTCAGGGTGTGTACACACAGGACTGTCCCCTTCCCCGGAGGCACGAGGTGAAGGCTAGCACCCGACAGCCGTCCCGGAGCCCCCTCTGGGCCACAGAATCTGCACACCGACACGCCTCCTCCACATCCTCAACACAGGCAGTTGGCAGAGATGTCCTCTGAATCCATAACATCTATGGGAAAGGAACTCCCTGGCGGGGCTTTAAAAATAATAATCAGAAAATAACACAAACCTATATACACAGCTTCTTCTGGAAAACCAGAGGCACAGGGAGCTGGGGTAGGATTTGCCTGGCATGTGGCACTTAGCGACCGGTGGATCATTCCGGAACTCTGCCATTCTCCAGCATGGGACCTTCACCACGGCCCACGCCATCATCGCATGCCGCTGCTTGCACAGCTGTGGCCACCCTGGCTGCAAACGCCCCGGTCTGTAACATCCACCAAAGGGCAATGGTCTAGAGGAGCCGCGTGCCTTTCAGACTTCCAGCCTCCAGCCGCTATCAGAGGAGCCTGGATTCGACATCTCTCACTCGCCCTGTGACCCTGACCTCCTGAGCTCAGTTTCCTCTCTGTCAAGTGGGGCCAATGATGCCCATCCCCCTGGGTTGTTTTGGGGACCCACTGAGCTGGCAAGTGTGGAAGTCCCGGACACATTCATTCACTGACCTCGACCAGTTGCTGAGCCTTTCGGGAGCAGACCCCACATTGGGTTCTGGAGACACAATAAAGACAAGGACCCCTGGCCTTACAGAGGGAAGATGGATGTGAAATTATGCAGTGACTGCACTCCAGCTGTGGTCAGAGCCACAAGGAGATCTATAAGGGGTACAGGAAAAGCTGACCGGGACCTCTGGGTGGGGGCAGGTGAGGAATGCTTCCTGAAGGAAGTGACGTTGCAAGACTGGGTTGGGATTAATGACAAGGTAAAGAGGGAGAGGAAGGTGAGCACTGCAAGCAGAGGGAACCGTCTGTGCAAAAGCCCTGGGGCACCAAAGAGTGCAGCCTCTCCGAGGAGCTGCAAGACCAGGAAGAAGGGTGGCCCCAGGGGTGGCTGCTGAGGTCAACAAGAAGGTTAAGGATGTTCCTCTTTATCCCGAGAAACGGGGGAAACCATTTAAGCATTTAAGCCATGATCAGTATGATCAGATTTGCGTTTTTCAAAGATGCTCTGCCCACCCCACCCCCAACCCACTTCCCACTCTGCAGCCAAAGCCTGTCATCAAGGCAGGTGGGAGACGATGGATACGGTCAAGGCTAGAGAAGGCCGGGTCTCTGGGAAAGGAGAGAAGCAAACAGAACTGGAGAGACAGAGAGAGAGATGATGATGGATAAGTCACAGGGCATTGGCCTGCACAACTGGGGGGACAAAGGTGTCATCCTTTGAAATGGGAGAGGACCAGATCTGGGGGAGGGAGGCCTAAATGTCTAGACCTGTCAAGTCTGAAAAGGACGCAGGAAAAGGCCCCGGCGTTCAGACGTAACGCAGGAGAGGACCACGCAGGGTGGTGGCTGACAGTGTCGAGATCCCAGCGCAGGGACAGCAGGGGGAGAGGGTCAAGGTACAAGGAGCCCCCAACAGCCCAGGGCTTGTGGAGAGGACGAGACTGGGAAGTGAGTGAGGCGTGGATGGCTGAGGGCAGCAGGTCCTGAGAAGGGAACGCTGATGTTAGGGCAGGTTCAGTGGAGGGTTGAGAAGTGAGCTGCTACTGGACAGGGAGACCTGTGTGGACACGATCCTCCACACTGAGTGTCCATGTGTCTCGGGGGTGCCGATCCCCCCACTGCCAAACCCAAATGCCTGCAGACCAGCCTTCCCACTGCCCAGGCCATGCCTTCAAGACTGGGCTGATTCCCAGGGCCAGTGTTCCATCCTGGGTAGACCGACTGCAAACATGCCCCTGATTGCCCACACCTCCTTTGCAAGGGGAACTTATAGCCCCGCCCACAAACCGGCCGGGTATATTCCCTCACCCCTGGAATTGGGGCTGGCCTCCTGCCACTTTGGCCAAAAGACGCCCCGGAAGAAGTGGCGTGCTAGCTCCAGCCATGGGCCTCGGGAGGCTTTGCTCACCTGGAACGCAGCCTGAGTTAGCCTTCTGGAGGATGAAAACCCACATGAAGTAGAAACCAGTCGCCAGTCCAGCCGGCCTCCAGCCCACCGGCCAGCTGACCACAGATGCATGAGTGAGCCTGAATGAGATCAACCAAGCATGGCCCAGATCAGCAGAGATGCCCAGCTGACCCGCAGACTCATGAGCAAGAAGAAACAACTGCCGTCTCACTGTCCCGCGCATTTGGGGACTTGTTTGTTATGTAACACTAGCTAACTGATACACGCTTCCCCCTAAGGGCACGAGGACGCTCTACAACCTCATCCTGCTTCTCGGTACTGGATAAAACCCGATGCAGACCTGCAGCTAAATTCATTCTGGTAGGGCTTAGAACTGATTTACTTGGTGAGGTCTTTTACTTTAACTTATTTATTTATTTTTATTTTTATTTTTGACTATATTTGCAATCAGAAACGTAATGCTGGATGGCCCCTGCAAAGTTCTCAGAAGCATCTTGTCCTGGGTTTCTCCAGAGAGGCGTGTTTTGTTTGCGGGAGAGCGTGTTCTCTTGCGGCTTTTCAAATGCTCCATTTTGCTCTGACGGCAGCCAGGGCATTTGATCGCATGAGAGATGGTGATGTGTGGTTGCAATTGGTGTCAATATTCCTTTTATGACTCTGAATTTGCATCTGTGCGAGGCTGGTAATTCTTATCTGAATGCCAGGCACAAATAAATGAAACTTATTTAAAATAACTGGGAAAATTCCATGCTGGAGGTTAAAAAAAAAATCTTTTTTTTTCCATTTGCTGCTGCAGATGGAGAAGCTGGCCCTGGCAAGGCCGTTTGAAACCGACTCAAACAACTGGCCAGCCCCAGAAATCCCGCGGCAGGTGCATGCACGGGAGAACAACAGACAACAGAGACCCAGGACACCCACCCTTTGGCGCATCGATTTGCCAAGACCCCCTCCAGCCCTGAGAATATGGAAACGGCATAGGAGGAGGAAACAGTGCTGACGTCGTGAGTCACTGCCCTGCACACTCACCATCATCTGCGATGCTCAGAGCATCCTTGTGAGGGGTGCAGGGCCAGAGGTGTGGGACGCCCCATGGCATGTCAGATGGCATGTCAGTGACAGCCCGATCCCAAGACCTCTACCCTGCAGTTTTGGGGGTTTTTTCAAGTTTAATTATTTTTGAGAGAGAGACAGACAGGATGCAAATGGAGACGGGGAGACAGAGAGGGAGACGCAGAATCCGAAGCAGGCTCCAGGCTCCGAGCTGTCGGCACGGAGCCCGACGCGGGGCTCAAGCTCACGAATGGTGAGATCGTGACCTGAGCCGAAGTCAGATGCTTAACCGACCGAGCCACCCAGGCGCCCCCACTACCCTGCAGCTCTTTGCAAGAGGCACCCACAGGGGTTCTGCGTTTTTAATCCTAACTTGGAGCCATCTGATTTACCGGCCACGTTAATGGGCCCATCCTTCTGTTTGGGGCGGGGAGAGGATGTAACGGCAATGTCATGACCAGGAGAACGCTGGCATCCGCCAACCAGCGGAGTTGCCCAGCCGGGTCCCCCAGCCCAGGATTGCAGAAGGTCACCAGTCGGAGGGCCGGCTCAAAGCCTCTTCCACAAGCGCTGGGCAGGTGCAATGCCTCGGAAGCCCGTCTGGACACCACCTAACCCCGCCCTCCAGGCCCAGCACTGCTTCGGGATGGGAGCTCCTCAGCAGCTGGTGACCTCGGACTCTGTCGGCCAAGGGTGGAGCCTGGCCTGGGAACCTGCATTTTTCAAGAAACACGGTGTTTCAGATGCAGGGGGTCCAGGGACCACACCTTGAGAAATGTGGCCATAGAAAAGAGGCTGAGAACCCAGAGGAGGAATAGGATATGTTGCCAGGAAATCACAGGACACACTTGGAGGCAGGAGAGGAGACCAGATTAAGAAGCCCCTGGAGGAATCAGGGCAGGGATGAGTCGTGGAAGAAGGGGACACTTGAGCTGGGTCTTGAAGCACGAGCAGGAGTTGGTAGGCGGCGGGGCTGTGGGGAAGGTACCCGGATCTGGCTCCTGAGCCCACAGTAACGTTCCCCTTGGCAACGGGTCTTTCACTCCCCCCCCACCCCGGGGGAGCTCTACTGCAAGAAGACCTCGGGGGTTTCATCCTGCCACTTGGGACTGGAGACTTCCCGAGCGCAGGCTTGGCGATCCTTTGGGCCGCCCCAGGTGACAAGCACAGGGCCTTCCCGGTCAGGAAAATAAGTTCATAGTTGATGGGCTTATCAGCCGCGCCCGAATCAGAAAGGAATCTGCAAGCTAGGTTGCTATTTGGTCTAGTAGGATCTGCCCCACTCCCACCCCCACCAGAAGTGAACGCCCGGCCAGGACTCCACCCTGAAACCCAGTCCTGAGCTTGGTGGCTCCCAAGCTGGCTGTGTGCACGTCTGCCTCCAAGTGTCCCCTCTGGTAAGGACAGCGGTCATACCGGATCAGGGCTGGTCCTTATGACCTCATTTTAACTCCATCCCTGTAAAGACCCCATTTCCAAAGAAGGCCAGGTTCTGACGTCCTGGGGGTTAGGATTCCAACCTAACTTTTTCTGGGGACACAATTCTTCCCTTCCCCCAGGTGCCCGTCCCCTAGGAGGGTGTGCGAGCCGCACACGCAGGTCAGGGCCAGTCTGGAGGCACCAGGGATGCCCCACAAGGGGCCTGAGGAAGGCAGTGGGGATGGATGGGACAGGCTACGGGCACTGGGCGCCCTGCTCAGTCCCCGCACAACCCTGCACACACGAGGGTGTCTGCCTTTCCAGGCCTAAGGCCCCAGCGCCCATGGGGGGCAGGCAGTCAGTTCCAGGGTGGACACCGGTGTTTGATATGCCAGTGAGAATAGATGTGCTTCACTGAGAGGCTTATGTAAAATGACAGCTTTTGGAGAATGAAGTCCTCAGATTACAGAAAAAAAAAAAAAAAAAAGGAAGGAAGGAGGAGGAGGAGGGCCACAGGAAAGCACCCTCGACCCCTAGCCGGCAACCCCTCCCTGTGCATTTCCTGAGAGATGGGGGGGGGGGGGGACACAGCAGCCCCCAGGCTGTAGGACCTCCAAAGAGAAACCCACGTATCTGAGGCTGCTTCCTGTTCTATCTGCCCCCCCCCCTTTGCCCCAACCTGCCCCCCTCTAATCTCCCTCCCCCTGCACTGTCCCCCAACACACACACTCCTCACTCCTGATCGCTGACCAAGGCGGGGAGGAAGGACCCCAGGTGACAGGCCCCTGCGGGGACAGCCACACTCTGACTGTAAAGGAGTCTCCAGTGAGTCCTTCTTGGGAAGCCCACAAAGGCACAGGATTGCACATAATTGCCCTTTGTTTAAGAGGCAAATGAATATTCCTGCAGAGCATTCTTCACACAGATAAGCTTCCAAAAATTGCCGTCTATTTGTTGCCAAGTTTGGGGCTGTTATTTCCTTCCCAACCCCCTCGCTATCTTTTTAATGGCCTCAAATGCAAACTGCCTTCCCTGGTGATCCTCTGGGGCTAGAACATTGGCCTGAGGCAGGCCACCTCTCCCGGGGCCACGAGAATGGAGCGGCTCCCCCAGGAGAGAAAGCTGAAGGTCAAGGACACTGATGAAGGTCATTTCAGGCGCACACCGCTCACGGTGAGGCAGGTAATGGCACCTGGCAAATGTCTCGCCTGGATGTCCCAACTCCATTGCCTGGCGTCCGGTGGCCCCTTTCTCACCAAAAGGAGGATGGACACAGGGACACCAGGGCAGCCCTGGGAGAGAGGCTCTAAGGTGACCCATGTCACAGAAGGGGACTAGTACAGACCCCACCCCAAACCTCACGGAAATCTCCAATGAACCTCTTAGGAGCAGAGGCACTCAAGACTGGAGCCAACTTGCCAGAGATGCTGGGGGTCCCGCCCCCCAGGAGCACAAAGTAGGCCGTGAACAGCTTCTGAAGACAAGCCACTTCCAAAGGCACTGCTGGGCTTCCAAGGGCACTGCTGTCCCCTGTCCCTTCCACCAGCTGTGTTTTCAGTACACACTGGCCTGGCCCAGGCCTGGCTGTCCCCACCTCCCCACCTCGCTGTCCCAGGACAAGGATCCAGGACTGGGGAGGAAGTCCTGCCATGAAGGGCGCAACCAAGAGAGACACCTGCCCGGGGGCCCGGGGGCCGACAGCCGTGGAGGGATGTCCATCATGGGGGCAGGGAAGCCAGGGGCCAAGGCTTTGGGAGTGCCTGCGGGAAGGAACCCACCTGCTCTGGGGGCTTTGCTGGTCTTCCAGGTATGGGTCACAACACTTTGTCTTCTAGAATTCTTAAGGATGGGGGTGGATACCATCCACATGACCAGTCCTGGCACTGAAAGGAAGAGCCCCCAGGGATTCCATGCATCACAGAGGCAAGGACACCCGTGTGCACACTCACCAGTCCACAAAAGCTTATGGGGTACGTACTTCATGTGCCAGGTGTGGCCCCAGGGGATGGAAACAGTGAATCCCTGTAAAGGCCCGTGCCCTGCTCCGTTCCCCCCCACCCACCCACCCACCCAATTCAGGCCTGAACAGCAGTGGAGCCACTGCATTAACCTGCAGCCCCTGATACGCAGCCTGGACAGGGCTGGGATGTAAGTCACTTGGTTGGGGGTGATCCCAGGAAGCTGGAGAAAAGGGTCAGGAGCCTAAGAGCAGGATGGAAGGGGGGGAGGGGGTGTGCGCGCGCGCGCGTGTGTGCGTGTGTGTGTGTGTGTGTGTGTGTGCGCGCGCGCTTCCTTTTACAGTATTTTCGAACCCGTCACTCTGTGGGCCACTGGGGCTCAATCCACAGGGCACCTTCGGGGGGAACCTGTGGAGGAGCCCCACCCCTGGACGGTGGGAGGCTGGAGTGGGGGTGGCATTCCCGCCAAACCTGTCTCCTGAGGTGGAGCGCCACCTGGGCGCGTTATCTCGCCACACCTCAGCTGCTCTGTTAGCAGCCTGAAGGAGCCCCTCTCCCCCTGGGAGAAAGCCTGGGGGCAGAGAAGCTCGGGGGGTGGCTGAGGCAGGGGAGCTGACCAGCGGTGGCCAATGAGAGCTGAGCCCAGAGGCCCCAAGGGACAGGCATCCCGAGGTGGTCCCAACAGGCCCCAAACAAGGTGGTTGTCTATTTCCAGGGGAACATGTGCCTTCCCCCCACCCCCGGCCCCCAACCCGAACCCTGAGCACCAGCTTTTCAAGTACCCCACCATGAGATCACCGCAAGACCCTTGGTAAGTGCCCCCCCCCCCCCCCCCACCAAAATCGTAGCTTGAAATCTAACCCCCAGGGTGATGGTGTCAGAAGGTGGGGCTTCAGGGAGGTGAAAGGTCACAAAGGTGCAGCCCTCAGGAATGGGATTAGAGCCCTTAGAAAAGGGACCTCGGGGAGCTCCCTCGCCCCTCCTGCCACGTGTGAGAAGAGCAGGGAGAAACCAGCCCTCTATGAACAAGGGGGGCCCTCACCAGACTACAGCTGGCACCTTGATCGTGAACTCCCAGCCTCCACAACTGTGGGAAATCACTGTGTGCTATTTCTAAGACTCCCAGCCCGTGGTGCCCTGTTGCGGCCGCCCCAAAGGACTAAGACAGGAGGTAGATGTCCCTCGGCATATCCAGAATGGTCTCCTCCACTGACAGCATGGCCTTGGGATTAAGCCCAAGGCCGTGTTGTTCTCCGCCCCTCGCCCCTCCTTGCCCAGGAGGAGCCACACACACCCCACCCACCACCCTGCACACCCGCTCCCAAGTCCCCCCACAACCCTGCCCAAGCAGACCCCAAACCACGGCCCGCTGAGAGGCAGTAACAACCACAGAGGAAACATAACTGCTTGGAGCCTGGCAGAGGGAGGAGGGACACGGGCCTGCATCCACCCAGGAGTTCCCCACATCAGACCAGGGACAGAGACCTCCCCCCCCCATCCTTCCCCAGATGCCCACACTTCTCTCCTCCTCCCACTTTGCTTTTTTTTTTTTTTTTAACTAAGCTGCTTTTGTTTTTTGAGGATGCCTTCATGTGTGCATGCCCGCACACGCATGTCAAGTTTTTATTCCAATCCTTCAATGAGGTCTTTGCCGAGAATTTACAATTCCCCCGTGGCCTCAATCTTGCAAAGATTGCTTTTTAACGCTGTTAGGCCTTAATTCTAATAAGCCTCCTCTTTATTACAGAATCAGGTCACATCTCCTTAACACCACCAGAAAATCTTTCATCGGCCGGTGGGGGGGCGGGGGGGGGGCAGTAAGAGAGAGAGGGTCAGAAAGAGGAAGGGGCAGGGAGACGGAATCCTCCCTTAATGTGATGGAATTCTAAACTAATCTCATTTCTGGGAACCAGAGCGGCCTGACTGCTTTAGATAACTCTATGATACGACTGCGTCTCGTACCAGCGTTCGCTTTATTTTTGTCTCTTGGTTTGTAAATGACAAGAGGAGGAAGGGGCAGCGATAGGATCCGCCCGCCGCGCCGGGCGCGGGTCCAGGCTCCGCCCTGGCCAGCCGGTCATCTGCTCTGGCCCAGCACGTGCTCTCCTGCCAGGCTGCTCCGGTCCTGAGGGCCAGCAGAGGAAATAGAAGAACGGGGCCAGCAGGCTCCAGGACAGAAACCAGACCCACTCAGAGGAGAGGCACACGGATGGGTCTGGACCCCCGGGAACCCGTCAATCAAACTCTCTCTCCCTCCTCCTCCTTCCTGAGTTAGGAGTGTCAAGGTTTGGGGCTTTGGAGGGAGAGATGCAGCTTAGGAACACGAGGCTCATTTCTACCTGCATTCTCCCGACAGAAGGACAGGCCCCACCAATGCTCTGTTGCAATGTTTATGAAGCACCTACTAGGTGCCAGGGACACGAGCGGCTGTGCCCCTTTCCTCCACTGCGTGAGGCCAGAAGCAGACGGAATCCAAGAGCTAACAGCTGAGGTGTGCCAGAGTGCTCCTAAAGCCTGGGGGGGCCTTTTGGAGACTGAGGGTGAGAGTCCAGGAGCAAGGCCTTCATTCTAGAAGCCACCACATGTGGAGCTGGGGGTGGGGGGGGAGCTGCACAAGGACAGAGAACAACATAGACCATCATCTCCAGATCCCAAGATGTTCTCTGGAAGCCTGTTTTCCTTGTCATTAACCACCAGCCCCTCTCAAAGACCCATTCTCCTCCCTCATGTCAACCTGGGAAGCCAGTCATTCGTGTGGGGCATTTAATCAAGGCACCACAGGAGCCCGGACAGGCACAGTGAACACGCAGACCACCCCGGGGGGCCCTGAGTGTTAAGGAGACATGCCTCGTGCAGCCAGCAAGCCTCTCGGCCCCTGCTCCTGTCCCTGAGCCCGCGTGACCCCACAGTGCTCTTCGGGGAGGGCAGCGTGAGTGCGGTCAATAGCTTAAATACAAAATCGGAATCGATACAGTGTCTAATGTAAGGCACCTTAGAAATCAATGCTCTTTGGGGCACCGGGGTGGCTCAGTCGGTTAAGCGGCCGACTTCAGCTCAGGTCATGATCTCTCGGTCTGTGAGTTCGAGCCCCGCGTCGGGTCCTGTGCTGACAGCTCAGAGCCTGGAGCCTGTTTGATATTCTGTGTCTCCCTCTCTCTGACCCCCCCCATTCGTGTTCTGTCTCTCCCTGTCTCAAAAATAAATGAAACGTTAAAAAAAAATTTTTTTTTTTAATTAAAAAAAAAAAAAAAAGAAAAGAAATCAATGGTCTTTGGGGCACCTGGGCGGCTCGGTCGGTTGAGCGTCGAACTTCAGCTCAGGTCATGATCTCTCGGTCTGTGAGTTCGAGCCCCGCGTCGGGTCCTGTGCTGACAGCTCAGAGCCTGGAGCCTGCTTGGGATTCTGTGTCTCCCTTGCTCTCTGCCCCTCCCCCACTCACACTCTGATATAATTAAACGTTAAAAAAATTAAAAAAAAAAAAAAAGAAATCAAAGGTCTTTATTTTATAAAGTCTGGTGCCAAAACACAGTGGTGCCCAGGCTGAGGTGCTGACGTGGGGGTGGGGGCCGCACGGCCTTCCTGGGTCCCAGGGCACACAGGAGGGGGCTTGCCACATCAGCCCCCCACGCGCACAGAGGCCTGCTTGCCTCACCGGGCCTCCCGTCCCGAGCCCCCAGCCATCCACCCTGCAAGTGCGTGGACACGATGAAGACAGGACGTGTGCGTCTACTCGTGTTACAACGACTGTTCCCCTGTCCCGGCTGTGACGGGCTGTGGATACACCCTTCCCTACTCGTCTAAAGCAGCTGCGTAAAACCCACCGCATGCCCAGCCCACCCCTTTCTGCAGGGGTCTGTTAGCAGTGGGGGGACTGGGAGAGGCAGTGTGCCCACCGTGCGGCGGGGGAGAGGGTGGCACAAGGCGGGACGGGCTGGCGCTTCACTCCGCACTGGCCGCCAAGTCACGCGGGGTCCTCGTGTGTTCCAACAACCCTCCTGGGGGGAGCAAGGTGGCGGCCCTTGGCCCACGGACAGCAGATTCTTGGATTCCGCAAAATATAATCGTGAAGACCAATCTGCCAGCAGAGAAACGTGCAGCATATTCACGAGCTGAATGTGAATAATAGTGATCCGTCTGCCATCTTGAATTATCCATTCCACTTCTGTTTTCCATTAGCATCAATAATCACGAGCTGACGCCCCTGTGGACGGCTACACTGCCCTCCAAAGGACACAGCCAGCCCCAGGGTCATGCACCTAGAGGAGTCGCGGGCTGTCTTCCAGAACAGCCCGCCGTCTTCTAGAACAGTCCAGCACATTCTGAGGAATTTTCCCTCCCTCACATCTGTTCCTCACCCCCAGCCCAGCAAAGAGGGGCAGCTCGAAGGCACATCCGAGCACCCCCACCCCTGGCAGAGGCATTCTGCTCTCTTTGGCAGCCGACCCCGGTTCTAGGGAGGCAGTGGCACACGGTCCAAGGTTCACCGCCGGCGACGGGAAGGAAGCTGATATAGCTGGAAGCACAGCCCAACCCCAGGGCACCGCCTCACTCTTGCCAACCCAGGGGCAGTACCAGGGCCTGCTTCCTCTCCAGGCCTCTGCAGGCCAGGAGCCTCCGAAGCCTTTCCCACAGATCAGCAGGTCCCTCTGGCAGCCGCTGCCCCTCCCCGCCCCCCCCCCCCCCCCGCAAACTCCCCACCCCCAGGCCCTGGGACACAGAGTGGGGCCCCAGCCTCCTGCATAGCTTCCCACACCAGCAAGACTCCACGGGGCCGGTAGCGACAGAAAGCACAGGGCCCAGAAACCCTCCTGGGCCCCTCGCCAGCCGGCCCGGCCAGGATGGAGGGCTCAAAGGCGCCAGGACCACCCCCACCAGCTGTCAGAATGCCCACAAACATGGACTGAAAACCTACCGTGAGTAGACAGCCATCCTACGCGCTGTGCAGAAAACGGGGTCCCTGCCTTCGAAGCATTTACGATCTAATATGGGAGACAGATGTGCAAACACCTACAGGGATCTGTCATTTCTCATTCTTCATCAGTGCCAATTACGACTCCCAGACACGTGTCAGGAAGACCGGGGCAGAGGGAGCCTCAAAAAGGGGCTTGGAGGGCAATTCTTCACATCCACTGTGCACAAGCACGTGAGCATCAGGAACGCCCACCCACCTTGGATGGGGCCCTACACGCAGCTCTGCCCTGGGCTCATGGAAGGATCTAGAACCTCCCCACTTGCCTTCACCATCTACCTGACCAGCCAAGCAGCTCCTAGGATGCTCCAGGATAAATGGGGGTCACCCCTGGCCTTGGCACGCCACTGCCAGCCACGCATATGTAAGGACTTCATGAGGAGACCCCAGGGCTCCTGGCCTCACTCAACCCCAGAAAACATCTGCCCTTAAACCACGGGCTCACGACGTGACCACACGTGCAATGCCGGAGTCTGAGACCGCCTCTCATCCGTGGGAAAGTGAGGTCGGCACGAAGCGGGGAGTCGGCTTCTGCAAGGGGCCGCGCCGGCCCAGCCACACCCAAGTCACGCAGGCAGCCACTGGAATGAGGGGAGAGAGGCGCTGCCCACCCCCCACCCCCGTGCACGTGCACAGCATCTTCTGCTCTCTGCCAGGCTAAAGGCAGGGAAACCAGAGACCCGGCTGAAAATGAGCCCTCTGGGGTCCCCAGTGCTAAGCTTTAGCCGTGTGGTCCGGCACCAGGGCCCTCATCGGTCACTACAACCCCCAACACCCAGACTTCACTGCCCAATCCTAGCCCCCACGTCCACTCTTGCTCGTTGAGTGCCCCCCACACAACCCCGGCTGCCTCCCGCCTTCCTGGGAGAACACGGCCGGCAGGGAGCAGAGGGTCCCAGGGCCCCCAGCACACAAGCAGACGGCCATTCCATCCGTCCCAGGGGAGAAAGGCGGCCAGACCCCAAGGTGCGCGATGTCAGGGCGATGTTCAGCTACAGCCTGGTCTCCTTCCCATCTTGCTGGTGTTCTGCACACACAGGCTGAGCCGGCAGGTAGCAGCACGGAGCCTCTCCCCACGCTGAGGGCCCTTCTCTCAGAGGGCACGTGAGTGCCTGGCCAGAAGGAATCTTGCCTGGCTTCTTTCCCCCACTTTGATCCACCCTTTCCCCACCTTCCCTATCGGTTCTCCCCAAAACCCCCTGCAGAAATTCACCATCTGTGCATGTGCTATCCAAGCAACAGGTGCAGGGGTGCTTCAGGTTACGGCTGCCCTTACACACATGGCCAGGCACACGTGTGTGCTCCTCGAAGAAGCCAGAGCCTATGCAGGGGCTGAAGCGCGCGCGCGCACACACACACACACACACACACACACACACACGCACGCTCCTCGCTGTTAAGGACCTGCAATGATGTATTCTCTGTTCTCCCAGCTATAATTATTTTAGCGTGGGAGACAAATTCTGTCTCCAGTAGCTCAGAAGCGTTACATTAGAATATCACATTCTGTGGTCTTGGAAAATCTCTATGGTGTCCCAGCTCCTTCCCTCCATCCTGGGACACAAACAGCCTCTTCAGATGGGTGAACACACCACAGAGGCCCAGCACGGAGGCTTTGGTGCGTGCTCCAAGCCGATCCACTTAGAGCGGGAGACCTGGGAACCACGCACGCAGGTAACCATGGCAACTTTGGGGAAGTTAAAAAAAAAAAAGTTTGTGAGTTGTTGGTTGTTATTTGGTGCTGAGGTGGGGTGGGTTCTTTCCTTCTTCTTCGAGATAACAAGGTCCCTGAGTAACACTTTTATGAATGTTTTGGGTAAGCGTCCAAGGCAGGAGCTGCCTCCAGACATTCAATTACCTTCCGAGGGGAAAGCACGAATCACGTCCGAGCACCAGTCACCAGTCGGTGGGCTCTGTCCTTGGGAAGGGTTGCTCTCCATGGGGTGACCTCGAGCCAGCACCTCCCCTGTGTATTGCAATGCCCCCCCTGCACCTGCCCCTCCCCCCAGGAGTCTTGACATTGGCCATCCAGTCCCTCTGGGTCCCCATCGGGCCCCAGGACACCATTCACACACCTCCCACTGTGGGGAGAGGGTGAGGCCACCCGCACAAGATCCCAACCTCGCTCGCAATCCACACACACGCATGCACACGCGTGCACAAAGGGCCAGCGTGCCTGCGTGTAAACACCATTCTCCCCGCAAAAGCACATGCTCGCCCACGCTCGGAAACGCCGGGTGCTCTCCACGGGCCCAGCTGGCCTCAGCAGGGGGCAAAGGGGAACCACTGCCCTGGGCACCAGCCCTTCCCCACGAAGCCAACGGGATCAGGCTTTCGATGCCGAGGGACGTCCTCACGTGTCACGCCTGCACACGCATACACGCACGCACACCTCTGCTGGTTCAGGGGCCGCTGCGCCGGCGTGGTAAGTCACGGCGAGAGGCGGTGCGGCTCTGCCAGAAGCCGCCCTGATTGCGGGCACAGCCCCTCGGAGCGGAACAGAGGTGCAGCCCCGCCCGGGGCACGGGCTGTAGCTCGCGTGTCGTTTATTACACGCACAAGACAGGCGCGCTGAAGGGCTCTTGACGGCCACTGCGAGGCTCCGTGTCACAGCCGTGGTGCCGACGGGCTGGGCACACGGCTGTGAAAAAAAGGAGTAGTTTTTTAAAGGCAGAAAAATCCCAAATGGCCCTCTCAGCGTTTCGGTGCGCATAATTGTAGTATCCGAGTTAACGAAAGGCCCGGCGTGCTGGCCGGCTGAATACCCGCTAATGCCACAGCCCGCGTCTCACGCCGAGCAGCTCCGGCACCGGCTTGGAAAGCAGACCCCGGTGGGGAGGCGGGAGCGGGCGGGCAAGCACGGAATAAAGCACGCTTCTAGGAGGGACGGGGCTCCCACGCGGGACCGTATCAGCAATTAGCCAGGAGGAGGGCCGAGCAGCCCTCGGCACCTCATTTCCACAGAGACAAAGTTTCCTTGAGGAAACTGCCAGAGTCTCGGAGGCGCTGAAGACACAGAACAGACGAAGGAGGACGGCTGCTGGGCTTGGCCGGCCCCCCGTGCCCGGGCCTGGCAGCCTGCAAGGGGCTGTGTGGGCCGGAAGACAGGCGTGGGGCCCGCCGGTGTCCTTGATGCGCGTGGGCACGCGTGCATCCGTGCACACACCGGCTGTGCGCACACGCACACACGCACTCTGCCGTCAGGTTGGCGTCCGCTACTCCGACGGAACATTCCAGTCTGTGGCTCTCACGGGTGCCGGCTGCTGAGGGGACAAACAGCCTGCAAGCGTGTCACCCAGAATCAGCCCCTGGGGCCCCCCGGCACACCCCCCATCTGGGAGAAGACCCCTGGGATCCTGGGGACCCAAATGCTATGGTGCTCAGAGCACGTCAGATCCCTCAACGGCCCATCCTGGAGCCTTCAAACCCACCCCCAAGGGGGCTCCCACCGTAAAGGCCCCAGCAAGCAGTCCAGCCCAGCCATCTGACTGGAGGTGACTGATTTATTCTGACCGTCCTGACTCTTAATGACACCGCTCTCCTCCAGCCGTGCATGGCTTTAATTGTCCCTCCAGCAGGGCAGGGAGGAACCGTAAATCTTTCCTCACCGCTGCTCTGAGCTCAGCGCCGCTGGACCTACCATTCGACACCGCCCCCCGCCCCCGCATCCCACCAGAGAAGCCTGCTAGCTCTGAAGGTGGAGGGGGGCAGCAGGTAGGGGGAGCAGGAGGAAGAGAAAGAGGCAGTGGGGTCAGGGAGGGGGAAAGAGGGATAGGCAGAAGAACACGTAAGGCCACGTGCTCTGCCTGCGCCTAAGGGGGGGAGCACTGCAGAGGACTCACCCCGACAGCCGTAAGGTGCGGTGTGCATGGGGGTGCCCCGGGCCACGCCCTCCGGCCCCAGCTCTCAGGCAGCCCGACTCCAATAAAGCGGGGCCGCGTTCACACCCCTTGCTGGAAAACAGCACAGCCCTGAAAGGAACCCAGTGGGGAGGGAATTCTATTTCTCTATTCCATCCGCACTGTGTGTGCAACTGACCCTGGCCGGGGGCACAAGGGCCTCCCCATAAGAGACGGGGGCAGGCCACAGGCTCAGAGCCCCAGAGGCGGCGTGGGGACAGAAGACCTGGCCTGGGGCCCAAAGCACACTTCCTTCCCCTTCCAGCAGACTTAATTTTTCTGTAATTCTGGTGTATATTAAAGCATCTCAAGGTAGTGCACATCACAGTTATGATTATTACCTAAAGACTTCCCTTACAGCCCTCATTTTCCAGCGCTTATTACTTTCGGAAAAATTATCCTCAGGGGCCCAAATTTCCCAAGTCTGGTCTTGTGAGTTTTCGTCTTAGGATCTGAGAAAAACATATTATTGTATCCATGATGGGGGAGAGAATACGGCGGGGGTTTGGGGGGGGGGATCCTTCCTTAGTTGATCTGGATGTCGACACACAGCCAAGAAAGAATAACACGGGGAGGGGGGCAGAGACCCCGTACTGCATTTTTAACATGTAAATACAGATACTATTGTCAATGACCCGGTTTTATTTGTACCCATCTGTTCTGTGCAGACACTTCTACTTTTAAAATGAGATTTCAACCCAAGTCGGGGGCGGGGGGGGGGGGGCGGGGGGAGAACCCACGCAACATTCGTTTTACATGCTTAAGCACGGCCAAGTCAGGAAAGCAAATGCTGATCACTGCAACACTGTCAACGCCCATACAGCACCAGACATGTATTTTCCAACTCAAGGGAAAACTTGTAGAAAGATCCCAGCCATGGTCATGGAGTGCCGGAAGAGTCCAAAGAATAAGGATTCTACAGGGCTCTACTTAACTGTCCTAGGAGAGGTCTGTGGCGGGAAAGAAAAATGCACTCGCTTCCAGTCACACTGGAAAGTCGTCCCTGACACCTGCAGAAGGGCTTTCGAGGTGAGGAGCAGGGTAACGGGCCGCCCCACCAAACAAAGGTCAGGTCACTGTCCAGTTTCCGTGTCCCTCCCTTCGGCCAAGAGCAGACTCGCGGTAATACGCACCCTGGCATCGGCTGACTGCGAGTGCCGCTTATAATATTACAGTGCTGAAAATATTAATTCTCACCTTGTGAGTTTTCCCCAGCTCTTCTCTTTTCTGCTAAGATTCCAAAACACTTGACTAATGTGCCCACGGATGGCACCCCTACGGGGCAGGCAGCGAGTGCTATCCAGTCCATTATGAGCAGCTCAGGGAGCGCAGCGGGGAAGTCGGTGAACCGCAGCCCCGTCCCCGGTCTACGGGAGGCCTGTGTAAGCAGCCCCTTGGGCCCCGGCTCCGCCTCGACTGTCCCTGCGGTGGGGGCCCCAGCCATGCCTAATGGCACCACTGTGGTCCCTTCAATGAGGAAGAGTCAAGATTCCAGAAAGACAAGCACACTTTATGTTTACTGCTAATGGTTTCTGCAACACCATGTTTCGGTTTTCACTCATCTCCACACCGAACGCAGAGATGGAAGAGAATCCCTCTGTCTGACAGTAAGTGCCACGGTGGCAATCTACAGGTTCAGAGGGCTCTGGTGGCAGGGGCGAGGCCAAGGTTCTTCTTCTTTCCCACCCCGCATGGAAACCCAGCTGGCAATGACCTAGGCCCCCCAGCCCAGCAATCCAAGGCCATTCCTGCAAAAGCAAAGAGCCCAGGTGCCACACCCCCCCCCAACTGCGGTCCTTGAGATTGCCCCCCAGGAAGTGGAGGTGGGGGGAGGTGGCCCGAGGCAATCCACCGCCAGCAGGCGAGCCTCCCCTCTCCCAGCGCCCTGGCGACGGTGATCCCTGGGTCCACAGCCCCACCGACAGGACCTCCGCCTGGCCTGCTCCTGACGACATGAGCTGCCCGGCTCCTCCGGGGAGCCCCTCCTGGCCACCCAAGCAAGAAATGACCAGAGAGACGCCAAGCCTCATTTCCACCCTGGCACCTGCAACCCTACCTGGAGCCATTTTAAAACCATGTCGTCTCCTCACGGCGACAGGAAACAGTGCAGTGTCCTTGACCCGGACAAGACACTCGCTCCTGTAGCAGGCCGGCGGCACCAGAAAGGCCCGCGCTCGCCACCGGCTGCTGTGTGCCTACTAAGTGCCAGCTGGTTGTACGTCCCACCTCCCCGCTGCTCGGCTGAGTAAACAGGTGTGAGGACCTGCCCCACCCGCAGTGGGGAGAAGGCGGATCCCCTCCCCACGGCAGGCCACGGTCAGCTACCCGCCCCACGCTGCCCACACCCCCCCATGCCGGCCCTGCGGGCGCTCGCGCTGACCAGCAGTGCCGCTGCCTCCAGGAAGGCCTCCAGAAAGGTAACGAGCTTTGTTCACAAGTTGTGCTGCATCTGAACGTGCGTCTAAAAGCGTGTGTCCTGGGGGTTCGGCTGATGGGAGGAGGCGGTGATGTCCAATCTCAGGGAGTCCCTGTTAACAAGGAGACTGACAGAGGGTTCAGACTGGACCCCCGGGGAGAGGCCAGGCTGTGAGCATGAGTCAGCAGGCACTGGGGGAGCCCACGAGGAGCCAGAACAGAGGCATCCCGGTTTTCCTTTTTCTTCTCGGGCCCCAAGGCAATGGGAAACAGGGCAACCCCGTGCGCGTGGCCGTGTCACGTGAACCACTGGAAAACGCCTTCACGCCTCCTGTGGCAGACAGGAGCCTACAAAGCCCTTCTTGCTACTGCCAACAGAGAAGAAAACAAACACGTGGTCGGGGAGAAGTCCCCGGCAGGAGCTTCTGTTTGCAGGTGCCCAGCAGCTCCCGTGTACAGACCAGGGAGCAATGCCGGGCACCCAATCCCTAAAAGGAAACTTCCAGAAGATTCCAGAACTTAATCCAGTAGAGACACTTCTAATTTATGTTCAGTAAGGGTTTTAAACCATCGGTTTAGTGAGAAATTACGCTTTTAAACATTGTTTTGTAAGCTTCTTTATACACGTTGAGACAGCAAAAGCATGCGCACAAGCGGGAGAAGGGGCAGAGAGAGAGGGAGAGAGTCCCAAGCAGGCTCCATGCTGTCAGCACAGAGTCCGACGCGGGGCTCAAACTCACGAACAGTGTGATCACTACCTGAGCAGAAGTCAGACTCTTAACCGACCAAGACACCCGGGCACCCCAAACTATTTCTACCTGTACCTGGGTGTTCATCCCTCTTTAAATATCCAGTTGAATCCACCTTTTTAATACAAGTACATTGCGTGTTCTTTGGCTTTTCCCAGAGGCTCCTGTTTTCACACACAGAGGCTTCAGCGCTGAGAACAATGTGCTTCTCTGTGCTCTCGTTATCCTGGCCTAAAGGAAAACTATCCTGAGACATGAGACCGAACCCAGGAATCCCCAGTCACCTGGAGCCCAAAGACACAAACTGCAAGGGGGTCAGGAGAAGTGCCCCAGCCCCAGAGGGTCACCCTCCCTGTCATCGTCACCTCCCAGGCTCATTTGATGTCACAGACAAGAAGCCATTGATTGGTGAGCAGGGCTGCAGTGTTCCACCTATTCACAGGTAGAGCTCCAAATGTGCCCTAGGCTTGTGCAGTGCACTACCCACACAACTGTACTGGCAGCCCCGTGAGAGGGGATCTTTTGGAGGGAACTATGTTACTTTCTGCTTTTTTGTTTTGGTGGAAGGAGAATTTTGAAGTGAAAGTAAGATGTCTCAGAGAAATAAGGGCACACAGATTCTCCTCTCTTACATGCCAAAGATGCAAGTTATGACCTGTCTGGTCCCCCAGAAGGAACTTGATGGAACTGCGCAGGGTCTGGCCGGTAGCAGGTGTCTGTCCCCAGGTAGTTCCCTCACCTGTGAGTGGGGCTGTTTTCTAAAAGGGTGCAACAGACATCCCTGAGCACCTGCCTCTTGTCCTGGTTCCCAGTCACAGTGCGGTATATACTGGACCAGAGGGTTGGCTCACTCCCCACAGCATTCAGCAGACACCTGGCAGAGACACCTGCACACACAGCACTGATGACAGGGGTGGAGGTGACACGGAGCCCGGCACAGCGAGCCACAGTGCACTCACTTCTCCCTGGCTCTATCCTTCTAGAACCTTGGGAGGAAGATCTCAGTACAGCCACTAACCAAATCAATAGGTGCTAAAAACACACACGTTCTCCCTCATTTTGTTTTCTGCTGAGAATATGCCCTGGCTTTAAATATTAAACCTTAAAAAGTAAATCTTGCAACAAGAGTTGCTTTGCTCTTGAACCTCAGAGAACACCACAGCCTCTAAAGACCCCACCCCCCCCCCAAACATGAAGTTAATGCTACCAAGTTACAACCCACCCACCTCCAGTGAGATCAGCAGGTACCAGCCTTGAGCTAGACTCAAAGGAAGACGTCCCTGTCACACAGCTGAGCACGTCTTTCAGCCCCCAATTTAAAATAAAATTGGGGGGCGCCTGGGTGGCTCAGTCGGTTAAGCGGCTGACTTCGGCTCAGGTCACGATCTCACAGTTCCGTGAGTTCGAGCCCCGCGTCGGGCTCTGTGCTGACAGCTCAGAGCCTGGAGCCTGCTTCGGATTCTGTATCTCCCTCCCTCTGACCCTCCCCCGTTCATGCTCTGTCTCTCTCTGTCTCAAAAATAAATAAACGTTAAAAAAAAATTTTTTTTAATAAATAAAATAAAATAAAATAAAATAAAATAAAATAAAATAAAATAAAATAAAATAAAATTGGGGGCACCTGGGTGGCTCAGTCAGTTAAGCGGCTGACTTCGGCTCAGGTCACGATCTCACAGTTCCGTGAGTTCGAGCCCCGCGTCGGGCTCTGTGCTGACAGCTCAGACAGCCTGACAGCCTGGAGCCTGTTTCCGATTCTGTGTCTCCCTCTCTCTCTGCCCCTCCCCCGTTCATGCTCTGTCTCTCTCTGTCTCAAAAATAAATAAACGTTAAAAAAAATTTTTTTTTAATAAATAAAATAAAATAAAATAAAATAAAATAAAATAAGGGGCACCTGGGTGGCTCAGTCAGTTAAGCATCCGACTTCAGCTCAGGTCATGATCTCACGGTTCGTGGGTTCGAGCCCCACGTCGGGCTCTGTGCCGACAGGTCGGTGCCTGGAGCCTGCTTTGGATTCTGTGTCTCCTTCTCTCTCTGCCCCTGCCTGCTCATGCCCCCCCCCCAAATAAATAAACTTAAAAAATGAAATAAAATAACGTAAAATAAAAACCGACAGTGTTTCCTAGGCCCTGAGGACCCTGCCGGCTCACCATCCCTCGTCCGTCCCTCGTGGTGGCCTACCCTGCTCCTGAGTGAGAGCATTTGGTTCTGCTCACCTAGACAGGCAGTGCTTTCCAAAACGCAATTTGGATGCTGAGTTCCCCCCGCCCCTCACTGAAGGAAACACTTTCAAATAAAGTAACATGTTTTATGTCCTTTATTATCTCAAGTCACCTCCTAAGGCACGATTTGGTGGCGGCTCATGTGTTGAGAAGCTGCCACAGCACAGTCGTTCACGTGGTGCACTGCTCTCTGAAATGTCTGTTTTTTAAGCCAAAGCAGTTCTTGGCGTGAGGTTGTTCATCCTTCCGTCTGCGGGTCCCCCACAAAGAACAGACCCCACCACGGACTCAATCATTACCACCATCCAGCTGCTGATTGAAAGCTGTCCTCAACTCTCACAGGTAATGCCAGGAGAAAGTCACTTATGAGTGCCTGCACCAGTCAGAAAGTACGGGGGTGGGGAGAGAAACAAAGACGTGAAAAGGGGAGGAGAGACAGACAGACAGACAGACAGACAGTAAGAAAAAAAGGCGGGGGAGATGGAACCGGAACGTTATCAATAAAAGAGGTAGCGACGGTTCAGAGAGAAACCCACTTCAGAGAGGCTGCAGAAAATAAGATGTTTCGGTTGCCTGCATGTTTCACGCAGCTGTGAAAATAGTGAGCTGCTTCATAAAAGAACATGGGGAGATATTGCAGCTAATCAAAAAGACAGAGGTGCAAATGGAATGTGTTCATAAAGCCGGCACCTTGTGCGGAAGAAAAGGGATTTAGGGAAAGGCAGGTGCCCAGGAAGGAGCATCTCTGTTCAAGGGGGAAAGTTTCAAGATGGCTTTTCCCCTTCACTTGTTTAAAAATAAAAAATTCCTCACCAAATGCCAGCTGTGTGTCAGGTTCCATTTGTCTTTATAACAGAGTATCAAGAAGGAGTGTGGAAATAAATAAATACAGAGAGATGACTGACCAAAAATTGCAGGCAGGCGGACAGCCGGGCTGGAGGAGGTGAGCCCCACGTTGCAACTGCTGAAAAATAACATTTCGGTTTCGAGCTCGGCACTGTCACTCCATGGTCACCGAGACACCCCTGCCCCCCGCACGCTCCTCCAGGCCCGTTATACTGTCCCCCCGCCGCACCCCCGACACTTCTGGGTGGGATAGGAGTTGCCTTCATTTGTACGCTCCTTCGCTGCTGGGTCCACGAGCAGGCACCCAATAGCACGCACGTAAAGGAGGAGGTGGGGATACATCGACCACGGTCAGAACCGTAAAAGCAACTTGTACACATCACAGAATAAAGGAGCCTCGGGCCATGGTTGGGGGGGGGGGGCCTCTGGAAAGAAGTCTGCAAGGGAGAGACAGGCCTGAGCTCTATACCAGGCTGGCAAGGATCCACAACTGGGATACAATTTTTTTCTTTCTGGCTGCTGCCATATCTTGTATATCCCAGATAGCAAAGAGCTCTATCATTTCTCTCCTTTTCTCCCACAAGCCATTGGCAACGCTTCAAGTTGAGTAAGTGGCAGGAACACCACAGAAGGCCCACTCTGGAATGGCACCCAGGAGTCCTCCCACCTGCCTCCTCCCGAAATCTGCCTCTTCGCTGGCCCTGGGCTCCCCTGGCTCTGCCCGAGCCTCAGGAGCCCTCCCCTTCCCCCTAGCAGGGTGAGGGCGAGCTCCGGCGGCAGCGCCCCCAGCGGCCCCAGGACATGTCAAGAGGCGGGAGCTCAGGAGCGCAGGCAGCGCGCCCCGGGCCCTGTCCTTGGTGCTGCCGCCGGCTGCACACCCGCTGCACCCTAGGTAGTAGGGGGCCGCCCAGGCCTCCCCGCTCCTTCCCTCCAGCTTGGCCTCTGGCCCCTGCAGAAGGTCAGTGAATACACCCAGCTCTACGCTGCTCCTGCCCGAGGGCACTGGGTGAGGGGCATTCACAATGAAGGCCCAGCACAGAGAGGCCAGGCGGGAGGTGGAGGGGCAGGAGGGGGGTACTTCCTGGACTCCCAGCTTCTCTCCCAGTGTCCTGAGACAACCCAAGGCCCAGGAGTGGATGGCGGTCTCTCTAAGCCCCAGGCCTCTGGCGGGTGGATCAGATAAATCATTTAAGTCATCTTTTTATGCAGGAAGGGAATCGCTGTTGGAAAGGGGCGCCTCGTGCCTGAAAGCCCCAACAGCTCCAACGCAAACAGCCTATACACCACTGGCAGACCTCCCCCTCACGCGCAGCTGCCTCACCAGGCCCAGGCCTGGGTGCACCCCGTTCGCTTCACCTCTGCTCCCTAAACCCCAGGGTTTCCCACATCACCCACGCTGTTGCCCTCCCAGAATCTCCCAGCAGGAGAACGAGGGGTTAAGCGCCGCTCCCAGGAGTGTGCCGCGAGTCGGTGCCCACGCAGGGAGGCCTCCAGTCCCCGGGGACGAACGGGGGCGGCAGCCTTGGTCCTCGGCTCTGGAGGCAGCTAAACGCTCCCTGGTGGAGGCGGAGAGAGCGGGTTCGCCTAACTGGTGCTCAGAAGGTGCCCCTCCGCCCCTGACGCTGCCCCCGAAGCCCCCACCGGGGGCACTCCCC
Organism: Lynx canadensis; assembly: GCF_007474595.2. Classification (NCBI taxonomy): domain Eukaryota; kingdom Metazoa; phylum Chordata; class Mammalia; order Carnivora; family Felidae; genus Lynx; species Lynx canadensis. Next base: position 57,870,812 of record NC_044316.2, read on the forward strand.
CTACCCGCAGGCACCCTGCTTTCATCGGGCAGCGCTCTCAGCGCAACTTTTCTCCCTCTCCCTCCACAATTTTCGCTCACCTGGAGGGTCTAGTTTTAATTAGTGTAATATCCCCATTAACAACGCCGCCTAATTAAGACATCCGCCCAGATCCACTATGCACACTTAATGAGCAGGTACTGCTGTCATGTTTACACTTCTACTTATTTTTTATTTATTTACGTATTTACTTTTTGCAGGCCAATAAAACCAAAGCTGTCTTCCGACTGAAAGACCTCATTACGTTCGACCTGACTCCATGAGCCTGGTACCTGCTCGGTGCTAAGTGCCCTGGGCTCCCCGGTGGGCGCCCAGGGCGTCCCTGAGCCAAGCGGGTGTCTCAACAGGAAATTAGCAACCTGGCGCAGGCAGAGGCCCGACTTCACCCCTAGGTGAGGAGGGGACAAGGAGGTCTCCCCTGGGGCATGGTTCCTTCGGCCCCTTTCCTTTGCCTCCACTGCCAGGTGTTTCGCGCGTCAGTAAGTGCGGCGCCGCGGGAGTCCTTTTTAAAAGTGGCCATTAAAAAATAAACCTAGTCCCTCGGAAAGGCTGGAAAGCTGTCACGGAGGAGTTTCTCCCCACCCCGCAGGACCCCGCGCTAGCTGGCGGGGCCGGAGTTCCAGACTCCCAGAGACACCCTCCACCCCACGTGACACTCTGGATCCCAGGGCCGCTCTGGGACGGACGGGGTCCCAACGTCCCTCCGCGCCAGGCGCTGCTCCCTCGTCCTCTCTCCGACTGGGTGAGGGCCCCTGTCAGCGCGCGTACTGCGGAGATGCCGGGGAGGCTCCGCGCCCGGCAGTGGATGCGACCTTGGGCCTCGGGCCGCGCCCGGGGCCCCGCGGACACAACCCTGCCAAAGGGAGGAGCGCCACTGGCCCCAGAGCCGCCGGGGCAGAAAGTTTGGGCCAGGGGTATGCCCCGCCGCCCCGGCTCCGGCTTCTCCAGCCGGGCTGCGCTGGCCCCCGGGGGAGCGGCCAAGGCTGGGGAGAAGCAGACTCGGTTCGGCTTGGAGCCTCCCTGACGCCTCTCGGAGACTCCGCCGGGAGCGCCCCCAGCCCGCCCCCTGGAGGGCCCGGCGCGCTGCTCGCCCCCACCCGTCCCCTCCGCCGCCTACCCTCGCGCACACAGCGCGGCGGCCCGGGTCCTCTTTAGGGAGCCGTGGGAGCCCCTTCCTTCCCACAACTCCTTTGGGTCAACTCCTCCCGTGAAGCCCCCACCCCCCACCCCCCGAGGACTCGGGCTAGGCTCCCGCGGCCTGGGTGCCGGGGGAGAAGGGGACTGCACCCCGCGGGGTCGCTAACCCCTGCTCCCACCCGCGCGGGCTCCGGCCGCCCTCCGGGACGCGCCCCGCCGGGCCGGGATCTCCATGCGCCTCGGCGCCCCCCCCCCCCCGCTGGGGACTTCCCCGCGCCGGGCATTGTGCCGCCGCCGCCGCCGCCACCACCGCCACACAGCGCGCGGGACTCCCCTGCGTCTCCATGGAGCCCGACCCCGGGGCCTTCCCATTCACAAATCCGCCCCTCCGGCCTCCGGCTGGGCCACGTGTCCCGACCCCAGCCCGGGAGGGAGCCGAGGAGCCCAGACCCCGCGCGGAGACCCCTGACCCCGAGGGCACCACCCCTCCCCGCGCGCCTTCGGGACGGGCGCACTGCAGCCCCGCCTCCCTCTGCGGGGTCTCGCGAGCCCCTCCCCGGGCCGCGCCCCCCCCCCCCCCCCCCCCGCCCGGCCCCCAGCCCTCTCCACGCGAAGGTAATGACCGCCGCAGGGCGATGCGCGGGCGGCGAGGGTCGGGCTACTCACGGGCTCAGCGCTCCCCGCGGCAGGTGACGGGGGCCCGGCGGCCATGCCCCGGCTGCATCCCGGCCGCCGAGCGGGGGCAGCGGCGTCCCGGGGCCGCGCGGGCACCGCGAGCCGGCGGCGAGTGGCACGCGGGGCCGGGCTCGGGCTGCGGCGGCGGCGGCGGCCGCGTCTCCTCCGACCACGCGATCGGCTGGGGCCGGGGCCGGGGCCGGGGCCGGGGCGGCTATCCGAAGAGGTTCCGCCGGCTCCGGAGCAGCCCCGCGGCTCGGCGCTCCGCACTCGCTCTTCTTCGCCGCCGCCTCCTCCTCTCTCTCTCTCTCTCTCTCCCTCCCTCCCTCTGTACCCCTCCCTCCCTCCCTCCTCTCTCTCCTCTCGCCTCTCTCTCCTCCCCCTTTCGCTCTCTCCCTCTCCCCGGTTCCTCCGGCTCGCTCGGCTGGAGCGAGGAGACAGCGGGAGCACGCGGCGGCGGCGGCGGCGGCGGCGGCGGCGGCGGCGGCGGCGGCGGCTCGGGCGGAGCGCGCAGCGCGCGGCGAGGGAGGGGGCTCGGGCGGCCGCGCGGCCGGGGACAGCAGCGGGGCGGGGAGGCCCGACGCACCCTGGCGGCCCGCAGCGCCGGCCCCCGCGGAGCCCCCGAAAGGAAGAAGTGGGCGAGGCGCAGGGGTCCCGGGAGCCCCGAGCTGCGGGGGGTCCCCGCGAGCGCCGCCCACCGGCCCTGGCCCCGCCTTTCCTCCCTCCCCCTCTCCCTCCCTCCTGGCGATCGCGGGGGCAGGCAGCTCCTATGAGGACCCCTGCCCTCCCACCTCCCTGGCCGTAGCCCAGAAAGGACAACACTGGGGCGCCCCAGAAATGCAACTCAGGCAGGGGGAGAGAATGCCCCCCCACCCCCCGCCCACACACACTCCTCTGCCGCTGGTCTGCATTGCCTTGCCTCCTCTTCCTCTTTGCCCACAGGCCTGAAATCCCCGGCCTTGCCACTCTCTCTGGATGGAGAGTGGAGGGGCCACACAGGGTCCCGCTGGGGTGTTTGTCCAGACTGGCCAACCCAACCTATGTCAACATTTCTGCCCTGGCTGGAGAAGTGGGGCTGTCACTGTCACAGGTCAGCTTAGGTTGCACCTAAAATCAGAAGAACAGGCAAGTCCTGTCCCCACCCCACCACCCCAGCCCCCTCTCCCAACCCCAGCGAAGGAGCTCTGGTTTAGGGGCTGGGAGGGGAGATGGAAAGCCAAAGCAAAGGGCCAGTGGAGTGGGGATTCTGTGGGGCAGCAGGATGAGACCCTTGGGGGTCAGGAAGGTCAGCACCAAAGGCAGGTAGTAGGCCCCCCACTGTTCCAAACAGACCCACAGCACTGGGCAGGGCCTTGCTCTCGTTTCTAAGGGAAAAACAGATGCTGGGCCCAGAATGCCACAGGGCGGGGGGGGGGGGGGGAGCTATAACTTCAAAGATGTTCTCGATCTAAAAACAAACGAAAAGCCCGTCCCAGGTCGCTGTTACTTCTGGATGCTGCTTCTGGAACCATGATTCCTCCTTGCACCTGACTGTCCTGCTTCTCTGCGTGAGGAGAAAGCGTGTCATGGAATCTGGGGTTTGCTAGGAGCCTAGAAGACGCAGAGGCAGTGAAGGGAGGGATGTGAACTCTGTGTTCCTGCATGGCCGGGGCTCCGAGCGGCCAGCTGCCTTCCCTGCAGGGTGAAGACAGACAGTGTCCAAGACAAGTGGCTACTGTCTACTTACAAGCTTAATGCTTTTAATTTCTGGCCCTCCAGCCTGTCTGCATCATTGATCTGTCTTGGCCAGTGGGGATCGTGCTATACAATTTCGAGTGGGCTGCTCGGCCTACAGCTAACCGCCGGATAAATGCCTTGTCCACCAGCAAGGTAGCTGCTTGGATGACTGAACTTTCCCCGGCCCCCATATTTAAAATGGCACATCCCTGCTCGAAAGACCTAACTGGCTCCGTCTGTCCTCTGCTGTCGGATGGTCCAGGCTTCCGTGGCCTCCAACTTGTGGCTGGGCCCACCCACTCCCCATCAGCCGACTGTCTCCTTACAGGCTAGGCCTCTTCCTTCACAGGCAAGGCACAGCTCCTTATAGGCCGCTCTTCCGGATCATTCCAGAAAAGCCCTCTGAAGACAGCACCAAATCTTGCTCCCAAGCTCCGGCCAGTGCTCAGCCCCTTGTGTGTGGGCCGAAGTCGGCATCTGTGGCCGCTTCGGCCATAGGACCTGCACACCAGGATCCCCCCTTGGGGACAGGACCCAGCGAGGCTGGCCTCGAGCCCCAGGGAACAATCCTTCTGGCCGCAGCTGCCATCAAACTAGGGATCTGGCCAGAAAAGGGCATCAGGACCCATCTGTATGTCCTCTTATCAGGAGCACCTAGGAGGCTGTCCATCTTGGGATATCATCCAAGAGGATTTTACAAACCTCTGACTTGGAGACTTTTTGTTTTTTGGGTTTTCTTAAGCAAGAACAGGGAGGAGGAACTGAGAATGGTCCTTTGCGATAATAATTAGGGACAAAACGAAAGGAGACTTACCTCTGAGACTAGAATGGCAATCCCCTGAGGAGAATGAAGCAGGGGCTCTGGGGCCAGAGAGGCATCCTGTACTCCAGAGGCGGGGAGCCCCGCTCGGCCCCCAGAGCACCCCATCCCGCAGGCAAGGCCAGGAGAGCCCCTTTCTCTTCCCGCAGGTTTTAGGGAAAACCTAAAGACATAAACTTGCTGTTTCCTGGCACAGAGCAGACCAGCCTTCCTCCAGGAAAGCCCCAGTGGACACGCCTACCCGGCCCTCAGAGCTTCCCGTGGGCTCTGCAGCCCCCTCCCCTAAATATGAGTAGACCCCCCCCCCATTACCAGACACGGAGAAAAACCGTTCAGAGAACAGCCACCAAATAACCCAGGACAGGTGGGAGGGGGCAACTTTGAGGAAACAAAGAGGAGAAAGGATCAGAATCGGCCACTTGAATGTCCTCAGAGGCAGCAGAGAAGACGGGCACTCACGCACCAAGAGCAGGACGCCCTTCGAGGGAAGGCACTTAGAGGACACCACCAGGCAAATTTCCCTAGAGAAGAGTTTCCAAGTTCTTAGCACAGCGGATGGAAACTGACCCACAGGAAGGCCTATGAACGCGGAAAGCACAGCCCTAAGGACAAAGACCCCCCCACCAAGTCTCCAGGTCCCGTAGAAAGGAGCCCAGACGAGAAGGGGCCTCAGCGGGTCTCAAGAGCAGAAGCTGACAGATAAGGCGGTGCCAACGGGAAAGCTCTCCTGGCCTAGGATCCCTTCCTCAGCCAGATTAACAACCAAATGTGAGATTAAAATAAAGACGCTTACGCACGCAAGGTCTCAAACACGTTTATTCCCTACGCGCCGTTTCTCAGGAAGCTACTAGAGGGTGTGCTCCAACAAAACGGGAGGAAAGCCTGAAAGCGGATGATGGGGCAGATGAGCCAATGGCTCCAGTAAAAGGGAGAGAGGAGGGCCATCTACAGGAGAGACAAGGAAGGTCGTGGGAGGGGAGCCGTCAGAGTAGAGCAGGGTGGTGGCGGTCCAAATGGAAGCAACACACACGTCGAGGGCTGTGCTCACCAAAACGTCTCTGGACGCGTGAGGCGTCTGGGGGGCTCAGTCGGTTGAGAGTCCGACTCTTGATTTCGGCTCAGGCCATAATCTCGTGGTGTGTGAGTTCAAGCCCCGCGTCAGTTCTGTGCTGACAGCACAGAGCCTGCTTCGGATTCTCTCTCTCTGTTTCTCCCTCTGCCCCTCCCCAATTTGCACCCTGTCTCTCTCTCCCTCTCTCAAAATAATAAACATTTTAAAAATGCCTCTAGCATCATGCTGCCCGTTTAACTCCAAATGTTCCCCGCCCAGGTTCAGGTCTGTCCCTGGCCTGCCTGGGCCAGGTCCTGATGGAGCTCCTGCTCTCCTCTCCAAGCACTGCCACCTGTATAAGCTGAAGGCACTCGTTTCATCCCTCGGTAGTGACCTCTTAGAAACAGGAGGGTGGCCCCGGTGAGGCAGAAAATGCAGATCAGCCTATTCTCCCCCACCAACCTGCTGGACACCCCATCTGGGGTGGGCCCTCCGTCCCCCGGGAAGCCCTCGCGGCCTTGCCAAGAGCCTCCTAGAACAGACGCCATGGTGCCTTCACTGACTCCCTAAGAAGGGCTCTTATAAACTCAGCCCGAGGCCACACTGGGACCCCCAAACCACTCCCCTTGTCTTCTTTCTCCCCAACCCTCCATCCAAGACCAACAGCTGAAGCGGCCACGGCAGAAAGGACACCGTGGCCCTTTAGAGCGACCACTTCGCACAGAAGGAGGCAAGGGTGGGAGGAAAACAGGATGTCGGGGACTTCTTTTCCTTGTCGGTCTTTCATGACCTTGTCAGAGCCGCAGATGACCAGCTGGCGTGCTGGTGGAGCTTGTCACCGGGCTTCCTGGGTGAGTCTTTTCATCCAGCGGAGCAAATGGTAAGGCTACTTAAGGCAACGATAACTTCCTTGCTAGGAAGGCCCCTCCTCCCTCTCCTCTCTCCCCTCTCCACACCATATTTACATTACCTATAAATACACAGTGCTTCCGTTTCCCCACCCCCGCACCCCACTGCTGGCTACGCGGGGTTTCCCATCTGGGCCACGTCTGAGCAGCGCTGTGGATCCTGAAGAAGTGTCTGCCTGTATTCGTGGCCGGCCCACAGGGACTGCCCCACAGGGGCTGGGAAACAACCCACTAACATTCCTGCATGCAGGGCAGACGTGCAAAAGCTTATGTTCTGTGGGGCTCCGGGGGGTTGTGTCTCCCAGGCCCCAGGAAACCTAGATCACGGTGAAACCTGGGGGGTCAGAGGCTCCAAGTACTGACTTAACCGGTGAAGTCACAGAGGCCAGATCCTGGCCTCTGGCCGCAGCGGGTGGAGAGGCCCTCATCCCACGTGGAGCCACAGCACCGGCCACGCCAGCTGGGCCGGCTGCACACCTGAGCCACCACCCGCCCACCCTTGCTCCTGGCGGTCGACCGCACCGTCTTTGTCCCTGGGAAGGGAGAGCTCAGACTTCCTCCCCTTCTGCCTTTCCTCCCAGAGCCCCTCCTGCTTTCTCTGTCCAGCCCTCTCGTGCCTCCGCCTCTCCCATCTTTCCTGCTCTAGGGGCCTTCACCCACCAGCCTGAACGCAGATCAGGTCCCACCCAGGCTGTGAGCGCCATCCAGAGACGCTGCTCTCTCCCCACGGCCCCCGCCACCCTCTCCCCGTTATGGATGACAGTTCCCACCTGCTCCCAGCACCCCACAGAATGCCTCTCCCGGGGCCACCAGGGATGGGAGTCCCCAAACCAGCCCGCGCTCCACCCTGAGTGCGCTTGATCATTCAAGGCAGGTGGCCCTGCTGTCCACTCCCTTTCTGGAAACTTCCTCCTCATCCTGCGCGACAGCAAGCTCTCCTGCTCTTCCCTCCTCCTTCCTGCCGCTTGCTTCCCTCACTGCTCCCCAAATGCCAGCTTTCCCCGAGACTCAATCTCCAGTTCACGTTATTTTCCTCCACAATCTTACCCCTTCCCCGGCTTCCTGTCCCAGATGTCTTCATGGCATTTCTGACTGGAAGCAGCTCTAGAGGTCATTTCGTACAGTCCCCTCCTGTCACGTTGGAGGAAACTGAGGCTCAGAGCAGCCAGGCTGTCGGGGAACCTGCGCAGAAGCCCTGGACCCTCAACCCAGCCTCGGAGTCTGGGAGCAGGGCTACCCCCCGCCCCCACCGCACCTCCCACATCACATGCAGGGGAGCAGGTAGGTGTATCTCCAATGTCACACACACACTTCCAGACTTGATATTTTATTTAAGAGTGTGCAGCTCTATATCAGTACCCGGTTGCTTGCAGTTCTGACATTTATCTTCTCGAGAGGAGGGCGAACCCCTTGCAAATCATGCCATGTCTCCTCCCACGTGGATGGGAAATGTCAGAGGGAGATCCAGACAGCTCAGGGTCCTGTGTCCACATTGCACATACTTCTCTCGTCACCCTGCTTGATAACGCAGCTGCTTCTGGAGAGCCGAGATGGCCTGGGGACTGTGCGAGGGGCACAGGTGCCCCCAACAGCGACCCCAGGTGCCACCCAACTTTCCTAACCGGGGCGGCGGCTGGAGCTGAGAGCCTCCTAGAACAGATGCCGAAGTCCGTTTGAGGACCAGTCGGTTCCTCCCCATCTTCCTAGACCGACTCGTTTCGAGTGGGACGCACGCCATATCTTTGAGCTCAGCCTGTGATCGCACAATAATACCCACCCAGAAAACAAATTAAAAATAGGAAAAATCCATCCGAGTCGTGTGTCTGCCGAGGCAGAGTGCTGTCAGATTGCTAGGCAACCCCAGGCAATCCTGTGGGAAGAAGGTCTGTGCTAAGCTTGTTCCACAGAAGTAGCACTCTTGTCCCTTTTGTGTGGATGTGCTCAGCCGAATCTGAGCAGACACGAACAGAGGGAAGGCGCGAGCTGCCCAAGCTGAAGGCGCACGCGTCCGCCTGGACAGACAGATTCTCCGGGGGACAGAGAAGACGCCAGGTGTCCACAGGACGCGAGACACCTGGACGCACCCTGGAAAATCAATCTGATTTCCCCGTGTTCCCCAAGAGCCACGTGTGTAGCACTGTGTAGGCAAAACACCTGAATTTTATCGGACACCCCCCCCCCATGTTCTTCATCACCTCCAGCAAGAGGTGAAGGGAAGCAAGTTCAGGAGGCTGGAGGCAGATGAAAGACGGCTGCGTGGCAGGAGACGGGCTGAGAAGGGGAGCCAGGGTTGGAAAACACTGAGTCATGGGCACATCCGGCTCTGTGCTCCCAAGGCTCCGGCACTCTTCCCACAGCACGAACAGCAATCACGTCGCGGGGTTCGTGGGTGTTGAAACGTTGACTGGGCGTGTAGAACACTTTCAACAGAAAAAGGCGGGAAATGTGGCATCGTGAAAAATGACAAGGCTTTCCCATTTGATGCTGAAGTCTCCAGAGCAGGAGAGGGCGAGACTGAGGGAGTGTCCTCCTTTCGTGACACGCGGGGAGTGCGCCGGGCCTCAGCAGCAGCGCCAGGGTCCTGGGGCTGCCAGAACCCAACGTCAGGGGCATAAGACCACAGAGACGTCTTCTCTCACAGCCCTAGAGGCCAGAAGTCCCAAATCCGCGTGTCAGCAGGGCCGCACCATCTCTCAGGGCTCTGGTGAGAGACCGTTCCAGGCCACCTCCCAGCTTCGGGGGCCTGCTGGCCACTCTCGGGGCTCCTTGGCTTGTGGCAACATCACCTCCCCTCTGCCTCTGTCTCCACGTGGCCTCCTCTGTGCGCCCCCTTCTTACAAGGGCATGACATTGAGTTTAGGCCCCACCTAATCCAGAACGACTCATCCTAACCAGCTATGTCCTCGAAAACCCTACTTCCTGGGAAGGCCCCCTCCTGAGGTGCTGGGCGGCCACGAATTTTGACAGATACCGTGTCCAGGGGATCAATAATGAAACGAGACAAGCTTCCGAGCAGGCAGGCGCCGGCCATCATCTGATCCAGCCCCTCCCTCTGTGGGAAACTCTCTTACCTTACAACCCTCCAACAGGGTGTCACCTCGCTCGGCCTGAGCACCACCTCCCAGGACGGACTCCCCCCTCCCCCTGCCGAGGAGAGGACCTGTACCTACTGGAAAATATTCTTCCAATGCTGACCTCAGACCCACCGCGCGTGCTCGCTGTCTGGCTGGGGGTTCACCTCTGCCTCCTGGAGCAACGAGGAACAGGGAAGAGTGATCATGACTCCTTCCTACACTGTCAAGCCCAGCGCACAGGTGTGCACACAGGTGCACACACCACACAGATGCCCACAGGTGCACACAAGTACACACAGATGCACATAGGCATTCACACAGGTACACACAGGTGCACACAGATGCCCACAGGTACACGCAGACGCACACACAGATGACCGCAGGTGCACACAGATGCTTACAGGTGCACACAGATACACACAGGTGTGAACACCAGAACACACAGCACACAGATGCCCACAGGTGCACACAGATGCCCACAGGCACACACAGGCATACACGGGTGCACAAAGGCATGCACACAGGTGCACAAAGGTGTGCATACTGACACAGCACACAGATGCACCCAGGATCCCACAGGTGGACATAGGCACCCACAGGTGCACACATATATGCACACAGGTGGACACAGACATGCACAGATGCACACGGGCATGTGCACAGAGATGCACACAAGCATACACACAGGTGCACACATGCAAAGAGGTACACACGCGGTCCCACAGCTGCTTTTCAAATGACCTCTCCCCACCCTAACTACCACCCTGGAATTTTGCACGAGCGTCTGGAGGCCCCAGAACATATCCAGAACCCAGATCTAGCCCCACAGCAGTTGAATGGCAAAGAGGCGACACGTTCCTAATAGTTGCTGCAGTGGGCCACCTCATTTCAAGCCCATTTCTTCTGCCCCGTTTCTCTGTATATACGTTCAAACATATGCGGAGCGGGGCGGGGGGGGGGTGGCGGGGAGGGCTTCCTTGGGACTCCTGTTAAATTTAATCCACAGCCCACCTATCTGGCTCTGTCATCTGACACATCAGCCTGTCCATCAGTTCATATCATCCCTGGGTTGAAAGCAGGAAGGAAGAGCCTGACCGAGGCTGACGAGAAACACTGGGGGAGGGGGGTGAGCAGAGCCGGTGGGTGGCCATGGCTCTGTACTTTTTAAGGGTACAGCTATTAAATCGTAGCAGCGAACATAGAAAGAAAGCTTCACTAAATCATTCCGGATGGCTTTTATCCTTCAAGTTTAGAATATAACAAACTCCTTAATGGAAAATTCAGACCTTTGCTACTCCATGAATTTCTTTTATTTCTTCCAGTTTCACCGAGATACAACTGACATAGGACACCGTATTAGCTGTAGACACACGAAACGGTGGCTTGATATTCCTATATACAGCGATCGCCACAACAAGCTAGGTTAGCATCCATCACCTCACAAAGGGACACGTTCTTTATCTCCTCGTGATTCCGAGAATTTCTCAGTGGCAGCTGTGGGTGGCATCGTCAGGTGCCACTGAGACAGGTCAGGGTCAGTTTCACTGGGGCACGACCCGGTGTCCTGTTGAGGCCAAGTGCAGCCCACGTCCCCCGGTCATGATGCGCTCCCGTGCATACAAAGCATGGGTGGCTGTGTGCCGTGCGGCTCCCGTGGGCGCCCGCTCCTGCCACGTGGCTTCCCACACCCACACAAGACTATCTTCATCCTACAAGACAGGACATGGCCCAGGAGCTGCCCGAGGGCACAGGGAGGAGAAGACGGAACCATTCTTGCCTTTGAATCCATGCTTACTTTGAACTTCATTCTCCCTGGTTTGATCTTCCACAAGAAGACAGCTTACACGGTGGCCTCACTGATGCACTTCGTCCCACTGCACTGTTCCCAGGCTCCTCTGCGAACACGACCCCATCACGTCACCAGCAAGGTGGCAGCCGCTGGGCACCCTCGCCAGCCAGGCTCTCGGCTCCGCAGGCCTCCGTCTGCCTGACCAGCCGCCGGGGGCTAGGGCCGCCTCCCTCCAGCTCCAGCGGGCTCTGGAGAAGGCGTCCATCACGGAAAGCCTGCCCACACTGACTCCTGCCCTGCACACTAGCGTCCCGGGGCCACCGCGGCAAAGCGCCACAGGCTGGTGGCTTGAACCACAGGTGCTTGTTTCCGTCTGGAGGCTGGAGGTCTGGGACAAAGGTGTAAGCATGGCTGGTTCTCTTGAGGCCTCCCTCCCGGGCTCGCAGACGGCCGCCTTCCTCCCTCCCGGGCTTGCAGATGGCCGTCTTCCTCCCAAACAGAAGTGCCCCCACCCGCCATGTGCGTCCTGACCTCTTCTCCTAAGGAAGCGGCAGGCTGGATTAGGTCCCACCCACCACGTGACCGCCTTTAACCCAACTGCCTCTTCCGAGGCCCCATCTCCGAATACAAGTGCGTCCTGACGTGCCGGGGTTAGGGCTTCAGCACATGAATTCACGTCACCTGTGTGTGTCCCTGCTTCTCCCTCCACGGCCCGCGACCCCAGCACCCCCGCCCCCACTCCACCACCACACCCCCTGCCCCCTCTGTGCTTTGTGCCTCGTCCTCCCAACCCCATGTCTTGGCCGCAGCCCGGACGCTCAGCTCATAGCCCTTCATTCCCGCACACCTAAAGCAGGGGTGCCCCCAACACCCCACTCACAGCCTGCCCTTCCTGGCAGACTCCTCCGTGGCCTCTCCTCACCGAAGAGGACAGTGCCCCTGCCCCTGGGCCAGGCCTGCGGAGTCCTGCACTGGAGTCTCCCGTTCCACTCATACATGTTTTCCTAACAGTACCCTCGTGCCGGCATTTTACCTCATGAACTCCCCCACAAACACCCCCGAGCAGGTGCTTTGGTCACCCCTTTTACAGATGAATAAACTGAGGACCAGACAGGATGGGGGCTTTCCCGGGATCTCACACAGGACGGGCAGGAGCAGGATACGTGGGAGGCCGGTAACTGTGTCGTGAAGGACTGGGCGCCCTGGTCTCGTGGACGACGTGGGCGTGTAACCCCTTACCTACAGTACAGTGGGATACGTACTGCTGTGGGCTGAATGTGCACCCAAATGATGCCATCCAAGTCCCAATCCCCCTGTAGCCCAGAACGTGACCTTGTTTGGATACAGGGTCTTTGCAGATGTAATCAAGTTAAGATGAGGTCAAGCAGGGTGGCCCGTAACCCAGTGGGACTGGTGTTCTTATAAGAAGGGGGACCAGGGCCAGATCCACATCGGGAGCCATATGAGGACAGATACAGAGCAGAAGGCCATGTGCCACTGAGGCGGGTAGTGGGGTGACACAGCCCCAGGCCGGGACTGGCTGCCAACTCCACAGACAGTAGAGGGAACGAAAGGCCCTCCCTGAGCCTGCAGAGGGGGCCGGGCCTGCTCATCAGACCCCCGGCCTCGACACCCGGGCCAGGATCTGCTTCCGCTGAGTGAAGACGCCTGGCTTGTGGAACTTTGTTCCGGCAGCCCCAGGACACTGCTGCGCGCACTGTCTGGTGGGTGGGCCACGAGTTACCCTCCTTTTGTCAAAGAGCAGGTGGCACGCTACTTGCAGCCCGAGACCATGGCCATGGCACGAGTCAGAGCAGAACAGGCAGTGCCCAGCTCCCCCAGAACCACGAGCCCGTCCGGCCAGGGGTACCCGCTGTTCAAGGGAGCACGCAGACACACGAACGCCAGCCCAGATCGGGGAGCCTCCCACCAGCAGGTGGACAACTTGCCAGACAGTCTCCAGGGAGCTCACGGCATCCGGGTGCCCAGCGCAGGGCCAAGCCTGGCATGTACATCCAGCTGCAGGGAGTCCCCTCTGGGAAGGACCAAGCCCACGATGGATGCCTCGGCATGTGGAGGAGGAGGGGCCAGATGCTGGCCCCGAGCACTTACACGGTGCAGTGGAGGAAATGTGTGCCCCCCCCCACATTTACAGGTTGAATCCTAGCCCCCAAGGTGATGGCGCCAGGCGGTAGGGCCCTTGGGAGGAGATTAGATCACAAGCCTCATGAACGGGATGAGTACGGGGGGGGGGGGGGGAAGAGACCCCCCCCCAGGAGCTCCCTCAGCCCTTACTGAGCGCTCACTGCCATACGGCACACCGCACGGGTTGAAAGGGTGGAGTTTATAAGTTCTGACGTGTGGACGGACCCATGACACCATCCCCACAATCCAGACGGTGAAGGCAGGTGGCCTGTATCACCCGGAAAGCTTCCTCCTGCATGTCGCGGTCTCTCTCTCCCAGCCCTCTCTGCCTCCCAGCCAACCAACCACTGACCTGTCTCCTGTCACTCCAGATCGCTTTGCGTTCTCTGGGATTTTGCATAAATACCGCTACTCAGCAAGGCTCTCTTCTGTGGTCCGGCTTCTTCCACTTAGCGTTAACTGCCCAGAGAGGCAGGCGTGCTGCCGCGTGGACCCGCACTTCACTCCTCGCTGCTGCGGAGTGGCGCCCCGCCGCGCGGACGTCCCACGATCGGCTTGGCCGTTACAGATGTACACCTGAGCGATTTCCAGCTTGCGCTCTCACCGACAAGGCTGCCGTGAACGTAAGCACACGTGCTCTCGTTTTAGAAACGAGCTGGGTAGACGGGCATGGGGCTTGCTCTCGCCCACACAAACCTGCAGAGACGGGACTGCTGTGGCCTCTGGTTACGGCAGGGAGCATCGCGATCACCGGCAGAGAACCTAACTTTGGGGAGCGGAGGGGTGTTTGGGCGGCTAAAGACTGCTTACCTTTTTGTGGTTGTTCAGGCAAAAGGCAAGCGAATCAACTGTCAGTGGGAAATAGTTCACTGCGGTGAAGAGAACAAGAGCGCAGGGGAATCACCAAACTCGTGGCCTGGGGGAACAGCCCTCAGGGCCTACTTAGTGTGAACATGGGCAGTCCCTTAGGATCACCACCCTCCGGGAGGGCTTAGGCGACATCTCCCCACATGCAACAGCAGGTGCTCATGTCATGTGATGGGCCCTGATATTTAGCGGGTTCACCAGTGTCTGAGACAGGGACAAACCTCCCAGCCTCCCTTGCAGCTAGGCCTGATCACGTGACTACATTTGGGCCAATGGGATGTAAAAAGAAGTGGCACCTACAGCTTGTGGGTCAGGACCTTAAGTGGGGGGGAGACCCCCAACCCCGCTCTCACCTCCCAATCCCTCTACCAGAGGCTTGGAACACAAACAAAGGGGAGCCCTCCGAGACCAAGCGTGTGAAGGCAGCACCCTAAGGGCGGGGACCCCAAGAAAAGAAACTGGGTCTCCAGGTGACCTCCGGGAACTCGGCCACCTCCCTCTGGACAGTCCCTTCTGACCTCGTGAAGGCTCTATTTGGAGCCCTGTCCACATCCTAACTAGCACCGCGTTTCTGCCTCGTCCCAGCATCGCGCCTCTGCCCGGAGCTGCAGGACAGGCTGGGGCGGGGAGCACCGATGTACCATGGACAAAACAGAACACCTACGGCCAGGACAGGCCATCTGACTGCCCAGCCGCGCCACGAGGCCGGGCCAAGCGGACGCCCCACCAGCGCCTGTGCGGGGGCACTCCCTCTGCCATGCTGGGTCTCTTTTGTCCCCACGGTGGCCCTGAGCTCCCAGGTTCTCTGGACCAGTGCCCCCTCCGTGTCCCCCACATGCATCTTCAAGGCAGCTGGCCCCCTGGAGACATCCACAACAGATGTCCCCCGTGACAAAAATAACACTGCAAATGAGATGCCCACTTACAGGGACTGTTCACCAAGCACAGCTACAAGGCTCCTAACCCACGCGGCCAGCTTCCAGGAAATCAGAAGGTGACCTCCCTGGGAGAGAGCGACAGTCTGAGGCGGGGAGACAGAGGGCCTGGGTACCCAGCCCAGCCTAGACACCTGCGGGGCAGGATCATGACCTTCACACCTTCAGGACTCCACTTTCTCCTCTGCTGAGGGTTGGGGACAGACCCCACAAGCCCCCAGCCCGTCTCCAGGAGGCAGACCCCACAGCTCTGTGGGAAGAGAGGTGAGCTGCCTCCCTGCACTCCTCCTACAGGAAGTCCACTCTCTTCCAAACTAGTTCTCTGCCTCGTTCCCCAGTCGGCTAGTCTGCGTCTCCTCCCTACTTCCTTCCAGGAGTTCCACTGCCAAGTCCTGCTGGGCTGGGGGGGGGGGGGGGGGGAGTGGTCGGGGAGGGAGGGTATGGCTCGCAAGCTACAAACTTTCGAAGTCGAACCTGGGGCCCTGGGGCCCTGAAACCCCAGCCCCTCTAGCTGGCTTCACCATTATCCCTCAGGCAGTTTCTCCCTGGAGAGAACCTTGTTCTCGGGCCTGCCCCTGCCCCAGGGTCCCGGCTGTACCCAGTCCCCAAGAACCGGGGAATTTGAGCACTTAGAAGCCCCCTGCAGATGTACCTCCCCCTGCCCAGCTCCAAAAAGAACCTAGTGACCTTTCCCTGGCCAGCCCCAGCCCCCGTCCCCGTCCCACCCACCAGGAGGGTCCTGGTGGCCCCAGACAAGGACAGGCTGAGGGACTAGCGACCCTGGCCGAGCGCTTTGGACCCCATACTGACACCCGGCCCAGACGTGCCCCCTGCTCAGCTTTCGGCAGACCCAGCTTGTCCTGCCCCCACACGCTCCCCTGGACAGTGGGGCCGGGGCTGACCCGTGACCTCAGGGCAGACACAGCAGCCTGGACGTGGGTGCGTCCCCCACTCTGCTGCGTCGCAGGCGGCAGAGTCCCAGGCAGTGATGACCAGGCTGAAGTGGCTGGCAGCAGCAGGGCCAGCGAGGACAGCCCTGTGCCTTTTTTTTTTTTAATTGAGGTGAAATTCACATAACATAGAACTAGCCATTTGATGTTTTATTTTTTTAACGTGTATTTATTTTTGACAGAGAGAGAGAGAGAGAGAGAGACAGAGCATGACCTGAGGAGGGGCACAGAGAGAGGGAGACACAGAATCCGAAGCGGGCTCCAGGCCCCGAGCCGTCGGCACAGAGCCCGATGCGGGGCTCGAACCCACGAACCGCGAGATCATGACCCAAGCCGAAGTCGGACGCTCAACCGACGGAGCCACCCAGGCGCCCCAGAATTAACCATTTTAACGTACACAATTCAGTAGCATCTAGAACGTTCACAATGTTGTGCCACCATCACCCTATCTGGTTCCAGAACGTCTCCATCATCCCAAAAGGAGACCCTGTACCCACTAGGGAGACGCTCCCTAGTCCCCTCATGCTCTTTGATATCATGAGCACCAGTGCTTTCAGAACGGGATTGTCACACTGTCCTTGTGCTCTTGGTTTCGCCACTTACCCCATCAATATTCGGGGGACATTCCAAGAGTGTCGCTTGAAGGAACGGGCAAAATCCTAAGCTGCCTTCTACCCCAAGAAATTCCCCACGTGGGGTCCTCATTCATCCATGTATTGAACAAGTACCCCTCGAGCACCTTCCCAGTGTCCAGCTCTGGGTCAGGCAGTGACACACGGGCATGAAAAGGGTTCAACCCGGCCACCCAGGAGCTGGGTGATGAGCTGGAAATGCAGAGGAGTAAACAGCTAAATGACAACGCCACGTGCTAAGCACTTTGAGAAGAACGTGAAGAAATATTCCACCCACGGAGTGGCCCTGCCACCCTCCACGAGCATTTCCACTTGTGCTCCCATGCTGGCTAGCATGGCCACCTGTCTCTCCAGCGCCTTTTTTTTTTTTTTAGTTTATTTTGAGAGAGCGCGCGCAAACAGGGTAAGGGCAGAGAGAGAGAGAATCCCAAGCAGGCTCCGCACTGTCAGCACAGAGCCAGATGCAGGGCTCAAACCCACGAACCGTGAGATCATGACCTGAGCCGAAATCAAGCATTAGAGGCTCAACCGACTTGAACTACCCCGGTGCCCCTCTCTTAGCCATCTGTACACGCCTAAGACAGGGACACGTGTGCAGGACAAGACCAAAGCCAGCAACTCACAAAAGACGACTTTAAGAGGACCCCAAGGTAGCAAAGTGTCTAATCTCACCAGTCACCAAAGCAATGTGAATCTAAACAAAAACACACTTCCGTTTTTTCCACCAGCTGGATTTTGAAGCTGCTGATTGCATCCAGCCCTTCTGCTGGGAAATGACCCTCTTCGCACGCTGGCTGGTGGGATCCGAAGCTGGGTAATCCTCCTGGAGGGCAGACCGGCGCTTGGATCAAAAGCTTTCAAATTGTGTTTAACCTTTAACTCAGCAATTCCACTTGTAGGAATTTACCCTAAGGAGAAACTCAGGAGCAAACGCAAAGATTTATCTCCAAAGATTTATGTACTAGAATATTTGCAGCTTATGGCAATAAAAGACTGATAACAGGCTGAATGTCCAGCTCCAGGGGGTCAGTAAATAATTTGTGCACTCATTAAAAATCCTATTGTGGAAGAATATTGAATGCCGTGGCGAAGTGTTCGTAAACCATCAAACGAAAAGGTCTATAAACCCGACCGTGCAATACAGGGCCAATTATATGCCTTCAGCCTCCAGAACAGGCTAGAAGGACTTACCCTCCAGGGCTGGCAGTGATTCCCTCTGCAGATGGGCGCTGGGTGATTTTGTTATTTGTTCTTGAACTTTCCTGTCTACACTAAGTCTCCCACCTTGGACCTGAATTGTGTTTGTAATCAAGAAAAACACAAGGAGTGTTTTCCTAATTCGATTAGAAACGTTACAGAGGCCGGAGCTCCAGCTTGCAGGAGGAGGGAGAATGAAAGCAGCCCTGATAAATGCGGGGAGCCGCTGCAGGGTCAGAAGGTTCTCCTGCCTCTCTGACCGAGAAGCTGACGGAGCGCCCCGGGGAGCACACGCCGGCTGCCAGCCGCACCTCGCATGAGCTGGCTTGACCCGGTGCTGATTATGCAAATCCATCACTGGGCTAATCAGGGAGATGTGTCTTTGCTGCCGTTGTTTTTATTTGTTGCTTGGTAGCCAGACTCAAAACATCACTGCAGAGGAGCGACCGAGGGACAGCTTTCTTTATTCTAGAAGGAAACGTCCGGCGATGTCCCGCAGATCCAACTTCCCCCACGTTCCTTTCAGATCAGGCTTGAAATTGATTTGCTGCTGCCACGCCGCGGGGAGCTCTCTGTGTGCCCTCAGGGCTCAGGGACCATCACGGCCCTCCTTGGGGCTCTTTTCAGAAGGCCCGTGCCCAGGGTTGTTATTCTTTTTTTTTTTTTTTAATGTTTATGTATTTTTGAGACAGAGCGTGAGCAGGGGAGGGGCAGACAGAAAGGGAGACAGGGAGACGCAGAATCCAAAGCAGCTCCAGGCTCCGAGCTGTCAGCACAGCGCCCGACGCGGGGCTCGAACCCACAAACCATGAGATCATGACCTGAGCCAAAGTCGGATGCTGAACCCACTGAGCCACCCAGGTGCCCCAAGGGTTATTATTCTGAACTAAAGTTCTGGAAGTTTCATCCCCAAAATATGTATTTTTAAAGCTTGTGATTCGTGAGAGAAAGAGAATGAAATAAATAATATTTATCAAATTCCTACTTCATGCTAGGCACCTAACGTGCATTTTCTCGTTTAATCTTCAAAAAATAATGCTGTGAGGTTGGCATCGTTGCCCCCAGCTTGCAGATAAGGAAACGGAGTCTCTGAGAGTCTAAATAACCCAGGCCTTCAGGGCTGTCTCCAGACGTGGCAGGGGGCTTCCCCCAGCCTGAGCCATCTGAGAGAACACGAGCAAGTCCAGGGTGGAGACCACAGGCTGTCTGTGACCCCCCCCCCCAGCCCACAAGGGCCCAAGGAACCAAACTCCACTTAGACCCCAGTAAGTGCTTGCTGCCCCGCTTTGCGAACAGCCATCAGAGGACGGATGGAGCTCCGTGTCACCTGGCCACTCCCACCCAGCACAGGGACCCAGCGGCTGAAGACGCCCAAGGGGCCGTCGGTGGAGACAGTGCAGCTGCGCAGAGCACAGGAGTCTGAGCCCCCTTCCTCGTGAAGCCAGGAGGTTTTCAGAAGCCAGGAGACAACTCTATTGGGAGAACAGCACTAATTAAATTTACTGGAATCATTGAAGAGGAAATTATTTAATATTCCGAACAGATTTAATATTTGAAAGCATGGATGGCCTTGATCCGTCGTGGGTGGGCTCTCTGTCACGGGGGCCCATGCGAGCTGGGGTCCGTGTCCCAGCCCGTGGGAGGAAATGGAGCCACACGGGGACGTGCTGCCGTGGAAGCAGAGGGAATGGAGAGGAGCCAGGAGTGGGCCGAGGGGCGAGATGCTCCTCGTAATCCTGAGCGGCTCTGCTCCCACCCTCCACAGGCCCCTGCGGCCACCCCTTACAGCGACATGAAGCCCTACCCATGACCCCTGTGGGTCCCCGGCGTCTGCCCTCCTGCGCCCCCCTTCCTGTAACCAGTGTCATCGCTGGCCAAGCCACACGTCAGGCAGGAGGGTCCGGAAGGCAACGTACTCCCAGGGATGCAGGATCCAAACGCCTCTGAGCCCCAAGGCGGACGAGGGAGGCAAGTGGGCACCTGTACCAAGTCCCTGAGATACCCGAGTCTGGCCCTTTGGGGTGCTGCCCAGAGACCATCACAAGGCCCTCTGAGAAGCCGAGCCTGCAGGAGCCACGCCCCACGCTCTCACCCAGTCACCAGGGCCCAGCCCCAGACGTCTGACGAGCAGCTGACACCAGACCTCTCCCTGCGGGCTTGCTGGCGGGGCCCCAGGCCGGGAGTCAGCCTCAGTCCCCGCCAGGGCACGCGCTCGGGGTCGTGGCATTCTGGGTGCAGCACAAGCAGGGGAGCAGAAGGGACTGTGTGGCCGTAGGGACAGCGGGCTGGGGCTGCCACCAGCCAAGGGGACTGTGCTCCACCAACCCCAAGGCCAGCTGTGTGGACCCCTGCAGGCAGGAGAAGGGGAGGGACAGGGCAGGGGGAAGGGAAGCCAACACTCTCCCCAGTGAGGAGGGGAGGATCACTTCCTGATGGGACACTCCAGCCAAGAGTGGGGCTGGCCACGGTGAGGAGGGGTCCAAGCCTCCAAGTGCAAAACAGGACAGCTCACTTCACCCAGCTTAATCAGAAAGAGAATCCCTTGGAACTCACTAATGGGGCAGAGCTGGCCTGGGAGAGTCATTGCTGTCTCACACACACACACCCCTCTCTGGTCCTCCCTACCGGCTGACCTAATCTCTCCCAGTGCAAGCGAGTGTCCTCACATACTGGGGCAGGAGGCAGAGGACAGATCAGGGCCACTGAGTGTCAGTGACTGCAGCCTCTCGGCCAAGCGGCCCCCCGGCACACAGACAGCATCCGCCGGCCCTGGTAAGCCACCGCGAAGGAAGCAAGACTGTGTGGACTGGGGGGATAGGCAGAGGCCACAGCAGCTCCCGCCCCGGGGTGCCCAGTCTTAGACACGCAGAGGGCCACCCCGTTGCTGCCTGGCCCCAGGGCTCCCAGCAGAGAAGTGTGGAGCACAAAGGAGGCACCAGATCAAATGCAGGCCCAGCAAGTACTACAACCAGCCTTCAGGGAGAGCCCTGGCCTCAATGAAACTTCGGCAGTGATGTGTGTGCGCGCGCGC
Organism: Lynx canadensis; assembly: GCF_007474595.2. Classification (NCBI taxonomy): domain Eukaryota; kingdom Metazoa; phylum Chordata; class Mammalia; order Carnivora; family Felidae; genus Lynx; species Lynx canadensis. The sequence goes on from NC_044316.2 coordinate 57,891,778, forward strand.
GCGTGTGTGTGTGTGTGTGTGTGTGTATACACATATATGTAAGTGACTGTCTGCCTCACACTCCAGGGGCTGGAGACCAGGCATGTGCTTTATAACTCTAATTAAAAGTCAATAAACCGGGGCGCCTGGGTGGTGCAGTCGGTTAAGCGTCCGACTTCAGCCAGGTCACGATCTCGCGGTCCGTGAGTTCGAGCCCCGCGTCGGGCTCTGGGCTGACGGCTCGGAGCCTGGAGCCTGTTTCCGATTCTGTGTCTCCCTCTCTCTCTGCCCCTCCCCCGTTCATGCTCTGTCTCTCTCTGTCCCAAAAATAAGTAAACGTTGGAAAAAAAAATTTTCTTTTAAAAAAATAAAAGTCAATAAACCGAATGCCAGGTGAGTCCAATTGAGGTTTCCATTCTGCATCAGAATCAGCTCTCGGGGTTCAGCTGAGGCTCCCTCTCCTGTCTTCTGACCCTCCACCTGGACACAAGGAGTTTCCTGACAGTGGCCCCCCAAAGCACCACCCTTAGACGAACAGAACCCTGAGACAGGTATTTTGTTGTTTTCTTTCATCGTCTCTCCCACTTAGCTTCCTGTTCACACTAAAGACGAGGCAGGTCTGTAGCCCCCATCCAAGCTCCTAAAACCCCACGAGATAACCCTTGAGCCAATTTCTCTCTGTTAGCCTTCGCCCATCTGCCTTCGGGGCTCAGCCTCTGCTGCACCAAGCTCACCCGGCTGGCCGCCTTCGGGCATCGGTCAGAGGAGCCCCTGAATCCAGAAGGACCGCCATGCCTCTCCCGCACTCCCCAGAATGCTGCTTTGAGCTCTGTCTTCAGTGGGGAACCGCAGACGCCCTTGCACGTGACCATGGATCAGCCCCTGCCCAGCTCACCCCCGGGGCCACGGCAGGAAGGAAAGGTGGGAGTGCCCCCGCTCCCTGCGGGTGCTCACGGGCCGGCAGCAGAGCGAACCCCACTCCCACCCCAAGGCAGACTCAAACTCACGTCCAATGTGGCTTCTAGGCTCACTGGACCCAGCCCCGAGGGTTCACAAAGCACCCACTGTGTTCCAATCAGCACAGGTAACAAGAAACAGGAGGGCAGCAGACCCCCAGAGGACAGAAGCCGTAAGACGGGTCAGTGTTGGGCACAAAGAGATGCGACACTCAGGACTCTCACCCTGCCCTTTACTGTCTACACCTCCCTGACTTCACCCGTTTCCTCGACTATAAAAGTGACACCGACACAGGTGATCTGCAGGGTCTCCCCAAATTCTCTGCTGTAATTCAGGTGTAAACTGTGAGGCGGGGATGAGACAAGCCCGGAGCTCGGGGGCAGGGGCCACGGTCAAGGGTTGGAGGGCTCCAGGAAGGCTTCCTGGGGGCCCTGAGGCTCGGCCCGCACGCACAGGCCCTGGAACGAGAAGCCAGTCCTCAAAGGCACCAACATGGCAACCTGCAGGTTCTGCCCTCTTGGAGGCTGGAGACGGTGGCTGGAAAGGAGCCCAGAAAGCCTAGGGCCTGGCATCCAGGGGCTTCTCTGGCCAGGCGAGGCCAGGTGAGGCCACACGCCCTCCCTGCCTCCCCCCAGACCATTCCCCTGAGCACAGACCGTGAAGCCAGAGCAAACTGAGGCCAAGTCACTTTCGCTAGACACAGTGACATAATCAGTTACCTTAAAACTCTTAAAGTTATGAAAAAAAAAAACCTCTTAAAGTTATCTTGAAATAATTAAATATGAGGTAAAACACAGAAGCCAAAAAAGGAAAAGGCTTCTAACTAAAAAGGTCCCTGGCTGTCCTTTACTTACTGATTCGTCAGAACTTTTTATTTGTGAACAACTCCCAAATGATGGATTTCCTTCACAAATAAAAAGTTCTGGCAAACCAGTAAGTGCAGGACAAACAACCCACAGGGAAACAACCGCGTGGAAAGATGTACACGGTTCCCGAGCATAGGAAGACATGTTCCACTTGCTCGTAACTACAGAAATTCAACTAACAGCACCGTTACTAAGCGTCAGGCTGGCAAAAATATTTAAAATAGCCAGCATTCAAAAAGGAAGGAGTAAAAAGACCCCCTCTGATACACGGCAGATGCAACTAAATCGGTAAAACCTGTTGGAGGGGCTATCGGGGAAGTTGACTAGTTTTTGGTCACACGTACCTTTGGTTCCACCCATAGGACTCTTTCCCGCTGATCTATGTTCACAGTGCGTACACGCCACACGTTAAGTGCAACATCGTCACAGCAGCAATAGCGTTAGGGGCGGGGGGGGGGGGGCGCCACCTGCTGGGGAATAAATTAGGAGGCGCCCATATGGAGGCGTATTATGCCATCTTGTTTTTGAACGAGGGAGAGCTGTATGTGCGGGTACATCACTACCTCCACAAAAGAACTGTCACCAAAACAGCAAGTTCCAGAACCATATACATAACTGATGAGAGACTTAAAGGACAGGGTCAGCCAGAAACCTTTTTCTGCTTTTCAACTTTTCTATACTTTTTTGAATTTTTTGCCACAGTTTTGTTTTGATTTGTTTTCAAAGAAAAAAAGTGGTTTTAAGGGAAATGAGAAGGCTATGTTCGGGTTTTCTCGGTAAACTTAATTATCTTTTCCACTTCACTTTTTTATGGCTAATGTTAAATGAGTTTCTTTCAGGGGAAAAAAAGCGTAAAGTATGGATTTTTCAAATAGACACAGGTCTAAAAAGCCATTCATAATCCCAGAATTGAAACTCAACCACTGGTAACACTTGGGGTTTTATCTACCCAAACTTAGTTTATGCGTGTACCTAAGTATGTGTACAGGCATGGTTTGGGTTCTGTAATGCGTTTTTTGTCATGTTCTGAGTCACTCCCACGAGCACAGAAAGCTGTAAAATCTGCCCGCAACAGCGACACTGAGGCCCTCCCTGCCAGTCTTCCAGACTGCACTGACTCTCTCCTCCCCCTAGCAGGAAGATCCCTTGAAAGAGTTGTCTGCATGTGCTGGTCCCATTTCATGCCTGCCTGTGTTCTCCTAAAGTGATTCTAAGCAAGTTTAATGCCGCTCTTCTGCATAAAAACCTGTCATGGTCACCACTGCCACCCTCCAACATGGCTAGTCCCTCTGACAAAGTGGACATGGCCATTAGCCCACTTGCTCCTTGAAAGCCTCTCCTTTCTAGGCCTCTGGGACACCACCTTCCCTCTAGGATGCCTCCTCAGGCACCTTGCTAGTTTCTCATCTCCCGAAGCTCCAGACATGGAAGTGTCCGGGGACTCAATCTGGGGACATCGTCCCTTCTAAACAGGAAAGTTGTCACTTCTCGCATTATTGGGTCCATGGCTTTAAACATCATTAGTGTAACCCCTAGAGTAACCACTAAAAACAGTGCAAGAGACAAGGCTACAAACCCAACACACAAATTAAAATGGAACACGAATGCAAGCAAAAGTAACCACAATGAAGGCAGAAAAGGAGGTACAAATGGACAAGAACCAGAGAACTCAACCAGAAAGCAAACAAATAAGAGAGTTAATGCTGGCCATAACAACAATTACACTAGATGTAAATGTACTAAACCTTACTCCAGTGAAAAGGCAGAGATTGTCAACTGCAGAGATGGACCCGGACTCAAAGTAAAATATGGTCAAAAATATGCAAACAGTAAGTGTAAAACAGCTATATCAAGTTTATATTAATCACAGATTAACTAGATTTGAAGACAAAGGGTGTTAACAGAGCTAAAAAGTGACTCTGCATAATGACAAAAGGTACCTAATCTGTTGGGAAAGTATAAAACTCAGGAGCAGGTAGACCTAGCAGCAGAACCTCAAAATAATGGGCAAAACAGAAAGAATTAAAGGGGGAGATCCACAGCTATAGCTGGATATCCTAAGACCCCTCCCTCAGCAACTGATAAAACAAGTCATCCAAAAATCAGTAAAGAAATACAAGATCTGACAATGCCATTAACCACCTTGACCGAATTAACATTTATAAAACGCTATATTTTTCAGATACTCATTCTTTTCAACTGTACACAGAATGTTCGCCAAGATCGATCACGTGCTTGGCCAACCGAGGGGAGAAAGGTCTCAATGATGTCTGCAAGATGGCGGACTAGTAAGGTCTCAGTGCTCGTTTTCCCCACCAAAAAACAGTAAAAACAAGGAAAAAACCACCACACGCTGATGAAAATAGCTGTGACAGAGCTCCAGAGTACAACAAAGGAACAGCAAGAACCCCACAGAGCACAAACACCAAAAATAGATGCATACAAAAGTGCACCTTCTCTCTGCTTGAAGACAATGCAGAGCTCTCTCCCCCCACAAGACAACATGTGCTGAACCCGGGATCTGCCTTCACCTGCCCTCCTGGCCTCTCAGCCTGTGACCAGGTTAAGTCACTGCATAACCCGGCCAGGAAAGGGGAAGGAAAGCTACTGGACCCCCAAGCAGCCGGAAGACGGAGCAGGACCCCCGGGAGCACGCTTGGGACCAGGTTCTGAGGGAGTCTGATCAAGGGGCCTGGGGAACCAGCTAGTGGTATGGGGATTTTGCTGTGTGGTGACAGTGGTGGAGGGTCTCTTGAACCAACATGTGGAGGCTTGAGATCTAGGTACAGGGTCTACAGCTGCAAATAAAACCCCCAAGGTTCCTGCCTTTGGGGAATGGCCAACACGGAAAATGCGGAAGACAGAGACGTAAGGGAACAAAGCAAGTGTGTGAGTCCACGCTGAGGGGGTGCAGGGAAGGCCACGAACAGGTGGTGAGATGGCAAACGAGCAGGGACACCTCTCTGAGGCCCTCGGGAGCCTTCCCGAGGTAAGAGCTCGGGTATGCTCTACAAATCAAAGGGGGCCGGGGACAGCTCTGGAGGTGGTAGGCCAGGGCTGACGGGACGGGTCAGCACAAGCCACAATACGCTGAGGTTTTTGCTCACGAGCAAGCTTTAGAGTCTGAGCAAACGCAACCAGTGGAGAGTTTCCACAGGCAGACACAGAAGGATTGCTTGTTCCAGAAGCTCACGCCGGCTACAGTGTGAGGACGGGGAGGCCAGATGGAGAGCCACCTGGTCCAGGATAAGCCAGGGGTGCAGAGACCACAGGGGACCTGCAGTAATGCCCACATGAGGTCAGGAGTAGTCCCCAGAAGACCCTCACTTCTTTTTTTTATGTTTATTTATTTTGAGACAGAGAGAGAGGGAGAGAGAGAGGCATGAGCAGGGGAGGGGCCGAGAGAGACGGAAAGGGAAGAGCCCAAGGAGGCTCCACGCCGTCAGCACTGAGCCCGACGTGGGGCTCAACCACACGAACCGTGAGATCACAACCTGAGCCAAAATCAAGAGTCAGATGCTTAACCGACTGAGCCACCCAGGTGCCCTGACCACCCTCACTTCTGACGCCAAGGGCAAGTGAGGAGACCACCCCGGGGTTTGATAATTTGCTAGAAGGACACGCAGAGCTCACAAAAGCTGATACACTCACGAGGACGGTTTATCGCGGGGACAGCATACAAATTAAAGTCAACCGAGGGAAGAAGTGAACGCAGGGTGATTCCACACACAATCTCCGCGGCCCTGTCCCGCTGGGGCCAGCACAGCGTCAGCTCCCCGCGGCACGTGTGACTACAAGCACAGAGCACTGCCCACCAGGGAAGACCCTCACCCCTCAGTGCCCGCAGTCTTCACCAGGGTCTGCCACAGAGACACATGGTTCAGTGCCCACATGGCTGACCTCTGGAGCAAAAGCTGATACCACGTGACCCAAAGCCCCTGCCCACGTCACATGATGCCGTGCCCCGAAACTCCACCTTTTGTCACAGCGTTGGTGTGGCCCAAGCTCCCCATTCTAGTGCCTGCCACCCTAGGCAGGGAGGGAGGGGGTCGATTCTGTGAGACGCCGCGTTCCTGACAGACTTTTCCGTTGGGGAGTGGGGACGGGACTCTGTTTCAGGTCAGTAAGAAAGAAAATGGGAATCTCTGCCATCACCACAGCCGAGACAGACGGACAGAAAGAACACACAAATAAGTCACTAGCTCCAAACCACCCCTTCCTTTGCAAGGAATATGCACCAAAGAAAATCTCTTCCTCTTCCCGAATTTGCACAGCTGCGTACAGGAGAAAACCACAACTGAAACGGCCAGAGAAAGCGCTAGTGCAAGCCCCGTGCACGCCCAGAGCTCACACTGTGAGCACTAGGAATTCTCTGTAACTGGCACAAAGTCAGTTCAAGGGAGGCCCTGCCCAGCTCGTCGTCAGGGCCTGGAGCCTGCTCCTCCCTCACGCAGCCTCTGCACGAGGGTCGGAACTCACCAGCCGCTCTGCCAGGCAGCCCTGCCCGATTCAGCCTCACCCGTTCCGCCGCCCCCTCACCCGGTCACGACGTCCAGCTCTCCTGCCGCGGGGTGAGCTGAGGACGCTGGGAACACCTTCCAGGAGCAGGGTGACCCCAGGGGCAGGCAAAGGGTGCCCATGGCTCTCCCACCCTGCTTAGCTCTCTGACGCTGCCTCCGCTCTTTCTTACTTCTTGGGGTCCCAGGCACTGGGCATTTTGCTTTCCCTGCCCCCCGACATTATCCGGCCTGCACAGACCACGATGACCTCCTTTATGAAGGATGCAGCGCCACCTAGGCAGGGGCGAAGGGAGGCGGGGGGGGGGTACCCCCGCTGAAACTGGCCTGTTGTAACAAAGCCTCACTAACTGGGGAGGGGTCCCCAGCAGGCGGGCAGATGGGGCGAGGCGGAAGGAACCGCGAGATGCCCCGGCAAGGCCCAGCACCACGACACGCGATGCAGAGGCGAGAGGTCTGTGCACGGTGGCGAGAGGCGCCCACCTAGACTGGTCCCTGCTCCTCCCACGAAAGCCGTCTCCCTACACCTGCCCCTTTCATCCAGAGCTGCTCCCCCTCCCTCAGCTTCTCTGCTCCCCTCTGCTCTCTCACTGCTGGTGCTTTTGGTGTCTTTCCTCCCTGCTCCCCCCACCGCCTGCCTGTAAAAAGAAACCTCCACCTGGCTTTTTACGTACCCAAAATGCACAATTTGATTTGTTTCTTAGGCAACTCGGCCTCCATATTTTGTCACGTGTTCCGAGCCTGGGCTGTACTTAAAAACAGAGTTTGCAGATCTCAGATGTTGTGCAGCATTGATGGCTCCCTCGAAGGTGTTGCCAGAAAACACGAGGATGGAAAGTCCCCGTTATTCACCTGGGGTGGGGTGTGTAAAACCTCATGAAACCCCAGGCCAACCAGCCTGTCAAGAGTGAAACTGAGTCAGAGGGGAGACTCATAGGCGCGAGACAAAGCAGGCTACAGACAAAGGTGCCAGCAGACAGCAGGTGGAGGGAGGCTCTTTTCATACCCGGAGCCCCAGGGAGCCCCTCGCCCCAGCCCTGGTTCTCCGGTCCCCCTACAATTGCCACGCTCCGCACCTCAGCCGTGCCCCGGGCCTTGCAGGGGCCCGAGCACAGTGCTCACCTACAAGGAACCAGCAGCATCGACAGACGCCCAGGAGCAGGACCTGCCCTCTGCCCCCAAGCCCGCCCCCCTCTGCTCTGGATATGGCAGAGAGAACGCAAGGCCCTCACGTGACAGTGCTGGCGGCCCATGTTCATCGTCCCCGCCTTTCTTCTCCAGCAAAGACCAGTGTTTCTTCCCGAAACACAGCCACCTCCAGGCAAAGAGCCTGCAGCCTGTCCTCCGGGTCCGCCGGGGAGCCCCAGCAGGCCCAGACCATCCTTTAATATCCAGGCACGTGGCCCTGTCCCCAGAGGCAGGGGTCCACAGAACAGCACGGACCCCTCCTCCCTTCATGTCTTGCGTGAAGCCTGCAGTCAGTTACCAAGAATGGTGTCTCAGTCTGCTCAGGTGCTGTTAACAGGACACCATAAATCGGGTGGGCCTATAAACATCAGACAACGACTCTCACCGTTCTGGAAGCTCAAAATCCTAGATCGAGGTGCCGCCAGATTCGGTGTTGACGGATGCTCGCTTCCTGGGTCATAGCCAACGTCTTCTTGCTGTGTCCTTGCAGGACGGGAGGGATGGGGGAGCCTTCTGGGGTCTCTCCTTTAAGGACACTAATCCCATTCATGAGAGCTCCGCTGTCATGACCTAAGCCCCTCCCCAAGTCCCCTCTCCTAATACCATCACCCTGGGGGTTAGGATCTCAGCACATGAGTTTGGGGGGCACACACGTTCCGACCGTAGCAGATGGCATTCACCTTGCAGGGGTTAACAAGGGGCACGTGGCCCGATGCATAACAGTCCTGACCTGCACACGGGGCCCTCTGCTCCTCCAGAGCAACCCTGGCATAAGTGTGGTGGCCCCGCAGGGACCCAGGGCTGTGATTTGGAGGAAGGGGGGAGTCACTCACACTCCAGGAATAAATGAAGGACTCCTCCCTGGCTTCTCTAGACCACTCATGAGCATTCAGATCCCCGAATCCCCGAACTGAGAGGGAAGGCCTGAGGCCCACGTGCCGACGTGCTTCAACCTACATCACGTACCTGCAGGGTTGCTGCGCAGAGGGCCCCACCTCCACCTGCCCCTGCGTCCTACTCTCAACCCAGCAGCCAGAGCCCAACCCAGGTCAGATCAGGACCCCCCTCCACTCAAAACCCTCCAAGAGCCACCTCCCCTCCCCCAGAGAAAAGGCCAGAGATGCGTGTGTGGGAACGTGCACAGCGGCTTGACTCAAACCTGCCCAAACCTGGCAACGAGCAAGCGTCCGTCAGCGCGAAGATGGGTAAAGAAGCCGTGGCCCATCTGTCGTACGGAACGCCATTCGGTATTGAAACAGAGGCACGCGTCTGACACACACAGCAATGTGGATGGATCTCAAGTACACTCCACGGAGCGAACGAATCCAGATGCCAAAGACTGCCCACTGTGTGCGTCCACATGCGTAAGGTTCTAGAACATAACATACTGCCTGGTGCTGGAAATCAGATCCGAGGGCGCCCTGGCTGCAGGGGGGAGGCAGGGAGACCATAAAGGGGCAAAACTCATCAAACTAGAGGCTTAAGATCAGAGCCTTTTACTACGTGCCAGCTACACCTGAGATTAAGGGGAAGCTGTGAAAACAGAAAGTTAGTTCTGTGATCCAAGAGTTAAACCCAATCTGGCCACTTGCTCCCCTCTGACAACTTCTCACACGTCTGGTTCCACTCCAGCCCCCTCGCTGCCCCTCCCTCCTGCCACAGGGCCTTGGCACATGCCGATCCAGCTCCTGGAACTCTCTGCCCCAGGTCACCCGCTGGCCTCACTCAGGGCTTGCACAAGTGCCGCCTGACGTGCACCGGCTTTGTTTTCACCTGCTCTGTGTGTGTTACTCGTCCTCCCCCACTAGAATGGGAGCAAGGACTTTGCTCACAGCTGGGCTGTAGCCCCAGCGCCTAGAACTGGGTCCGGCCATCAGGTGCCTTTAATAAACATGTGCGTGATGAATGGCTTTGGTCAGCGTTCCTCTGCGGGTGTCCCCCTGTGGAGCAGCTACACACACATCCGTGGTGAAGGCTCTTGGGATAACACGTTCGTCTGAGCGTGGACAGCTTCCTCTCTCCCACAGCCACCAGCTTCCCTGTCCCTCTCCCTGCCTCCACGTGGCCCATGTCTGTGACAAGCCGGCAACAGTCACTGCTGCTCTGTCAGGGATGCCTCGAGCTAATTCCTGCAACTGCAACTACCAGAGAGGATGCCTTAATACCTCTGCACAAGACAGAGCAATTATTTCTAAACATAGCCGCCTCCCCCCGCGCTGCCACTATCAGATGCCGGGAACTCTGTAGTCAGTGCCCTAACTCCCAGCCCGGGGAACCCCGGGTCACGTAGGCATCCCCTGAGGGCACCCAATGGGCACAGGCCACACACACCACCCAGCTCACGGGCCCTGCCTCCCCGACTGAACTGGGCTGACAGACACCGGCACCGACCAGGGCCTGGTGGCCTCCGGGGTTCATTCACCCTGATCTCAACCCTCCACCCTACTCGCCAATCACCTGGCCCCACCCTGCCCTATCCCTAACTCCTGCCTAGCTCCCTCATCCGGGCCTCCCAGTGCAAGACTAGCAAGGCCAAGAGAGGAGAGAAGACCACCCCCATATTCCTTTCAGGAAACTGAGATGAGAAATCTGGGGACCACCTCCCAGATGGGAAATGTCCAGAAAAGGCCAATCCAGAGACAGAAAACAGATGGGCAGCTCCCTGGGAGAGGGGGACATGGGGGTCACAGCTAGAGCATATGAGGTTTCCCTTAGTGGCAATGGAAGTTCTACTGTTCTACTGCAGCCGTCCCTGCACAGCTATGTGAGCATTCCAGAAGCCACTCAGCCGCACATTTCAGACAACGAGTTGCAGGGTATGTGGATTATATTTTGACGAAGCCGTTGAACAAAAAAAGTAGAAGGCTCTGTAGCAGTTTCCTCGATTCCACATGTTTGGACGACCGTGCACGTGCAAATCGCAAAAGGAACGCGGGTTTGCACGCTCTGTTCGCTGCTCCGCTGTTGGAACAGTAAGAGCCCCTCCCCAAACCCACAGAAGGTCCGGGGAGCCCACACTCAGCTGTGGGGACGGTGGGGAGGGCAATGAGGAAGGAAAGGGCAGTGCACGAGGCTCAATGATCATGAACTCCCAACTGACCCTGCCCCCAAATCGTATTCAGTATGAAGCAGTCTTCACGAGCCACAGTCAGCACACGTGTTACCAACACAACAGTATAACGGCCACCGCCTCGTCCACTACTTCCCTCCGGCCCCAACCACTGGGCTCTCCTGGGCATCTCCCCATCCCACAATGCCCCAGAGACTGCCCCTACCCACAGAATCCTCTGTCATGCCAAGGTCTGAGGGCTAGTGCGGGCATCGGTGCCTAGGTCCACAGAGGGGGGACAGGGTGTCTCCACCCTCAAACTCGCAGGCCAGCCAGACACCCGTTCGGAGGGACGGTCCCACAGCATCTTGGCTAGGGCTGTCCTTCCCACGGCGCAGAACTGTGAGCCAATCACAGCGCCCCAAGAGGCCCACGGAGCCTGCGTGAGGACGCACACACCCTCCTCCCCCACGTGTCCTGGCGCCATCGCTCAGTGACTGCCCACCCAGCAAGCCCGCAACCGTTAAAACACACGAGTGTCACTCAGGCCTTACCTGCCCCTGCCTTGGCGTGTCTGCACAGGTCGGAGCTAAATGCAGGAGGTGCGGCGGTGGTCGGCAGAACTGGTCCTACAGGAGACGCAGAAATCAGAGTCGGCAACAGGAAGCATCCCAGGACACCACGAGACTCACTGGATGGGCTGGTGAGCGTCGCTGGGGACACGCGAGGCGAGCTCTTCTCGTGGCCAAGACGGACCCACGAACAGACCCGCAGGGCAGCCTGGTGTGGGGGTCGCGGGCAGTGACGGAGATCTCGCCAGCAGCCCAGGCCGACAGTCAGGACTCGCCGAATGTTCCCCGTCCTCCCCGCGGCAGGTCACCGAAAAATTAGGCGGCCGCGGTGTCCGTTCTGCTTTCTGAGCTCCGCAAACCCTGAGCGGCAAAACGACGCCAGGCGCACCCTGTAGGCCGTGGAGGAGGCGTGCCAGCAGAGGAGGCCCGCCGTGGCCCCGCCACAGGCCCATCTACCTCCTCCGGGTCCGCGCCCTTCCTGATTCCGAGGCTGGAAGACACCCCGAAGGCGGTGACCTGACCCGCGGGCTCCACGCGGGCTCTGGCCCGGCTCTCCAAGCACGCATGCGTCATCGCGGTATCCCAGCCTCCCTGGCGGCAGGGCGGGGCCGCTTACTTTTCACCCGCACCCGAGTCGTCGTCGTTTCCCAGCTTCCCTCGCGGCAGGACGGAGCCCTGTGCTCTCCAAGCACGCATGCGTCATCGCGGTATCCCAGCCTCCCTGGCGGCAGGGCGGGGCCGCTTACTCTTCACACGCACCCGAGTCGTCGTCGTTTCCCAGCTTCCCTCGCGGCAGGACGGAGTCCTGTGCTCTCCAAGTACGCATGCGGCATCGTGGTTTCCCAGCCGCCCTCACCGCAGGGCGGAGCCTCGTGCTCTCCGAGTGCGCCTGCGTCCTCATGGTTTCCCAGCCGCCCTACCGCGCCTCTAGGAACCACGTGGCGGGTGGGTTGTGAACAGTTCAGGCCCCGGCCCTTGAAGTGCACCCGCTCACACCACGGCGACCCCAGTGTGCCCCGCCGTGGCCACCGCGGAGTGGCACTACGCATGGCTTAGCCACGGGTCGGATGGGGGAGGCGCAGCCTACATTGGACTTGGCGCTAGTGAGGGGTAAGTCTTGACTGGGGTGAAGACATGAGACGTCTGGGTTTATTAGCGCGGAAGAACCGGTCTAATGCTGCGTTGACTAGCCGTTTTATTGAAAACAAGTTTTCTAAGGGAAATGTCACTGCAAGTTCCCAAGGACTGAAAGTACTTTTTGTGAGTTCTTTGATAGATACTGAAATGGGGGACTGAGACTTTTCCGATGCCTTATGTCAACGGTCCCCTAAACAAGGAGGTGGAAAAGCAGAAACACACCAAATGAGAGACATGCAGTCCCCAGCGTGAGGACGTCGGGAGGCTGAGAGAGCTGGGTGACCTGGCCAGGGACCGGGACAAAGGTCATGACCTGCAGGTTGGGGGCGGGGGGGGGGAGTGGGGAACCTCGCTGGTGTGTGTCCAAAGAACTTCTCCAAATCGTGGAAATTGAATACTTGGAAGGCCGCGGTGAGGCACAGGTGTGGCAAGGTCCAGTGGAGTCCCGGGGACCTTGCCCAAGCTCCATACAATGAGGTTCCCCCCCCTCCACCCACACCTCTAGGGGTGACCTGATGCTCATTCTTGGAGGAGTGAACAGGGATATCAGCTCACGGAGGGTGGGGTCGGGCACAGTGTCAAACAAGAAGAGGCTTGAATAGAAGTGTCCATGTTGAGAGCAACAGCCCCACCCAGCTAACCCCCCTGTCAGCTCCAGAACACCAGAAGCCGGACCTCAACCCCACCCTAGGCAAGAGATCAGAGGCTCCTTCTCTGCAGAGACTAAAACGTCCTCCAGAGGAAAGATTTACAAATATACTGACATTTGGGAGTCGAAGTAAAAAGCAAGCTGTCTTTCCCTGCGGTGAAGCCTATGGCCAGTGTCAGTGCTCAGACCTCATCCACTCCTGAGCGCTCCTTTAGACTCCAACAGTGGTACCTGTATCTCGTGTCTGCAGGTTCCCCTGAAACCTCAGAACACTGCTCTGCCCTCTTGTAGCAGGTGGACAGGTCCTGACTTTACCCTCCCCCATAGTCCTCAATCAGGGATTCAGAACAGGGCATAAATGCCCCCTGCTCCATCATCATGCAGGTGTGGTAGTCCTGAGGGGTGTGTTTCGCCCCATTTCTCAGAGTTCTCCGCAGGATCGAGTTCCAAACACACGCAGCAGTGGTTGGTCTCATAACGCACCCTTTCTTGTTAGCCTTCCCTTCCGTGTTCCACAACCCACTACCCAACTGGGGTGTCTTTCACCTCCTAAATAAACTTCCTGCCGTCAAATCCTCAATTTGGGAAGAACCCAAATATAGAGACAGTCTACAAGCTCCCCACGCAGGCACGAACACACAGCCTCCAATCAGCTTGCATGCTTCACTCTTAATTGTGTTGGGACAGACAGAGGTCACCAGATATTTGAGAAAAGTCTCCAGGGTGAACAACAGAAACCAAAACAACAAATGGGTGACATTCAGAGCCAGTGCTGTGGTAGCCAACCTCCTGCGGGTTGGCTCCCTCCTGGTCCTCATGCTCTGTGTGGTCCCCAACCCCTGCCAAGGCTGGCTGGCATGACTGATACAATACGGCCAAAGAGACGATCGTTCTCTCTGAGATTAGATTATTAAAAACATTGCAGCTTCTATCTTAGTACTCTCTCTCTCCCTCCCTGATCGCTCACTTTTGGAGGAAGCCAACTGCCATGTCAGGCAGCCATATGGAAAGGCCCATGTGGTGATGAGTGGAGGCCTCCAGCCACCAACCACATGACTGAGCTTCGGAGCAGATCCTCGTCTCTTTCCATGCCTTAAGTCACTCCGTTCCTAGCTGATACATTGACCGCAAACTCAGGAGAGATCCTGGGCCGGAACCACCCAGCTAGGTCCTACCAGATTCCTGGCCCACAGAAACTGTAAGACAGGAAATGTTGTTTTAAGCCACAAAAGTATGTCCGGGTGTAATCTGCTATGTAGTACTGATAACTAGTATAAGTACATACTTTGCAAAGAGAAGAAAACCACAAAGGTTTATCTTCCCTGAGATGACGAAAGGCAAGGCATGGATGAAACAAGAAACAATCAGAGACAAGAATGCCCGGAAGTTACAAACATAAGAACGTAAATCTGAAGTCAGTAGAAGCACCAGAAAATAAAGCTAAGAAAGTTTTCCAGAAAACAGAACCGAAAGTGAAGGAAATGGACAATGGGAGATGTTTTTTCTAATTAGAGTTAGATGATGAAGCCAGGAGATCCATCATCTGACAAATAGGAATTTAAGAACGAGAACACAGAGAAAATCAAGAGAATAAAATTATCAAAGAAATAATACCAGAAACTTTCCCAAAACTGAAGGGCACGAGCCTTCAGACTGAAGGGCACACCAAGTTTCCAAACAATAAAAGAACAAAGGCGTACTTTTATGGCATTTCAGAACACCAAGGATAAAAGCTTTCAGAGAGAGGAAAATTAGGTCATAAAATAGGATCAAAAATCTGAATGGCATCAGACTTCTCAATAGCAGCATGGAAACCAGAATTCAGTGGGAAAAATGCCTTCGAAATTCTAGGTAAAAATAATTTCAAAACTAGGAGTCCATACTCAAGCCAACTGTGAACTGAACATGACAAGAAGGCATCTGAAGATATTAGAGAAGAATGAACTCCACTAAGACTAGGTAGGAAACAAACAGATAAAGCTGCAAGATCCAGGAAGCATGAACTCCATCACAGGAGTGAGTAAAAGTTCTGGACCAGAACCAGGTAGCAGTCTGGAGGGTACCTGCATGACGGGGCAAGAGTCCGACGGTTCCAGAACAACGTCTCCAAGGAGAAAAGAGGGCTGATAAACTGACAGGCCTGACCAGGTGGAAGCTGGCATGGAAAGGCATGTTGGAAGGTGTACCTAAGCCTAAGTGATTATTCTAGAATAAACAAAAAGTACCAAAACAAAAAAGCTGTAGTTATGATAATCATAATAAAGAAAACCTGTATGTAGATTTAACCAAAAATTGAGATACTATTTGGAGAAGCTGGAAGAATATCAAAAAGAGGTATAAGATCTTAAAAAAGAGGTGGGAAGGAGGAATGCCTGGCTGGCTCAGTCAGTGGAGTGTGTGACTCTTGATCTCAGGATTGTGAGTTCAAGACCCACATTGGGTATAGAGATTACTTAAAAAAGAAAGGAAGGAAGGAAGGAGAGAGAGAAAGAAAAGAAAAGAAAAAAGAAAAGAAAAGAAAAGAAAAAGAGGGGGGGAGAGGTGTAAGTAAGTTAAAAATCTGATCTAAAAGAAAGATCCTAGCCAGGAAGCAGGCCCTCACCAGACACAGGATCTGTCAGTCCCTTGATCGAGGATTTCCCAGCATCCAGAACTGTGAAAAACAAATGTTTGTTGTTGAAGCCACTCTTGTCTATGATAATTTGTTACAGCAGCCTGAACTAAGGAGGTAAATTCTGGAAGAAACTGCTAAGGGCAGATAAGAATGTGAGCGGAGGTGGGGAGAGGGGAGGCTGTGGGTGTTTTCTGCAACCTTGGGACACCATTTGACTTTTAAAACTATCTGCTTGTCCTACACCTTGATTTGTTTCAAGTTACTTTAGTTTCTCAAAAATAAACATTGGGGCACCTGTACAGGAAGGTCTCGCCAATTCGTGCAAGTCCCGTATGTGGCTCGTATAAATGAGTAGAACATCTGAACGGTGTGAATTTGAAATAAATACTGCTCTTTTTCTTTTCAGCTTCACACAGTAGGTAATCCAGAGCAGGCTAACAGTTTTGCCGAGGGGATAAGCAAGGGCAAGAAACAAAGACGGAATGGTGGGAGTATAGAGCTTGCAAAGAACTCCCAAGTTCCTGACCCAGAGCACTTCCTGTACAGACTTGTAAACAGCCCCAGAGGTGTCGTGCGAGCCCACATCTGTGGGTCCTAACCAGCACAGCCAGGACTCCCCCCCAGGACGTGTTCTCTGTGTAGCCAGAGCACCTGAGCCCCTCAGAACCACTGTCCGAAGACTGTGCCCAGTGACAAGAGTCTTCCAGAACAATGACCTGGCATGAGGACAGAGTGGAGGGATAGGAAACAAAGGCACTGGGAAAATTCGTTCCATACATGCCTAAAACCCTTGAGAGGGGCATCAGAAAAGCCACATGGACTATGGCATGTCTAGAAGGCTCACCCCAGGGGCATCCAGGTGGCTCAGTTGGTTGAGCGTCCAACTCTCCATATCAGCTCAGGTCAAGATCTGAAGCTTGTAGGATTGAGCCCCACATCCAGCTCTGCACTGAGTGTGAAGTCTGGTTGAGACTCTCTCTCTCTCCCTCTCTCTCTCTCTCCCTCTGCCCCTTCCCCACTTGCTCGTGTATGTGCTCTCTCTCTCTCTGTCTCTTTCTCAATAAATAAATAAACATTAAAAAAATAAAAGGCTCATTCCATATGCCTAAACTTTTTGTGAAAAAATTGGAAACTTTACAGATCTAACCCCAAAGTCTTTGGCTCAGATTGGAGCTCAAATAAACATGGGCACGGCCACCCCACCCCAGGCACAAGCCCCTCCCTGTGTGGAAACAGGTTCATCCCAGTGCACGAGCTCCAGCCATAACTAAATGCCCCAATTTTCAAATAAAAGGCACTGGACTCAGACATGGAGTAGAATTTTGTCCTGCAGAGCACTTTGTTGTTTAGTGACACCTATTTAAAACATCTGAGGACACCTCTTTTCCAGGGGGCTTCAGGGCCCATTTAAAAGCCACAACAGGAATGCGGGCCTCATGGCTTTATCAGCAACCTCTGCCTACCCACCTCTCTCTGAAGCAACATGATGTAGATAATGCTTCCTGGCTGTTTGCACACAGCAGGCCTACCTCCAAGGACTGATCTGACTCCGTAGAAGGTCCATAAAACAAAGAATGAGCTGTAGAATCCACGTGGAATTCTGAACCAGAAGTTCTAAGACGATTTTGACCATGGCGTCAGCAGGGGCCTGAGTGCTCAGCTTCCCAGCCAGGCCGCCATCAGGAAATGCTCAGCACACACGTCAAATGTTGGCTCTGCTGAGGCTGCTCAGTACCTGGTGCTGGCCCCAGGGCTGGAGGCCAAGCCCTGTGCCTCGACCAGAATGAGGAAGGTGAGGTCGTGTCCCCGCAGCAGGCAAGGGGACAGAAGGGTAGCTGCGGCCCTGGAGACAGACTCCAGGCTCATGGCCCCGCTCCTCATCTCCCCAGCCAGCTGACCTTGGGACCCAGTGCCCAGGGCAGTAACCGTGTACCCACCCCCAGGAGTGACTAGCAGATATGATGAAGCAACGTATAAAAACCCCAGTGACTGGCACATAGAAGGTTCTCAGTGTGAGCCGAGACCACCAAAACCCAACCTGAATGGACAGGAGGCCGTCACTCCCTTTGTTGATTGGGATTGTGTTGGTTTGCGCCCTGGGAGCCTTCCCGGGGGAAATCTGAAACAGGCCCATGCCAGGGGGCTGGGGGAGCTGGGAGAAGAGGGAGGCTGCTCAGATAGGTAGGTGCCAGCCTAAGAAGCAAGGGGACTTACAATGAGGCGGGTCTTGGGCGCCACAGGACAAGCACAGCTTGGCACCCACCACCAGAATTGTAGAAGTTTATGGAGAGGCCATAACTGAGTTCGGTCACATCCACTGTCCAGAAGGTCTCAGCTACACCTTCCTCTCAGGGCTGTGTCCTTGCAGACGGCTCGCAGTGGGAACAGCAGGACAGTGGATGGAACATACGTTCCAAGCTCAGGGGACAGGAGGAGCCTCTGATTGTCCAGGGCCAGCTTGTGGACCAACCAGTGGTCACATTCTCTCGTGACCTCCTCCAACAGACAGGCCATCCTTTTGTTTCAGAAATGCTCACCTGTGGTGCAAAGTGCCACCCCAGACCCGCTGAGCCTTTCACAAAATGTAGACACATGTATCTTCCTAAAACCCAGACAAGCTTGAATCTCAAAACCCACCTAGTCCTAAGGGCCCAAGGCCCTAGTTAAAGAAATGTAGATCTGTATTATGTTACATCCCAGAACAAAGAACCTCCTAGAACCCAGAAAGGAATGATAATTCCAAGATTAGTAGTTATCCAAAGGAAGGAGAGATTAGTTACTGGGAAGGTCCTTGAGGTGGGCATCCTATCCCTGGGGTGGGGGCCTTCCCTACCCTCCACAGGCAGCGGGCAGTGTTCTCGTTACCGGTTGTGGAGACATACACTGACCGTGTGCCAGGCACGACTGCTGCCTGATTTCAACTTTGCAACGATCCCAGGGGTGCGAGAAGCCCGCAGGAAAAGTCAAGCTCAGAGAGGTGAAGTGTCTGGCCCACAGCCACACAAGGAAGACAGGACAACCCAATGTGTTCCCTCGGCTCTATGCTCCCCAGGCCCTTTGCACCGTATCCTGCACAGCTCTGCCCAGCCAGCCCCCTTGGTCCTGTTCCACCTGCCCCTACCATGCCGACCACAGGCTCCTCCAGCACCAGGCCAGCCCCTTGGCCCCTGCAGGGGTTCCCTGTCATCTGCCCAGCCGCCTTTCCCAACCCACTTGTAAAGTAGCATCCATGCATGCACACGTGCACCCACATGTGCCCACAGGCACCCCAGCACACTCAGGGCCCTGGCCCCGTCCACTGTCTCTCCAGGGCTCTGGCCACCAGCAGACACGTTATACTTTCGGTGGTTCTCACTAGGACGCGTGTGCCAGGAAGGGAGGGCACACTCCCAAGGAGGTGGGTTACCGACCCTGGGGCAGGTGGGGCCAGGGGCTGGAGAGCGTGACGCTGCACACTATGGACACCCAGATTCAAGCAGCCACTTCCGAGCCACAGCGGCAGAGCTGACCAGGTGCAGCAGAGGCCGCCTGGCCCATGGAGCTGAAATTACTTACCATCTGGCCTCTTCCAGAAAACGTGCGCCAGCCCCCCGTTTTACGCAGCTGCTGGTGCAGCAGGTGCCAACGTGACGGTCGTCAGAAGTGAAGGGGCAGCTGAAGCGGAGTATTATTTGACCGTAACAAGGAAGGGAGCACTGACGCCGGCACGACACGGATGAACCTGGAGGACGCGAGACGGAGTCTAAGAAGCCAGTCTCAAAAGGTCACGTGCTATACGACGCCATTTATGTGAAACGCCCAGAACAGGGAAACCTGTAGACAAAGCAGATCAGCGGTGGCCGGAGGCTGGGGGAATGGGGCGATGATACCCTTCACCGTCAACGTTCTGAAACTCGCCAGAGCGATGCTGGCACCACCCGCGAGTACACCAAAACCACTGAATTGTGCGCTTGCCACAGGTGACTTGTGTGAGTGGGAATCACATCTCAGTGAAGGCGTTTTTTACAAGTGAAGGGACCCCAGGAATTCAGAAAACAGAGCCCCGCTGGGTTTCCTCCAGCCTGAGATGACCGTCTGGGTGTCCCCAGCCGGGTCTCGGGTTCAGGAGGGAGAGCTCCAGGCCGTGCACTCGGCAAGAGTCATTCTGTGCGGAGGAACCCCGACCCGCCTACCGGCCCAGGCTCAGCTTCTGGCGTGTGATTTCCAGTGGCGATCCGGACAGACGGGTACAACGTTGCCTGCAGATGCGCTATGCCTGTATTGACACAGAACCGCCAACATTAAAGCCACAGCTCACTGCCCACGGTGCCACGTCCTGGTGGACCGATAGAATGTGAGCTTGCAGGGCAGAGATAGGAATTAGGTAGACTGCCACCTTCCAGACTGGGGAGACAAACCTGTTGCTCATAGGGACAGGTGCTCCCGGGAACCATGGGTTCTCATCACCCCACGTCACGTTTAGGAGAAAGGTGAAGACACCTCTCAGTTTCATCAGCGAGTCCTGGAAGGGAAGATCCGTGGAGCATGATTCACTGCGGAGACAAGGAGCCGGTCTCATGAAGAAACAAAAAGAAGGTTCTGGAACTGTCAGGTGGTCAAGGCCTGCCCAGACCTGAACTGCTTCCCTCAAAGCAGGGTCTCTGTCAGCACTGCTCACGTCCACTCTCTCCCTGCCTGACCCCATCCAGCCCCAGGTCCCATCGGCCCATGCCCTGCACCTATCGCCATCAGACCCGCGCCCACACCTATCTCATCCCTGCTTCCAGAACACCCGAAACTAAGGCAGCTTTGTAACAGAGCAGTCCGCAAGTGCTTTCTGTAAAAGGTCGGCGTAAACATGTCAGGCACTGTGGGCCAGTGGCCTCTGGTTCGTTGATTCCACTTCTAGAAGGCAGCCATTGGCAAGAGGTAAACTAATGAGCACAGCTGGGTTCCATAAAGCTTTGAGGACAAAAACAGCCCACGGCTGTTTGTCAACACCTGTTCTGGCTTGCCCATCCCCCCCTGTCCTATTCCGGGCAGAGGGTCACCTTTGCCAAAGGCAACTCTGATCATCACACCCAGCCCTTAGCTGCCCCCGTCCCTGGGGATGTGCTTCCCGCCTTTCACACGTCTTCATGCCTGGCGGTCTCTCCAGCTGCTCCCCACTCTTGTGTCCAACACCCAGCCATCCGTCCGGTGTCAGCTAGAGGTCCCCTCTGCAGAGACGGGGCCCCTGACACCTCGTGAGGGCACAGCCCCCCTCACCTGCTTCCTAGCTCCCCCCACTGTGCCCGCCACAACAGTGCTGCAGCTGGGGGGTCCCCTTCGCCTCACCTGGTACAACAGCAGGAGGGGGTCTGCCTCGCCCCCGCTGTCCCCCCAGTGCCTGGCACAGAACGGGAACTCCATAAGCACGCGGTGAATTAAGGCATCAAATGGATAGAAGGATAAGAGAATCCCAGGTCCCTGTTTGAAAATGATGCAGTACCTGTTGGTGAGGAGGAGGATGGGAGGAGGGTGGGAGGGCACAGGGAGCACATGCACAGAGCCCTGGAAACCTCTGACCTGGTTCCCGGCAGTCTGTTCTAGGAGCTCGGGGGTGGGGGTGGGGGGCAGACCGTAGGGCGTCTCTAAACCTGCAAGCACCCCTGTCCCCACCCCACATACTCAGCACTCTCAGCGCTCGGGCCACACATACCCACTCTGGCTAGATTCCAGAAGCCCATAGAGAACAGACCTGGACCCCGAGCGCCCACAGCATTCTGCCAGCATGGACGCCTTTGGGGTCACCAGAAAAACCAGCCTTGCCCCTTGAGGAAAGAACATGGGGTTGCTGTGAGACCCGCATCTGGTGAGCGATCAGAATGGCTGCTTCCCGGAGTGCTCCGGGGGCTCTGTCGGGAGGACACCAAGGGGCACATCTCGGTGGGGCCCCTGGTGTCTCTCAGGACACAGGTGGTTTCTTCTGGACAGACTCCCCCAAGACCACATGAGCTCACAATTCCAAGGAGGGGGGAAAAGGGGTGAGAACATTTTGTCCTCCTGTAAAAATAACAGACGAGACCCTTACGTTTCACTGGCCCCGACCCAGGCAGCGCAGGGGACGGACTTATTTCGCTCGAGAGTTTTTCCTCAGCTGAGAAGCTACTGCCAAAAGGAAGGAGTCACGGAACTCATTACAGACAGGGGAGGTCTTAGAAGGGAGGCCGGAGTCTCTCCCTTCTCTGCTTCCTGACTCACACGTGCACGGTGATACACCCACTCGGCCAGCTCTTGGCCTCGGATGAAAACCAGAAGGAGAGGGAAGCGTTCCCAGCACCTGCAGGACCCGGGATCCCGCACGGAGCAGGGAGGTCACCTCGGGGCGGCCAACCGCGGGTCGGTGGGTTTTGAACAGCGGTCGTCCGGCTCACTTCTCCCAGCAGCCCAGGGGAAATGCTGGACCACGGGGGTGGGGTTGTTAATTTAGGTCAAACCCACATAAAATTAACTATTTTGAAGTGTACCCTTCGGCGGCACTTAGCGCACTCACGGTGCTGTGCACACAGCACCTCTGTGTCACTCCGGAACCTTCTCATCACCCCCAGAAGGAGGCCCGACCCCTCTAGGGGCCGTTCCCTCCCCACCTCCCCGATCCCTGGCAACAGGGCTCTGCTCTCTGTCCCCACGCATCCGCCTGTTCTGGACATCTCACGGAACTGCAGTCACACCCCACGTGTCCCGTTGTGTCTGGTCTCTCTCTCTCTCGGAGCACGTTTCCAGGTCCGTCCCTGCCGTAGGATGTCGTCAGGGCTTCGTTCCTTTTCACAGTGGAAGAGTACAGGCTCCCTCTTTCTCACCCCGCAGCTGCAACTTTTTAAAAAAGCATCAGGGCAAAGCAAGAAAGGACAGCGTGCACGGGGTCACCCACGGCCGCCCTCACACCTTCCGTCTCCCCAGAGGAGCAGGAGGAGTGAGAGGCAGCCTGGAGGGCAGGGCTGGTGGGGGGCAGGAGGGGGCGGGAGGCCTGGTGGCTGGGAGGCTGGGAGGGTGGGTGCACGGGGCACCGGAGGCACGTCCCCACCGCGCGCTGACCTTCACGCCCATGGCCCAGAGCAGGACACACTGCCAGACGCTCAGTGGCCCCCCGGCCAAAACACTGGGGTCCTGCTGAGCCAGAGAAGCCAGAAACTCCACGGCCCTGGCCCTGGTCCTGGTCCCAGCTGCGCGGGGCTCCGACCCTTTCTCACAAGAATGGGTGAGTCAGGCGAGACCGGGGGCTCCGAACCTGGGGAGAAATGAGAAGGTCTGGGAACTTGATCAGGAAACAGCACATTCCTTCCCGCACACCCCTCTGCTTGTTCAGTGTTTCAATGTCCCAATCACGGGTGGAGGCCCCCACCCAGTGGAATCGTGGGTATTTCCATGGCACCTGCCAGGTGGCACACGCATAGCAAAATATCACTCTCCCTGGTCGTTATTTCTAGATGTAGGTGTTTCTTAGACCCGCCAGCACACCGTGCGAGTTAACACATTCAAAAAGAAGCACATTTAATAGCCAAAAGGTAGAAACAACCCATATTATCTGTCAGTCAGGGAACATGGAGAGCGCAACAAAATCGTATTTGGATGTAAAGGAAGGAAGTTCTGATACCTGCTCCCTCGTGGCTAAACCTTGTCAACATGACGCTCAGTGGAAGAACCCAGTCACAGAAGTCCAATGGGTGGGTCCATGGAGAAAGACTGGCGGTTCCGGGAGAAGAGAGGAGTGGGGGAGACCCGCTCATGGGGCTCAGGCAGCCGCAGTGGAACCACGAGTAGGGGTGCTTGCACAATATTGCGAAGGCACTAAATGCCACTGAGTCGTGTGCTTTAAAATGGTTCATTTGAGGGGCGCCTGGGTGGCGCAGTCGGTTAAGCGTCCGACTTCAGCCAGGTCACGATCTCGCGGTCTGTGGGTTCGAGCCCCGCGTCGGGCTCTGGGCTGATGGCTCAGAGCCTGGAGCCTGTTTCCGATTCTGTGTCTCCCTCTCTCTCTGCCCCTCCCGCGTTCATGCTCTGTCTCTCTCTGTCCCAAAAATAAATAAACGTTGAAAAAAAAAATTAAAATGGTTCATTTGAAGGGCTCAGTCGGTTGAAAGTCTAGCTCTTGGTTTCGGCTCAGGTCATGATCTCACAGTCGTGGGACTGAGCCCCGCCTCAGGCTCCTTGCTGAACACAGAGCTGGCTGGAGATTCTCTCTCTCTCTCTCTCTCTCTCTCTCTCTCTCTCTCTCTCTCTCTCCCTTTGCCCCTCTCCCCCATTGTGCTCTCTCCCTCTCTCTCTCTAAAATAAAATTAAATTAGGGGCACCTGGGTGGCTCAATTGGTTAAGCGTCCAACTTCGGCTCCAGTCATGATCTCACGATTCATGAGTTCAAGCTGGGCTCTGTGCTGACAGCTCGGAGCCTGGGGCCTGCTTCGGACTCTGTCTCCCTCTCTCTGTTTGCCCCTCCCCTGCTCATGCTCTGTGTGTGTCTCTCTCTCAAAAATAAATAAACATTTCTAAAACTTTTAAATAAGTAAAAATAAAATAATTTTTTTTTAAATTTTAGTCTTAAAAAGATAAAATTAAATGGTTCATTTTACGTTGTAAGAATTTCTCTTCAACAAAAAAAGCACATACAACAATGCCTCGTTTTTTAAAGTATCTTGATCATTGTATTTTAATACTATAACCCTCGGAAATTTCTTTCATGGATTTAAGACTGTTTCTCCGAGAAGGATCTGCTGGCTTCACCAGATCCAAAGGGCTTTGGTACAGAAGGATTAGAACCCCCTGGACTGGAGCTCTCCCTGGCCCGCTGTTCCTACTATTCTTACCTGGACGGGTACTGCCCCCTGCCCCTCCCGGGTGGCACCGTGTGAAAAGCCCTTGCATGCCCTTCATCACCACTTGGTCTTCTGCTCAGTACAAAGGCTCTGCAATCTCCAGAGTCATCTCTAAAAATGCAGGTGTCCCAGGAAAGGTGAAACTCAGCAGTGTCACCAGGGTGAATCTGCAGACGGGTGAGACTGGGCCGGGACACGGGTAGAAGACGGAGCTGGAGGGCACCGAAGCAGCACAACATGAAAGGGGAGGCAGACAGGGGACCCAAGGATTCACAGGCTGCCCTGCTGTGACCTCCAGGTGCGCCCAGGGCCAGTCGCCCAACAGGGAATATCACATCACCCTGCACCGCCCGGGGTGGGGACAGAGTGCCCCGGCACCTCTCCCTGAGCCCACCCAGCGATGAGCCTTCCTCCACGCCACTCCCAGCTGAAGGTGCAGCCGCCCCACCACTGAACACAGATGCTGGCCGAGCAAACTTGACTCAAGGCTTCAAGTCCCCTGTCTGCTTCCTGCTCTCCTGCATCTGCAATCCGAGGGAGCGGTACCTGCCGACCCTCCACCGTGCACCATGCTAGGTGGCCCGTAGGCAAGGATTTCACGTGGTCCTTCCCACAAGCCTGCGCCGTAGGCACTGTTACGGATGGAGAAACTACAGATCACAGAGGGACTTGAACCCGAGACCTGCACTCTCTCCTGCATCCCCCTCCTCCCCTGAGAGCATCACCCCTGTCTCCAGAGTCCTCTTAATACTGAATCATGCTCTGGGCCTAGACATGAAGCTGTAGACAAGAGCGCTTGTTCTAGACAAAGAGGCAGAAAGGAAACCTATAGACAAGAAATTCCACAAGGTAATCTCAGGCTGCAGTAAATGCTATCTAAGTCAAGACCGTCTCTGCTCCGCCGCAGGCACAAGTAAACCCTGAAAGCTCAGAGCTTAACCGAAAGATCGTTTCTCACCTACAATCAGCGTGGCCCCTCTCTGCGACTCTCCTCCCATCGGGGACTCCAGGATCCAGGCTCCTTACGTCCTGGGCTCTTCAGCTAACAGAGGTGGTCGCCTCGGTCACTGTCGAAGAGGAATAGAGAGTGTGGGCCATCCCACAAGAGGTTCTGTGGCAAGGTCTGGAGGTGGCGTGTGTCACTTCTGTCCACAACCCATGGGCCCCAACCTAACTGCCAGGGAGGTGGGAAGAGAAGGTCTCCCGCGAAATCCAGGAAGATGCAAGCGAAATGGAATCAGATGAGTATTGGACGTCGTACCACAAGAAGAGTAAAGGAAACAAACAGAATGATGGAACAGGAAGTGGCCGGGACGAGGGGCCCATTTTAGGTAGACAGGTCAGGGGAGTGACTTTAGGGGGTGCTTTGAGGGGGCCGGGCAGGAGACAGCAAATGATTTGGTGCCAGAAAGCACCGGGCACGTTCAAGGGACATAAATGAGAAGGGCAGGGGTGAGCAAGTTTGGCCACACAAGCCAGGTTGGGTGGGGAGCCCCGGTACACATCAGAGTCACCTGAACCCCTCGGAAACCTCCTGTTACCTGCACCCCTGGCTCCCCAGGGACCCCGACCTAATTATTCTGGCCTGGAGCCAGGCCTTAATTTGTTACTGCTTTTTTCTTTAAGAAAATGACACCTATGTCCCAAAGTGCACAAATCAGAAGTGTGTGCTCAATGAATAGTCACAAAGTGGACCATCCATCCATGTACCCATCACTGAGGCCAAGAAGTAGAGTATCACAGGGGCACCTGGGTGGCTCAGTCGGTTAAGCATTTGACTCTTGATTTCAGCTCAGGTCATGATCTCACACTTCGTGAGATGGAGCCCCGTTTTGGGCTCTGTGCTGACAGCGTGGAACCCGCTTGGGATTCTCTCTCTCCCTCTCCCTCTGCCCCTGTCCTGCTCTTTCTCTCTCTTGAGATAAATAAGTAAACTTTAAAAAAAGAAATAGAATATCACAGACCCACAGGTGGCCCCCCCTTCTCCCCTGCCCTTCTTCATTCCCAAAGATAATTACCATTGTGTCTGGCCTGATCCTAAAGTCTGAGTGGAATAGTACAGTCTATCCCCAATTTTGTGCCTGGGTCCTTTCCTGCCACATCATTTTTGTGAGGTTCACTGAGTGTAGAAACTCTGTTATGTATTCCGTTGTATGAATGCACCACAGTTTTATTCAGCCACACTCTTGTCGAAAGACATTTGGGTTCCTTCCCATCTGGAGCTATGAAAGATGATGGTGCCGTGCCCACTCTTGGTGTGTGTGTCTTGGTGCACGTGTGCGTGGATTTCCACCAATGGGTGTCTGGGGGCGGAGCCGTGGGGCCCCGGGGCCGCCATATGTTCAGCTTCAGCAGATCTTGTTGAACAGTTTTCCAAAGTGGCTGTTCCCGCTCACGCCTCTACCAGCAACGTGTGAAGGTTGCCATCGTCCTCTGTCTTCACCAGCCCCTGGGGTCACCAATTTACTCATTTTAGTCACCCTGGTGGGTCATAGTGGCATCCAGTTTGCATTTCCCTGATGCCTAGTAAGGCACTTTGTGAAGTACTTGTTCAAGTCTCTTACCCGGGTTTCTACGAGCCCCTTTTTTAAGTCATATCTATTGCAATGTCTTCTCCTGCTTTGTGTTTGCCTTTCCACTCTCTTAACGGTGACCTTTGGTGAACAGACCCCTTTAGTTTTAATATAACCCCATTTGTCCATCTTTTCCTTTGTATCATGAAAATATTCCAAATTTTCTTCTATATCATCTTCTAGAAGGTAGAATTGATTTCCATGTATGGTGTGAGGTAGGGATCATGCTTCCTGTTTTTTCAGGTGGCTATCCAATTGACCCAGCACCATTTATAGCCAAGGTTGTCCGTGCCACATCTGCAGCAGGGCCACCTTTGTCTTCTATCATGTGTTGTTTGCCCATATGTGCTGGGCCTGTTTCTGGGCTCTCTACTCTCTTCATTGGGCCATTTGTCTAGCCTTCTATTCAAATTTTTGTAACCTCTCTTGCGGCCAGGGTTGAGAACCACTGATACAGGACCTTGTAGTTTACAGTAACAGCTGTGAGCATCAGTCTAAATACAAGTGTGTAGACACCAAATAAGGGATTTTCAGAGAAAAATAGGTTAAATTCAGGATGTGGGAAAAGCGATGCCAGAACCGTGAGGAAAGGGCCCATGGAGTGGGTGGGGAAACTGGGTAACGGGCCAGAAGCCAAGATGCTTGGATCGATCCATCCCACTCCCCACGCATTCTCTTATCCCCTCTCCAGACCTCCAGATCCAGCCAAGCCAGAGTGCAAAGAAGCACCGACAGGAGCAAGAAGGAAAGTTTTCTTCCTTGGTCACCGGCCGTGCTTACGGAAATCAGATCCCTCTTGCAACCACAGTTTATTCCCAAGTTGCCATGGCACTTCCTGTAATTAATGGCTGAGTTTTAATTAAACATTGATTAGCCACTAATTAGTCTAATGATTAGTCCTGGGGAGGAGACAGGGCTGTCAGACCCCATAAAGGAGGTGGGGGAAGACAATGAAAGATTATGGCTTGGGTGGAAATGTTCTCCCTTCCTCCCTCCAGGCCAAATGTTTTCTATGATTTTGGTCTATTATAAACGATGCTTTCAATGTGAATTTTTCTAATCGGTTTGAGTCTGATGAAGTCTCAGGCCACTGGTGCAAGGAAGATTGAATCTATTCGCCTTTTCATCAGATTTCAGCCTCTTAATGCAGCTAAAGAGCCTTTTTCCACTTAGAGAGGAATTAGTTTCTGTCTCCACAATGAAGTCATCCTGGGCTGAGGCCGTCTCCCTCCCACGTCCTTTGTGGGGGCCCAGACCTTGCCAAGGACTTCTGAGATGTGAGTGTAGGAGGGCTTTGCACTCAGAGCAGATCTCGCAAGCACCTGATGCCCCAGGTCACCCTCTCCCCATTCCTCACCAGTTTGCCCACCCCTCCCACAACGCTGACTGCCTGGTTTTGTTTTATTGTGAAAGCACGATACAGTTCCAGGGGGAACTCGCTCTCAGTAAAGGATGCGTGCAGCCTCCCCCGACCCTCAACCCTCAACCAAAAAGAAAGCCTGACTTTCACGTGGACCCAGCTCAGAGTGAACTGCACTTGAAGTTACCCTATAAGAAGTTAACTCTGCAGCAAATCTTTGCAGGAGTAGAAACGGTAGGATGACCTTGGTCGATCATCCCCAGTGCCCCTTCTGTAAGTTTGGGTTTATGCACAACCATACAGAGCTCCCTTATAGCCTTGTGCTGAGCACTAAGCGTGGGAGAGAACAGAAGCATGAAACCTGAAATCCAGAAAGTCTTAGGGTCAAGGAAAGGTGCCCGCTACCAAGGGAGGTAGGCCCTCCCTGACACGCAACCTTGCCAACCTTAAAAAGCCTCAGCATTTGCCTTCGGGACTCCTGGTGCCACCAGAAACACCCCAGCTGGAAGCGGAGAAAGCATGACAAAGACATGGAAACCAACAGAAACACACACACTTCTTTTCTTTTTTTTTTAATTGTAGTAAAATACACATAGCATTGAGCATTTTAACCATTTGTGAGTGTGCAATTCGGTGGCACCTAGGACATTCCCATTCTTGTGCAGACATCCTACTGTCCATCCGCAGAACTTCCTTATCTTCCCGAAGTGAAACTGTCCAGTAAACACTGACCGCCCAGCCTTCTCCCCCAGCCTCTGGCTCCCACCATCCTACTTTCCGTCCATGAATCTGACGACTCCAGGGAACTCATACAGGTGGAATCTTAGAATATTTATCCTTTTGCAATTGGACTATTTCACTCCACATAATAACTTCAAGGTCCATCCATGTTGTATCAGGTGTCAGAATCTCCTTCCTTTTCAAGGCTGAATAATATTCTATTGCGTGGCTGTTCCCCATGTTGTGTATTCATCCATCAGCGGACACTGGCCTCTCCCACCTTTTGGCTGCTGTGGGGACCACTCACACTTCTCGATCTAGCATGCACATTTAGTTATTTTCATCTTCAGGTGAGACAGGACTCTGTGCAAGCCCCCAGGTTTCGGCTGCACTCTCTCCTTAATCAACGAGGATACCCAAGACTTGTTTTTGCTCCTGAGACACCATCCCCATTCTTATGTCTCCTTTTATCTATTTTTCTTATCATTTCCTGATAGATTTTTTTTTAATGTTTATTTATTTTTGGAAGAGAGAGCGTGAGCAGGGGAGGGGCAGAGAGAGAAGGAGACACAGAATCAGAAGCAGGGTCCAGGCTCCGAGCTGTCAGCACAGAGCCCGACACGGGGCTCAAACTCATGAACTGTGAGATCATGACCTGAGCCAAAGTCGGACATTTAACCGACTAAGCCACCCAGGCACCCCTGTTTTTTATTTGAGGGAGAGAGAGCAAGGGAGGGGGCAGAGGAAGGCTGGGGGGAGGAGAGAGAATCTTAAGTGGTCTCCACGCCCAGCACAGAGCCCGATGTGGGGCTCGATCCCACAACCCTGGGATCATGGCCTGAGCCGAAATCAAGAGTCAGGTGCTCAACTGACTGAACCACCCAGGCTCCCCTTTCCTGATAGCTTCTGCCACACAAGCACACGGGAATGTTCTACATAGACTTTTTCATCCTGCTGACACGCCCTGAGCTGGCGGTAAGACACCTCTTCACTGGGAAGGAGGCCTGGAGCAGAGCCCAGAGGGAGGGCCTGGAAGCCGCAAAGCGGGGTCAGAGCCCTGGTCCTGCCCTGATTCAGGCAAGTCCTCGGGCCTCTCTTTGCTCAACTGTAAATTGGGTGCCGCCCCTTCCGGCTCTGCTAGGCCTCGGCCCTTCTTTATTTGAGAGCCCTGGACAGTCACTCAGGCAAAAAGAGGTCACGCAGCAGCCACGTGCGGGACCCTGGGCTTGAGTGCCTACACGCACTTGGCATTCGTGAATTTTCTGGCTTTCGACCCCCACTTCTGAAGCAGCAGTAAACAGGAGGGACGGGGGCTCCGGCCGAGCAGGACAGCGTCCCGAGCTGTCACGGACGCCTCTTTCAGGTGCTTCTGTCACCGTAGAACTCTGAGGGGCCACCACGGGCAAATATGTGGCTGGTGGCAGGCCTCGCGACAGCCCCTCTCCTGATAGTATGACCTTAATCCCCATGATGGCTTTATTGTGCTCACTTTAAAAGTCAGCAAGTTTGGGGCACATTGCTGTCGTGTACAGTGCCCAGGAGGACCCCAAAGTCCCGTGGCAGAGACGGCGAGCCTGTCCCAGCACTGGGTGTCCCGTGGGGCCTGCCCTCCCCACCGCACCCCCACGGCATGCCCCTGGGGCCGGATGTCTGGTTCCGGCCAAAAGAAGAATGGAAGAATGTGCCCTCACTTCCAGACGCAGGTGGCCTCGGCCCCCACGGACTGTCCCCACCCTGTCTCCACAGCCAGCTGGCGCTGAGCCCCTCTTGGGGAAGATGTCAGCACTGGACGCCGTGTGATTGCAAGTGAGCACGCAGTGTGGCAAGTCAGTGGTGTTTGAGGACGGCCTGTCCGGCGGTCAGCAGGACGGACTGATACATCTCCCCGCACAGTCAAGGCCACACCCCAGGGGTGGCCTCTGGCCTGGTTAAGTGGGGGTGAGGCGTCGGTCTCAGGGGGAGGCGTCTGCCCTGGCGGAGAGCGCCCTCACCCTGGACACAGCCAGCCCGCCATCTGGCCTTGTGTTGGGCTACCGGAGGCCGGTCCCGCTCAGCCTGCCGTGCTGGGCTCAGCAAAGGTTGGGCCAGGAGCCGGCAGTACAGAGAGGAACAAAACACAGCCTTGGGCCTCGAATGCTGATGACTTAACGGGGGACAAATGGGCCCAGGTGGTGAAATGAGGTCTAAGACATACAGCCCAAGCGGAGGCTCCGGAAGCCATTCCGATTCCTCGGCTCGATCTTGAGGACGCACCCAGGCAGGCCAGGTGCGGACAGCGGAGGGGGCGCGCCAGGCAGAGGGCACGGGGAGACACGCGTGGGGCCCAGACAGCAGGGTGCAGCGGAACCGGAGCTGGTAGACCAGCAGTCAAGCAGGCAACAAGGAACCGCAGGCTGTGCGGGGACAGCCAGGACCGCCGACGGCTGGTGCAAGCAGGAGAGGAACACGAGCCGCCGGGAGCCTGGCTCTGGGGGGACACGGCTGGGCCGGGAGAAGAGGCGTAGCCCGTGGTCCCACTAGCCATCGGAGGCCAGACGACATGGAAAACGCCCCGCTGTTAAGGGGTTGGCAGCCGCCCAAGGCCCGGCCCCGGACGCCCAGAAGAAAAGAGGTCGGATCTAAGACTTAGCTTCAAAGCACTGGCACAGCAGCGGTATTTCCAGCCAAGGCACAGAAATGAGGGGACTTTCGAAAGCCAGCTTCCTCTCAAAAAAAACTCCCCAGAGGAGGCCACGGACAGTCCACCACCGCTGCAATATTTAGCGAGAACAAAAAAGGAAGCAGCCGCCATTATTGGAAGGGACACCTCTGAGATCACGCAGTGCCCCTCCTGAGCTCGGGGGGGTGGGGGGGAAGGACCCCTTCTAGCTGGAAGCCACAGAAGTCTTTCCGGAGGAGGTGACATTTGGGTGGGGATCTGAAGGATGTGCAGGAAGGTTTCCTCGAGTGGAAATACCCAGGCACATGCCCCACACAGATGTCCTGGGCCAATGGACAAGGGACAGAGAAGCTCAAATAGGGACAGACACAGTCGGTGGGGGCAGGACAGCCCCACCAGAAATTCACTGGGTCATTCAACAATCATTCACTGGGGGCCCAGGTCTGGGTTCAAGGCACGGAGACTCCAAACTGAACGGAGCCAGGGGGTAACGAGGCTGAGTGGAAACCCAGGCCGGGAGCAGACTGAACGTGACCCTTCAGGTGGCAAAGAGCCCTCCCGCAGGCAAGGGCGGGAGGGAGACACCAGACGCGACGTGAGCTGGGCCCAAGCGGTGCCCGCGTGAATTATGTTTTGCATCCACCTGAAGCCCCCTGGGCTCCTGTGGTCCGTGTGTGGCTGACCCTTGCTTATCACCGTCCTGCCTTTGGGGGGCAGCTCTGGCCAGATGGGTGGGCGCTCCCATGACTGGCAGGCCCGGCCCGTGGCCCCCTGCCTTCCCTCTGCCTTCACTCGCAGGACTGCGGGCATATTGATCGCAGCACACGCCTCATCAGAGGCAGATTGGGGAAATCGATGGGGTTAGGTCACAGGGGCGGCGGCCTAACACCAACCCAAAGGGGCCCTGGGCAGTGTGCTCCTCACTGACATGCATTTTCAAGATAAAGAGGCAGCTGTCACTTTTGCCTCGAGGCATTTTAATCTCGTTGCTGGGGGAGAAAAGGCCGGTCTCAGCCGACACAGGGTTCAACGCAGCTTCAAAACCAAGCGGCCTCCCTTCCGGGGCGAAGGTCACAGTTGGGACTCACCACTGCCGGCCATTTGTTGTGTAACGTGTCCAGCCAGCTCTGCAAATGGAAGTCCCCGGGAGGTCCCCGATACAGTAAGTGGTGACGGGGACGGAAGCCAGGCCTGTGGACAGAAAGAGGGCAAGGTGGGCGGGGGAGCTGTCCAGCCAGGCACGCGCCCAGCACCAACCGCTGGGTCCCCCAACCACGAGCTGCCAAGGACCCACAGACGCTCCAGCCCTCGGGTGCCACTTCAGCCCCTGGAACCCAGGATACACGCACGCACACAGGTGCACGTGCACCCCGTTATCCTGCCGCGCCGACTTGAAATTCGTTAGCATCAGCGAGAGGCAAAGGCCCCGTCTGGGGCTCTCATGCTTTTCTACGAAGGATCCTTCCACCGGCACTTCTGTGCTCCTTCCTCTGCAGGAGAGAGATGTTTTGGAGACCAGATCCTCGAGATGTTCGTTTATCCCAGGGGCTGGAGCGGTCGGCTCCGGAAGGTCCTCCTGGCAAGAAGGGAGCGAAGGAAAGGGATTTCTCTCCACTGTCGGACCCAGCTGCCCCAGGGTGTTCACTGCCCCCTCGGCCCACCCGGAGGGAAAGCAGGCAGCCTGAGCTGGAGCTCAGGTGGGGCATCCCCAGGGGACAGTGGGGGACCAAGGGCCAGCCCACACCCACCGGCTCCCTCCTCCCGGGCAGCTCCAAGGCCGTGCCCCCCCTCACCCCCCAGGAATAAAACAGACACCAATGAAAACATTTCCTGGTGAGACAGCTGGGCCAGCCACATTGGGCGTCTGGAAGTGGCTTCCGTCTCAGTGGCACCCAGAGAGCCGTTTCTGAGGATGCTGACTGGCCAGAGTGCGTCCTCTGTGTGGGGAAGAGGTCTGACCCTGGTCACCAGCCCCAAAGAACACAAAAGGCTGACAGCCACACAGGCCGGAGACGGCCCCAAATTCCCACTGTGGCCAAGGAGGAAGCCCGTGGGGGGTGGGGCAGCCTCCAACCTCAGGAGAGCCAGGCCCTGCTCCGTCACTGGCTTCCCACGGGGAACAACACCAGCCCTTGTGGAGACACAGAGCATATCAGCAATAAAAGTCGTAATGTCACTGCAGGGGCCTCTGAGTGCTATGAAGAGAAAAACAGGACGCTGCGGTGGAGGTGATGGGCGGGGGTGGAGACAGGGCGGCAACTGCAGGTGGCCCGGAGGTGTGAGACCTGAAGGTGGGAGGGTGTATCCGCCAGGGGTCAGCAGAGCCCCGGGGGACTGGCAGGTGCACCTGCACGTACGTGTGTGCAGAGAGAGGTGCACCGCACACATACACACACACAGGCACATATACACACAGAGGTGTACGCATATATGCACACGTACATCTACACAGATGTATACATACACGTACACAGAGATATACACATCCATATACACACAGAGGTGTGCACATATGTGCACACACCTACATAGATGCACACATCCGTATACACACAGAGGTGTGCACACACATAGATGCACACATCCGTATACACACAGAGGTGTGCACACACATAGATGCACACATCCATATACACACAGATGTACACATGCATGTACACGCATCCACAGTGGCACACATACATATACACAGGCACACACATAGATGCATATATACATACACACACATAGACGCACACACACATATACACATGCACACACAGATATAGACATCCATATACATACACATGCAGGTGCACACATACATATATATACAAGGACACACATATACACGTGGATGGCAGTCATATCTATGTACACACGCGCACGCATGTGCACACGCACACCGGCGTGCACATACATGTGTGTGCACAAACATATAGAAACACACGTGCATATTTGTATGCATGCACATGGGTGTAGATATACACATGGAAGTGCGCGCACGTACATATATCCAAATGCATGTGCCCATGTATACACAAAGGCATACGATATACATGTGCGGTGTGCATAGATATACACTTACGACTACACGTGTGCATGCATCCACATGCACCAACACATGGGTACACACATGCACACACACTATTGTGTATTTTTACACAGAGATTTGCCTCCACACGGCACCTGTGGGAGCCGGAGAAGCTGTCTCTGTGAGGAGTCCGAGGCCCATGGGGGAGGCCATGGGAAAGGGAAGACAGCTGGCAGGTGAAAGGTAATAGGTGAAGGGGCAAAAGGTTCGGGAGCCACAACACGCAGGGGTAACCACTGGGGCTGTTAACCCTCTTCCTTCAGAAGTGACCCACCCATTACCTGTTGAGGGGCTGAGACCTGCGTGCAGCTTGGAAAGTCTCACGATGGCAGGACGTCTAATAGAGGCACCGGCAGGGGTCTTCAGCGGGTGCTCTAGAAGGAGCGCCGACCTGGGGGTTCCTGGTGGGTGACCCCTGTGAGTGCTTCCAGGAGAATGCATGGGGCAGGGGGAGGCAGGAAGGGACTTCAGGCTGGGGCCAGCCTTTTGCACTGCCCATCGTCGGCTGGTCCCTGGGGGCGGGGGGGGGGGGGGAAGGGGCCTTCTCCACAGAGGGGACCACTGCGGGTTGGCAGATCTGGTGGGGTGTCAGCAGCACCCACTCCAGCCGGGACCCTTCAGGCAGGCTCTCTCTCCCTGCCTCCTCCTCCTCGCACCCAATGGGCTTGAAAACCAGAGCACCGTAGAAGGGAGTGTGGCAAAATCCTCTCCTTGTCCTGAGAGCCGACACAACCCAGCTCTGCCTGGGCCCTCTGGTCGCGCCTCCCGGCAGACCTAACCTAGTGATGGCAATTATCAGCACCTTCCAGGCTGCCCCAAACCTTCCGGAAGGCACCTTTGATCATGACAAGTTTAGCGGTGCAAATAATGATAACAATAATTAAAAGGCAGCCGGATCCGGGCTGCATTGATTTCTTGTTTTGTTTTGCTCTAAGCGGAGTTAATCTTAAAGGCTGCTATTTAAATGGGCAGGGCAGCAAGAAATCTCGTCCTCTCTTCCCCTCCAAATAGATTTCGCCCTCATCTGGTGACGCGAGCTTGGCGAGGGCCTTGGGCTCCAGGCCCTGCCGCGACCTGGGATCGGCGGCCGTGAGCAGCCTACGGTTCTTTCAATTCATTACCGCCACTCCTGCAGACGTCGTATGGATTTTGTGCTGTGGCAGCGGCTCCTCGCGCGTCAGTCATGCACACAGACCCCAGCACGGACGGAAACCAAGCTACCAAAACAATAAGGCCCAACAGGACAGGGTGTGCAGGGCATCTGTGCTGGCCGACCGCAGCAGACGGCTGGGCTGCCCAGGGGTCCCAACAGATGGGCGCGTGCCTGAGTCGCCAGGGGCGGACAGAAGGTTCCGGAGACATCCTCCGCCCGAGGCTGCGTCCTCAGGCTGCACGGGGCTTGTTCACAGTTAATGAGACCTAATTAACATGTTGATGGGGCTGTGCGCTGTTTATATTTGGAAACTTTTTACCGTGTCAGTTGGATTCATGATACTCAGGTTGGATCGTGATCCTCGGGAAGCTGGTGGTAAGAGAAGCTGCGTGCCCTTCCTTCTCCCCAGCCCCCTGCCCTCAACCAGCCCTCCGAACCCAATCTCTTGCTAGGGCCACGTGCCGGCTGCATCGTGGCTCTTATTCAGACCATCATGGGTTCCAGGAGCCGCGTCCAGATTTCCAAGCCCATCTTGCTTCCCACCAGGCAACTCGCCGATCCTGGCACCTGCCTCTGTGTCACCGCTTTTTGGCCGGGACATCTGGGAAGGAGGGTCCCAAGGACCATTTGGATGGGGCCCCTATAGCCGGGCTGAGGGCTGAAGCAAGAGAACCAAGTGAAAGCCCAGAGTCTGGACCTGCTCAGAATATCCCTCTGCGGGTCAAGGCCCTCACTGAAACACCCAGGTGTTCCAGTGGGCTCCCCAGGTTTCCTGTAGTCACCCAGAGGAAATACCTCTTTCCCAAGGACTATGGCAATTCAGGAGCAAGCTTGGATACAAAGGGCGTAATAAGGGGAGAAGGACAGTGCCCAGGGGTAGGGGATCTTCTCTGAGACCACCCCCCGTTTGCACGGCCCGCTTCCAATGTGCTTTTCCAGCTCTCCCTCCCACCTCCCCAGAGCCTCTCCAGCCTCCCTGCTAAGCTCACACTCAGACTTCTGTCTTCTTGCTTCTGTGCCTTTGTATGATTCTCCCCACACCAACATCTTAGGACAACCTCCTTCCTCTCCCCCACATCAGCTTCTCAAAAACCCAGCCTCTTCTAGACCCAGCGCATCAGTCAGCTACTGCTCCCATAATGGTGCATAACAAACCGCCCCCAAAGTCAGTGGCTTTCAAAAGAATTTTCTCTCCCTCTGACATTGTCTGCAGGCAGACCTCCTCTCTGCTGGTCAAAGACGGGTTCGGCAGGACTTGCTCTGCCTTAGACTGTGTATCACCTGAGCTTGACTCCAGACTGTGGGTTGGGCCCAGGTCTGGTCTCCATGTATGTATCCAAACCCCGGGCTGGTATGACCCTGCTCGTGGCATATCAGCAGAGCACAGGCTCCAAGCATGGGCTCTGCCTATGCTTTGTCCACTGTCATCCCATTGACCAACACGAGCCACTCGATCTACCCTGTCATCGATGGGTAAGGGGAAGTACAGTCTGTCCACAGCAGGAGAGAGGCTACGAATATTTGGTAAACGGCGACCCAAACTGTCTCTCCCGGCTAGGTCCCAGCTTCCCATGAAGCTTCCCTGGCTCTTCTGACTGGCCAGCTGTCCTCTCCCACCTCTGAACCTCCTGCTTCACGAGAGCCTCCTGGCCTGGCTCGTCAGCATGCAGTGATCCATGTCCTGTGGCCTCATCTGGAAACACCCAGCGTTTGGGCCACATCCTCAGGTTCTATTTGCTCTGCACAACCCTTAGCATGGTTCCTGGCACACAACAGATGCTCAGTAGAAGACTTACAAGTAAATGAATAAGTGAGGTTCGCCTTTGAATCAAAGGCGACTCCCCATCCATAAGGCTTTCCCCCAGTCATATAGAAGAGCCAGGTTCGTGGCGCCTGGCCTCCATGAGGGAATGTGCCCCACCCCAGACCGCCAAGGTCAGGGAGAAGAACCAAGGTCTTCCTCTGGCAGCCTAATGTGGACCATGACCAGATGGTCCATCTCCGCAGACTCCCCCTACCCTGGTGTTATGGCTGACTGTCCCCTACATAGCTTTAATATGGCAGCAACCCACAATCTCTAAAAGGGGCAAACTACCAAAACTAAAAAGTCCCAGTTGACACCCAAGAATGGGATGGACATACAGCTCTTCTGCTGGTGAAAATATGGCTTCACATCTCCCTATACAGACAACCCTGTTACTGGCTCAACACAATTTTGTGACACAGAAGTGTCAGACTTACCCTGGCTATTGGGTGATAGGGCTCTGGGAGCTGGGCCAGGGAAGGGCAGCCAATCTATAAGTGTTAAAGCAAATCAACGAAATACATGAAGGTCTTGTTAACACACAGTGGTCACCAAAGAAACATTTGTTGGATGGATGGATGGATGGGTGGATGGATGGATGCATGGACCAATGGATAGATAAGTGGATGGATGGATGGATGGATGGATGGATGG
This sequence comes from Lynx canadensis, assembly GCF_007474595.2. Lineage (NCBI taxonomy): Eukaryota > Metazoa > Chordata > Mammalia > Carnivora > Felidae > Lynx > Lynx canadensis. The sequence goes on from NC_044316.2 coordinate 57,930,133, forward strand.
ATGGATAAGTGGATGGATGGATGGATGGATGGACCAATGGATAGATAAGTGGGTGGATGGATGGATGGATGGATGGATTAGTGGGTGGATGGATGGATGGATGGATGGATGAATGGATGGATAAGTGGATGGATGGATGGATGGATGGATGGATGGATGGATGGATAAGTGGATGGATAAGTGGATGGATGGATGGATGGATACGTGGATGGATGGATGGATGGATGGATGGATGGATAAGTGGGTGGATGGATGGATGGATGGATGAATGGTTGGGTAAGTGGATGGATGGATGCATGGATGGATGCATGGATGGATGAAGTGATGGATGCATGGATGGATGCATGGATGGATGGATGGATGGATGGATGGATGGATAAGTGGATGGATGGATGAATGGATGGATGGATAAGACATTGCCTTTACTGCACTATGATGACGTGAACATGGGGTAACCACCCATCCTGACTTGCCCAGCAACCCAGAAAGGTTTTCTGAGATGCAGAAAACTCAGGAGAATTCCAAGCAAACCAGAGTAAGTTGGTGCCTTCCATGAACAAGCAAAGCTATCAATTCCTTCAGCATGGCTCTCCTGTGCCTGGCTTTGGGGAGAGTGTAAGAAATCAGGGCCATAACGGAGGCAGGCAGATCAGAGACTCGCCCCCACCTGCACACAAACTTCCCCAACAGGAAGAAAGGATCGGTTCCTGGAGGGAGAGACCATCCCATCAAGGTGACTGTTGCTGATGCCACCAGCTAGCTGTTCCTGAGGGGAACCAGTAGGAACCCCTGGGAGTTGAGGGAACAGGGCTCCTTGGCTGCTAAGAGCATCTGTCCTGGAAGGGGGCAGGCTTGTTTCTGGAACAGTAGAAAATCAGAGAACTGAGTGCCTCCAAATCTGGGGCTTCTGCCCAGCGCCCTCAGAGGTCAGTGGACCAGAACCCAATGTTTACAGCAACGTGGCTTCACATCATGAAACACTTATCTAACAACTGGGGAAGGGGGGGCTGCAGTGCATTCCCGCACTGGAATTCTATCTGGCACCGAACAGAAATGAACCGCGCTTCCCATGCACGAAGCCCAGAAACAACAGCATAGGGTTAAAAAAAAAAAAAAAAAAAAAAAGGAAAAACAGTGCAGAAGAAAATACGGTGTGAGTCTATTCGAACCAAGTTCAGAAAACTACAACTAAATTATCCACTGTTTGGAGCAGACACAGAGTAGTTGGAACCACAAAGAAAAACAAGGGAATGAACAATTCAAAACACAGGACAGAGTTCCCCTTTTGGGGGACAGGGAACGAAACCGAGAGTGGCAGTGGGGCTGGCGGCCAGGACACCCGTCTGTGCCTCGGGGCCAGTGATGGGTCCAGAGGCACACCGTGCTTATTCATTATTTACACTTCGACGTCCATGCATATTTCATAACACAAGCGAGGGGCAGAAAGGCAAGGCAAGAAGCTAACGAGATAGGACAGGGGAGTGAAGGGAAGGGGGACAGGGACAGGGAGGAGCCGGCGACGTGCAGCTGGGGGGCACACCCAACACGCTGATGGGGGCATCCCCCAGTCCCATGTGACGCTTTGTCCTCCTGTCCCACAGAGGGGGCCCATCTCTGAGGCTGACACCCGACCAGAGCGCGTCGTGGGCAAAGCGCATCTGCCCTCCCCGCCTGGGGCTCCCGTGACGTGACCACGGGGCTCTCCCCTGGGCTGGACGGGGGTGCCGGCCTGGCTGCTGGCGGGAAATGGCCATCCAGCCACCAGCCGACTTCACCCTGGAGGTCCTGGAAGGGCCCTGCCGTCCTTCCTTCCCCGTTCCCACCTAACGACCAGCCTCAGGGTGGGGCTTCCTGCTGTACCCCCTCTGCTTGGATGCAGTGAAGGAGCAGAAACCCAGGGTCCTCAGGGGACCTGGTGTCCCCCCACAAAGCTTTCCTCCAGAGGGTGAGGGGCATGCAGTGAGGCCAACAGGCCCCTTTGGCCAAACCCTGTTCCGGGCCCCTCTCCACCTGCCCAGGAGGGACGCCCTAGAACCCCACTTGGGGGCGTGTAAACACAGGGCAGCTCACCTCTCGCCCGCGAGGAGGATGCCGTAGGGCCAGCCCTCCCTCTTTCTCCGTCTGGGCAGACCATCCTGAGAGGTGCTTTACGGGGCCCCACGGAGGCAGGGTGGAGGCAGGTCCTGGGAGCCGGGCCGGGCGTCAGGCCCACCTGGGGGGACTCCTCCACCCTCCCACAGAAATGGAGCTCCTGCCTCTGCTTCCCCGCGGTCCCGAGCTGAGCCCTCCAAGACACCCCCAGTGCCGTCAGTGCCCCGTTCCTCGGCACGCACCCCGGAACCTAGATGCTCCGCTGCCTCTGCGACAGATTTGCACTGCAGCACGTTTGTTCGGTTTTATGGAGTGTTGCACGAAAATGCTGTGAAATTAGGTCCTGGCGCTAATATCACGCTCTGCCCATCCGTCTGCTTTTATGTCCGGCACAGAGGTTGAGATGGAAGGAAGCAGGGCCGGAGCGGGGGCGGGAGGGCCCCGGGGCCACGGCTGGAGGGTCCAGTCGGGGAACGAGGGGAGGAGGCTGAGGTGGGCGGGTGCTGCACGGCCCAGCGGTGGGCGCGTTTGAAATGATGGGACTCCCAGACTCCTGCCCAGGCTTTGGGCCTGGGCCGGCTGGCCTCTGAGGTTGGTCACTAATGCCACCAGCAGAGAGCTGCTTCTGGGGTCCGGAGAAGGAGAGGAAGGGGAGGAGGGGAGGAGGAGGTAGGAAAGGAGGAGGAGGAGAGGGAGGGAGGGAAGGGAGGGGGGTGGGAGAAGATGAGGGGAGGGGGAGAAAGGAGTGAGAGGAGAGTAGGAGAGAAGAGAGAGGAGGGGGAGGGAGGAGGGAGGCAAGAGAGGGGAAGGGTGGGGAGGGAGGAGGAGGGGAGGGGAGGGAAAGGGAAAGGGGGAAGGAGAAGAGGGGAGAAGGGGGAGGAGGGAGGAAGGGAGGGAGAAGGAGAGGAGGGGGAGGAGGGGGAGGAGTCAACCGGGGGCAAGGCCATGCCCTTCCCTCTGGCAGCTTCTCCGAAGGGGCTCCGTGGTTCCCAAAACCCCAGCCAGCACTCCTTCCTCCCCACCTTCCCCTTCAGGTCCCTGGGCTGTGAAACCGTCAGGTGCAAATCCTCCCGCCCCACCCAGAGCCCCCGGCCCACGCGTCACGCGCACGTGTGCACACAGCACCCATTCCCATCGCTCTGCCTGCCTCTCGTCCCACGGGCAGGGCTTCTTCCCGCCCAGGTTCCAGGGTTTGAGAGCCCGACGGCCCCTGCAGGCCGGCGGCCAGCGGCGTGTTGGAGACGGGTTAGCCCAGCTCCTCTGCTGTCGGACGAGCTCCGCAAGGTCCGAGCAGCCAAATGACATGCCCCAGGTCACCTGGCCCGTGGGGGGGCTGGGTCCGGGAGCAACTCTCCAACTCCCAGGGACTCCTCCTGCCACCCGGGAGGCCGGATGGGAGGGGGTGTAGGGACAGGAGCATAGGAGTAGGGATAAGAAAGCCAGCCGGGGCGGGCGGCAGAGTTCAGCTGCCCGCAGGGCAAGGGGGCCAACCACGGGCGCTGGATGCGTCCCGCACCCCCCCCACCCCCCGCCGTGCAGCAAGGGTGCCCGTCAGCCGGGACCAGGCCATCTCGAGTTGGCCACCACCCAGCTGAAGTAGCTTATTTTAAGTAAGCCCAGCTCAGGCCAGCACGGCCATCTGCACTGTCTGCCTGACCCAGAGAGGAGAGAATGCAAGCCCCACGACACGACGCGGGCGCTGGCGGTGGAGACCTGCCGGCCCCACCCTCCCGCCCGCTGAGTCCCTGCTGCCCTGCCCTGAATCTAACCAGCTGGAAATCTTTTTTAAGTCACATCCTATTGAACCTTTTGAAATAGAGATTTGCCTTTTAATGGGAAATCTGCATCTCGTTTGAAGGAGCTGGGCAGCCCCTGAAGCCCGGGGAGCTCTGTATGCACCCCCCAACCCCGGCCCTGGGCTGAGGGGCCCCTTCCGAGCGGGCGGGCACAGACGCTTCCACGGAGCACGCCGGAGATTGAGAGAGCACCAGCGATGACGTGGGACTGGCACTGTGACCACGGAGCTCACAGAACGGGGCTGAGGGCGGTGCCTTCCCCGGGGGTGGGGGGTGCTGGTGGGAGACAAAACCCACGAGGCACAGCCGGAGAGCCACAGACAGCGGCTCCAATGAACACAGGGGAAACATGTTCTCCGTGAGGATGCCTTGTCCCCGAACCACCTGGAGGTCACAGGCAGGGAAGAGACATTCGCCACATAGAGCTCTGTGAGCCTGTGTAAGAGGCCGGCCCTCAGCGACCTCACAGCGTCCTTGGGAGATGCAGGGGTGTGGGGGTGGGCCCAAACGGGGGCCCGGAGGGCAGAGAGGAGAGACGCCCGGTGGGCTGTGGGGATGAGGGTGCCTGGGCTGGCGGGAAGAAAGGGGCCCAGCGTGGGGTGCCCTTGGCAGGGACCCTGGTCCGGGCAGAGGTGATGCAGAGCAGGGGTGCAGGCCTCGGAGCCAGGGGCTGAGAGCCCCTCGGCCCTGCGCAGGAGGGACCCTGCTGAGCTCCCTGCCTCCTGCCTCAGGTAAACCGAATCCCCAAAGCCTTCTTCCTCAGGAGGCGAGCGGGTTCACCTCCAGGCTAGTGGGCTTTGCCTGACTTCCCTCTGCCTTTTGCCAAAAGAGCACATTTTCATCATCTTCATCTCAAGAACACTGTGAGCCAACAGCCAGGCTGTGGATCAGCTCATGCGGCCTCTGGCGTCTTTTACTTCAACCCGCCCTCGGTGCCACCAGACGCCAGCCCGCCGCTGGCCTCTGAGTTATTGTCCCCTTCATCCTGCGCCTACATGGAAGGGGAAAGCGTTGCTTTGTTAACACTGGAGTCCTTGGGCACCAGGAAAACGGTCCTGGCGCGACAGAGCCCCACTGATCATTCCAGGAGCTTCCTGCCTCCGTCCCCCCTTCTGCTCCAACCCCCAGCCTGCCTGGGACCCAAGGCCTCCTAGACGTGACAGGCCCGGGGGCAGAAGGACAACGGGGAGAAACGACCCATCGTGTCTCTTCAACGAAGACCTACGACATTCTAGGGGCCCATGTTGCTTCTTTGCTGACAGCATCTGATTTCATTCTCTGCTCTTTCGCAGGAAAGGAAGCCTGGAGGGGATGTCGCCACGGAGCCCCTTTCCCGACAAGCAGAACCGCCCTCTCATTCCGCTGGACGGCACAGGTTCACACTCTCGCACTTGGCACAGGTGGGGAGCAGGTGTGGCACACAGGGCTTCTCTGGGTTGCACGGCTGTTATCCCCCCGGGGTGGCCGGGCTGCGGTTTCATCAGAGGCTCGCCCGGGAAAGGTGCACTTCCAAGCTCCTGCCGATTGTCAGCAGAACTCACTTCCCTGGGGTCGTAGGCCTTTATTTCTTGCTGGCTGTTGGCCGGGGCAGCTCAGCGCCTGGAGGCCACCCTCGGCCCTATTTTTCCACCTGCGCACCCCTACGTCTGCCTGCCCTTCCTGGAGCCCGGTCCTCCTGAGCGTCCTCATGGCTTTTGAGCTCTGGGGAGGGGCGATGGTGTGAGGGTGGGATGGCCAGGAAGCCAAGCCTCCAGGGCCCCCACCGAACACCCAAGCCCTCATGATCTTGGAGAAAACACTTGCCTTCTTCAACGCTTCCTGCCACCAGCGGGGCTCTGGGGACAGACCCCTGGAGTGGTGACAGGTTCTTCAGCCTCAGGCAACACGTTTGTCTCTGTGGCTTCCTCTTGCACCACTGACAGGACAGGACAGGACAGGACAGGACAGGACGCGGTGGGTTAGCAGCTCATGACTAACACGGAGAAGCCGGTGGCTCCTGGGCCACTCAGAGTACGTTTTCTCCTTTGGGGCTTTCCTCAAAGCCTCGGGGAGGCGGGAGCAAACTGGCAGTCAGGAAAAAACCCCATAAAAGAGGAAACATTTCAATAAAAGGTATTAAAAGATAAAGCAGTGATACATTTTTAAACATTTCTCATTTGTTTTCCCGAAGGTCTCTACAACCGGCTTCTGGAAGAGCGGATGGCAGGCTTTAGAAATGTAATTTTAATTGTCTGCTGAGCAGAACCCCGGCCTGCCTACTCCCCCGCCCTCATTTACGGAGGCAGCTTCCCCCCGCCCCACCGGCCCCCGTGGAGGCCCAGCCGCTGGTGGGGTGACTGAGGACAGGGTTTAACGGGAGGGCAGTGCGGACACGAGTGGAGCTGCCTAGCCGTCGCAGGCTTCTATTGTATTATTTAATACCCAACGCTTTCAGCAGCCGCTGGCTGCTGAGTTTCTGTTCCCAGCACCACGGACAGCAGCTGAAGGAATATTTGCAAAAAGCTGAGTTAAGTAAATATTTTATAGCCGTCAATGCGATGCCTGGAAATGGCGTGCGGTTGGCCCAGGCACATGCCATGGAATGTGAAGAGGGTACCAAGAGGGTCCCCCACAAGCGGCAAGCCCCCCGATTCCCAGCCCGTCTCTGAGGACCGATCCCAGGCCTTCCCGAGGAGAGAGGCCAGACACCCCCTCTGTCTCTGACCGTCCTTACTTAGACTCTGGCTGGGTCTCCAGTAGAGGCTGAAATAAGCAAAACGTGAATGCCTGCTGGCATCACTAAACAGGTAAACTCCCCGGGAGCACACGCCATGGGGTCAGTCCACGTGGTTCTCAAAGTGGGGCCCCAGGAGCATCGGCCAGACAGAAGTCCGGATTCTCAGGCCTCATCCCAGACGCCATGGAATCAGACACTCTGGGTGGGGGACCTGGCTGCCTGTGTCTCCTGAGCCCTCTGGGGGACTCAGACACAAGATCGGTGCTGGGGCCTGGGAGGAGTGGAGCAGGGGGCCACAGGTGAGGGTGGCAGGGCGTCCCAGCCGGTCGTCACTGTGGTCCGGCTGCATTGTTGTTGTTAGTATATTTCACAGCTGGGGGAGCCCAAACACATCCCCCCAGCGGAGAGGCTTCTGGAAGGGGCCAAGGGTGTGTGGCCACACAGGGCCAAGTGGCAACTGCAATCCGGAATCTGGGAGCCCCCACCGCCCCTCCCCACTGCCTGGGGCCTGGAAAGTCGGGTGGGGCAGGACATCCGGGAGTAAGCCTTTGGCAGGGAGCCCTGCTGCGGTAGGAGGGAGCAGAGGCCCCCCTCGGCCTGCTGGCCGGGCACCTGTGCTGTTGGCCTGTTCCTTCAGGCAGGAAGTCCGGCTTTCCTAGGCAGGAAGGAGGAGCAGAGGTACAGGTGGAGGGTCGGGCAGGGGCTCCACAGCCTGACCCGGCCCCAGCCCCCGCCTTCTTAGGGGCCTCCTCATCGCCCCCCAGGGCTCTGTGACACTGCATCGAGGGAAGGGCTTTCCCGGCACCCAGGCCCTTGGAGACAGTCTTCCCTCCCAGGTCAGGCTGGGGTGCAGCCTGGTGGTGGGAACCTCACCCCATCCTCCTTTCCACCCTTGAGGCTTCTCACCAGAAAGTTCCTCCACCCAGCTAGATGGGTCAGTTCGGCATAAGTGGAAGAGAGAAGTTCTCCTCGCCCTGGTGATAAGGGGGCGGGCCGTGGATACCCCGTCCTCCTTCTGGAAGGCCCGGAAGAGAGGGGACACGGCAGAGGGGAGGGGAGTGAGGCGTAGGATGATGTTGGGAACAGCAGGGCTCGGGGAGGGACATGGGGGAGGAGGGCAGGGCACAGTGGCAGGACCGGGGAGGGTAAAGTCTCAGACGCGGTCAGGTGCGGTAAGGAGGGGTCTCGTCAAGACGGGGCCTTACTGCAGATCAATGGCGGCCAAAGCCATTAGCCACGAAAATGAGATGGAAGGGAAGGGCCTGGTCAGCGATCGATAACTGGTTAAGGAGGACAGGCGGGAAAGGGCCCGGCAGAGGACCCTTTGTCCAGCAGCTAACATCCCAACCACAGGCAGCAGAATCCTCCCCCAACCAGGGCCCGGCTCTCACCTCCATAGTCTGGGCTCAGCATAGCCCATGAGAAGGCTGCCAGTCACTGAGGCCTCCCCAGGGGTGGCTGTGCGCACATCATCACCAAAGGAAGGAGGTCTCCGGGGGCCAGGTGTCCCCAGGGGCCTGGGCCACTGCAGCAGCACTGGTGTAAGTCAAGGGGGTGTGCCTCGGGGGACCCAGGACAGAGGAGCTGAAGAACCCGGCTCGGGAAGGCAGGGCCAGGTCCCTGCACGGGCAAGTCAACCCTACTTCCCATCCAAGCGGCCCTCTGCCTGATTCACGCTGTGAGATATGCAGGGGGATGGCTTTTGGTCCCGGCCCGCCCTTACTGGGAGGGACAGCATCCCGGCCACGTGGAGAAGCAGCCCCCGCACCCGCCATCCGGGGCTCCGGAGTCGTTTCCACGAGGGCGGGTGTGGAGCCCCCGCTCCTGCAGGTTCGCGGACACGCGTGTCAGCTGTGTGGCCTCAGGCAGGCCACTTGACCTCTCTGGGCCCCCTGGGAGGGATCTGTGAGATCTCAGTGGTGCTAGACTGAGGGCTTGTCCACAGCCCGGCCGGCAGCATTCACTCAGTTAAGGGCACACGCCCAGCTGGCTTTGCTCGCGGGGAATTGTAGAGACCATGAGCCAGCGAGACCTCCGAGGGACTCTGGGCCTCAGCAAGAAACACGTGTCCCCAGACTTCCATCGGGCGTGAAAGAGGCCGAGGGCCTGCGCAAGGCAAAAATGAAACCACTCTGGGCAGTGCACCCTGAAGCTCGCCCACGTGGCTCCGTCTCTCCATCACAGACCCGGCCAGGGTCCCCTGGGCCCACTCTGGGTGTCCCCCCACCCCTACCCCAGGCGCCTCTGAGACCCGGGCAGCCCTCCCAGGTCTCTGTCCCTGTGAGGCTGGGCCCAGAACCACACAGACCTGGGCCCGGTGCCAGCCCCCGGCAGGGACCTTGGCGGGGTGGGGGTGGGGGGCGGCGGGGGTTGGCGCTGGGCCACTCTGGTCCTCACCCCGGAACGGGGACATGAATCATTATGGTTACAGCAACCCCACGGGACGGGAGCAGCACAGCAGAGCTCATCTGCAAACTGTCCCTAAGTGGAGAGCCCTGCGAAGTTCTCTGGGCACAAGGATCCCTCCCTCCTGGCTCCCAGACTCCCTCCAGGCCCGGGTCTGCTCTGGAGGTCTAGGGTCTCAAGCAGCAATTAGCAACATCCACAGCCCAAAGCGACACCTACAGAATCGGGGATGCCCATGGGGGTTCTGGGTGATCCCAGAAGAGCTCAGCACAGGCAGGAGGAGGAGGGAGGGAAAACCGAGCAGACAGGACGGGGTGGGGGGGGGGGCGGGGTGCAGTGAAGGTCAGTGTGCCCCATACCCACAGCTGCTGCGCCAGACGAGGAGCCCCCACGACACAAGGGCAGGGGCACGCCCGGGGGAGATGGCTCAGAGACACCCCACGCACCCGAAAGCAGAAGACCACAGAGAGAGGCTGAGTCTCTCAGCGCCTCAGTTTCCCCACGTACAGCACAGGGCAGCATGGAGTCAACCCTGGAGGTGAAAGCTTCACTACAAGAAGGAGCCTGGTACGACTGTGGCTTCTAGAAGGAGCTTCATGGGGCGCCTGGGTGGCGCAGTCGCTTAAGCGTCCGACTTCAGCCAGGTCACGATCTCGCGGTCCGTGAGTTCGAGCCCCGCGTCGGGCTCTGGGCTGATGGCTCGGAGCCTGGAGCCTGCTTCCGATTCTGTGTCTCCCTCTCTCTCTGCCCCTCCCCCGTTCATGCTCTGTCTCTGTCTCAAAAATAAATAAACATCAAAAAAAAATTTAAAAAAAAAAAGTTAAGATTTGCACCAGGGCACCTGCTTCCGCAGCACTCACGCTAAAATCAGCACAATACAGACACGCTCAGCCCGTGCCAGAATGACACCTCATCTGTGAAGGGTTCCACGCGAAGAAAAATACGGCAGGCGCTCTGATAAAAACGTGGACACACACGTGCGCGGCACCAGCACTGACAAGGGCCAAAAGGGAGAGGCAGGTCCAAGTATCCATCGACGCGGGGAAGGAGAAACAAATCGTGGTCTGTTCGCGCCGTGGAACATCACGGAGCCACGGCCGGGAGCTCCACCGCCTGCTACAACACGCAGGGACCCTGAGAGCGTGGAGCTCGGCGAAAGAATCCAGAGGCAGAATGTAGACGGGTGGCTTCGCGGGGAGGTGGGGGGCGGGGTAGATGGGACACGACTGCTAAAAAGCCTGGGGTTTCCTCGCGGGCTGATGGCAATGTTCTGGAAGGAGACAGCCGTGGCGGGGGCACGACAATCTGAAGGCACTAAATGCCACGGACTTGAAAACGGGTTACCTGGCGTGTGCGGATTTCACCCCAACAGCATGACACGAAGTTAAGACAACAATAGCGGTAATGGGAGTGGGCGCCAGCGGCGTGTGGGACAAGGTTCTGAGGGCCGTCGTCAGTGAACTGGCACGGCCGCCCGCCCCCAAGTGCAGGCGTTACCGTCCCCCTTTTACACCTGGAGGAATCAAAGCCCAGAGAGGCTGTGCAACCTGCCCAAGGTCACCCAGCCACTAAGGGACGGACTGGGATTCGACCCCACAGTCTGGCTCCGGGAGACGCGAGTTTGAGGAGGAACCCAGGGAAGAGGGTGGCAGGAAGCAGGCGGCGGACGGAGAGCTCCCCGCAGCCGGTGGCGGGGTGGGCAGGGGGCACTCACGGGTGCAGGCGCCAGGACCACAGTCTACCCGGGGCCCAGGAGATCTTCTGGAAGGCAACCCGGACCCCGTCACCCTCCCTCCTCCGCCGTGACGCCCCCCTCCCCGGGCCCCTTCCCTTCCTCCTGACGCAGGTGGACCGGCCTCCCTCGCGAGGGCTGCTCACTGGCAAAGGGGGCAACCCCAGAGCCCAGCTCTGTGGGAGCAGCGGCCCGGTGCACTCGCCTGCAGCGAAGGTCTTGCTTTGTAATTGGTTTAAAAAAAAGAAAAGGGTATTTTTCGAGTATCATTATCAACATAAGAACATAATACGGTAAACTCTCCCAACAGGGTCAGACCCAGGACGCAGCCGCGGGCACCCCACGCAGGGGTCTAAGGACTGACGTCACGGGAGGTGACCCCGTAGCCTCAGCTGGACACCCGGGGTCTTCCTGCCCACGCGGCCGAGCTGACCACCCCCCCGCTGCCACCCCTGACCCCCGGCCTGGCTTCTCCTGGGACCCAGGCTCTCCCTCTGCCCAGCTGCCTCCCCTCCTCCCACACCGAATCCTGGGTGAGCTCAGCCGTCCATTCTTCTGAGAAACAGCCCTGCCCACCCCCCGGCCAGGGTGACCGTCCCTCCGCACTGACCCCCATCCATGACCCCCTCCTCCACCGTAGCGGGCCGACTGTTGAGGACAACGGAACACTGGTCGTTCGCCTGTCACGGGAGCCCCTCGGCGTCACCTAGTGCCACACGCTCTACCCGAGCACCCCCCTCCCCGGACCCTCGGGAATCCCTCCAGCTCTGTGAGCACCAGCCATGGGCTGACTGCAGGGAGGGGGCTACAAGACCCCCCGAGGCAGGGACACCCAGCCCTGAGCCCTGGGACAGAAAGGACCCAGCAGGACACGAGCAGGCCTGGGTCTCCTCCCACTTCAGCCCCAGGTGGACGAGAAAAGCCCCACCAGGGGCCCGGACCAGATGGACCCCTGCCCGGCCCACCATCTGTCCTGACAGCCGGCCCATCTGCCCGGCAGCCCCTCCTCCCGGCCCACCATCTGCCGGCCTGCTTGGCCCTCCTCCTGGCTCCGCCGGGGCCCTCGGGAGGGGACGAGGCAGGAGCCAAAGCCCAGACCCGGCTGCCGCGCACCAGCCCCATCTGGCGCCCCTGCGGGGAAGGGGACGGCAGGAACCCAGCCAGGGCAGGGCCACCTCCAAGATGGCTTCCCCACAACTAGGGGTGGCCGAGGGGGGACCAAAGGGGCCTTGCACCGGGAGGAGACGGCGGCCGCACCCCTTCCCCCCTCCAGGGCCTGGGGCAGGAGGGGTCGGGTCTGCAGGGCATCCCTGCCCCAAAGGCTTTGATGGGCCCCTTGCCCAGGCCTTCCCTGCACTCAGCTCGCCCCTCCTGGCTGGCGTCTGCCCCAGGGTCCTGGGAGCTGGTCAGCAACCGCCCCCTGGGACCCCGGGGCCTGAGGAAGAAGAAGAAGAACTTCCCTCCAGGCTCCCAGAGCAGGCTGGGGAGGGCACAGGGGATTCGGAAGGCCCAGCTCTGCCTCCGAGGCCCAGCGGCCAAGTCCAGGCCCCAGCGTGGGCACCCCAAATCTCCCAGCCGTTCGCTCACAAGGACCCTGGTGCAGAGAGGGCCCACTGTTGGAAGCCCACCCCAGGCGTTGGGGGGCAGCCGCTGAGCCACGTTGACTAATGCACCCAAGAGGTCATGAGAGGAGACCTCAGCCCCTCCCCTGCCTCTGGCCCTATTGCTCAGGGAACCCCCCACCCCCAACCCCTCCCTGGATCCCCTCACCATGTGCCATGATCACCCCACCGTAGAAGAAATGGGGGGCGCATGAGCTCTACTTGGTGAGAGGGGGAGGGAGGGAAGGGGTGTGGCCCTTATCCTCATGAACTGGCTGGCAGGGGGGAGGGCATGGGGTCTACCACACTCTCTGCTGGAGGGCCAGCCCTGGTGGGTCAGACAGGGAAGGAGGTCCACACTGCCAGCCACGGATCCCACAGGCCCCCACCCCCCATCCTGCCCCAAGCAGCTCCCAGCACCTGCCGGAAGGCGGTGAGGGGCTGGAACTCGGGAGCCCCTCCCCCTCGCCAAGCGGCCCATCAGAGCCTTGCCCTCACCCTCCATCCATCAAGACCCTCCCGCAGGACCCCAGGGAGAGCTTCCTACCGCGGATGCCTTCCTGGTGACCACCCCCCTTCCCTCCCGGGGCAGGAAGCTAGAACCCTCAGTGCACCCACCATCGGGCCACCTGGCTCCAGTGACACCCACCTGTCCCCCAGCCTCATCTGGCCGACCGACCGACATCTGCTTTCCTAGAAGGAGCAGGTGGAGACCAGCCTACGTCCAAGCCCCCATCAGCAGGGTGGGACCAAACGGGCCCTGGGGGGAGCCGAGCATCTCCGGGGCCGTCACCGTCGCTGGCCAGAGCTTGTTGGGTTGGGGACAGCACCGCCAAACCCACATCCGCGTCCCCTGTGGGGCGCAGGGGACTCTGTCCTCCCTTGGCCCCCCGGGCCTGGCTGGAGGGGCTGGCAGTGGAACTAAGTGGGTTCAAAGTCCAGGAGGCCCAAGCGGCGGCGCTGAGCGCCAGGCTGGCAGATCAGCGGCTGAACATCGCCACCTGGTGGCCGCATCGGAGACTACAAAGCCAGATGGCGTTTTTGTTCTGGTTCTGAGATTTTCGGTGGAGGGATTTCTTCCTTCCCTTTTCCCAGCAGGGCTCCGTGACTATCAGAACCCCCTGCCCTCTAATCGGATTCTGCTTCGATGTGGCTGGTTATCAGAGAGCCCAACCCAGGCACTTCAAACAAGACAGGAAAATAAATCCCCCAAAAGAAAGAGCTTCTTCTCAACAAGCCCTTTTAGCCCGTCCCGTCACCCACTGCCCAAGGGAGTCACCCCTCCTCCCCCGACTGATGTGACAGGCACCCCTGGCCTGTCCCCCTTTGAGGGGAAAAAGTCAGAAATCTCTGGCCAACGAGGGACAAACCAAGCCTAACAAGAATCGTGAATGCAATCGGTTAAAATACGCTGAACGCATAAAAGAGGGAAGTATGTGGAAAAAGAGAAAAAAATTCACTGGAACCTCATGGGACGTTAGAGGCCCCCAACTCTTCTTGGAACACTATTTACTGAAACGAATTAAGCATTTCTCTCCTTGAGCTGTGTTCCAGGGTAATCCGGAAACTCTGGTTGACAGGGAAGGGTTGGTTTTCTGAACAGGAGGATTCTACCTACTCGTTGCGGAAGGGCCACGCCGTTCGGAAATCACCATTTGCAAGCTCCCGTGACATAATTATTTCTCGCAACGGCCGTGGATGGATGACACCATCGATGCAAGACGTTAGCGAGGAGCCCTGGGGTGACCTGGACCCGCTGACCGGCCCAGCATCCCAGGCGAGCCTCCGGGTGAGGCGCACCGCCCCCCCACCCCCCCCCCCATGGATGGTTCTGGCCAAGAGAGGAGGCTGAATCCAACCAAGCTTCCAGAGCTAAACTTCTGTGTCCAGGAAAGACGGGAACAAAGTGACGCCACAGGAGGCAATCAGATGGAAAGCACACAGACCAGAAGCCGGGCAGAACAGCTGATCTGGTTTCGCCAGGTCACGGGCAGGAGGAAAACTGGGGTGGGGGTGGGGGTGATGCCCGAGCCACATCAAGAGGAATCTAAGAGGCGCAGCACTAAAACTTCACGTGTGGCCCTTGGTTGGAACCCGATTTAAATAAACCGGCTGCAAAACGATAGTTCTGAGACCATCAGAGAAGCCAGGTATGGACCAGGCATTAGCAGACAGGGAGGAAGGAATTACTGTTGGGTTTGATACTGTGCCAACAGAACTGTGATTATGTCACAAAGTTTCCTGTATTCGGAGAGCTGCCCCCCTGAAGTTTGCAGGAGCAAAACGACAGAATGTCTGCTACGGGTTTGAAGATACTTCAGCCAAAGGCAACAGCAGAGAGCAAGAAAATAACACGAAGGCGACATGGATGATGTCCAAGAGTTTTGCGCTCTCCTATCTTTCAGTGATTATGGAAACTTTCATGATAAAAAATGCTGTCAAAGGACAGCACATCCTGTCTGCTGCAAACTTCATCTGAAATGAACCTTCTGGGGGTGAGGGGGGCGGGGCTCAATCGGCTGAGTGTCTGACTTGGGCTCAGGTCATGATCTCTGGTCTGTGAGTTCGAGCCCCCCTTAGGGCTCTGTGCTGACCGCTTGGAGCCTGGAACCTGCTTCGGATTCTGTGTCTCCCTCTCTCTCTGCCCCTCCCCTGCTCATGCTCGCTCTCTCTCTCTCTCTCTCAAAAGTAAATAAACATTGAAATGAACCTTCGGGTAGAAGCATCATCACAGAAGCTGACCCATCCTGCATCCTTGACCCCCGTCTTGTCTATTTCTCAGGGCACCTGTCTCGGGAGGGAACATCTCTGGTGTCAGAGTCTACGGTCCCTGTGTTTTTGAGTCCGTAGGGCTCTTGCAGCAGGGCCGGGTACCTGGGTGGAGTCCCTGCCTGGCCCCCACGGGCTCCAGCACCCTGGGTCTCTGAGCTGCCCGAGCCAGGTCTCAGTCCCTGGTGATAAGGATTTGATGGTTCAGCATCAGCTTATCCTTCACAGAAACCAGATTAGATGTGGTTGGTAAAGAACACTGTCACCTGGCAAAGCACTTTCTCCAGCCACCAAAGACCCCCGTTCTCTGGCCCAGCGAAGGGCGCCATCAACATCCCCGAGAGCAAGGATGTGCCACGCTTTCCACGTGCTGAGGGACTCTGGCTGGGCCACCAGCAGGTGCCTCCCATGTTCACTCTTTCCCTGTGCCTCGCCTACTCTCAGGCCCTGAGCAAACTGTCTGGGAGAGTCGTGGGTCTCAGATTTCCGTCTACACCCCTGTCCTTCAGAAAGCACCTCCCCCATTTCGCGCAGCGGGCGCCCAGTAGGTGCTGGCTGAACAGAGCGGCCCCTCAGACAACGCAGGCTGAGACGGAGGAGGGTGACGGACATGCGTGTAAATTAACGAGCTGTCGCGCTCTGTGGCCGAGCTAAGGAAGCTAATCTACATCGGACAGGACACCAGCCTCCAAACAAGATTTCCTGGACCTTCCCCTTGAGGGTTCCAGGGGCTGGCACACGGGAAGGACGTCCACGTTCTTTCCCCCACCTTCGCTCGGATCCTGGCCCAGGTGGGTCCCAGTGGCTGACAGCACGGTTTCTTGACGTCACCCGTCTGCGGACCAGGCTCAACCCCACACGTCTCCACTGGTCCCCAAGGGTCCTGCTGGTGAAAGACTCTGAGGACAGCAGGGCCAGTGAGGATGACCGTGGACCCACGTAAAGGGGGTTACCCGCCCAAGGACCTTCGCTGCATGAGAGGGACACCGTCCCTTCCCCAGATGGAGGTGGTGAGTTGGGAGGGACAGGCCGGCAGTGACATGCTGGCCGTCCCTTATCTGCCCGGCGTGGCCAAAGGTACTTTCTTATCTGCCTTGACATGGCCCTTCTTCATTATCTGGGCATAAAAAGCATCCAAGCAGCTATAAAACAGATGCTCCTGGAGATAGCAGGTCGTCTGAGCTCCCCTAAGGGAAGATCCCATGACGGCGGTACCGATGGACCCAGATGGCGTCTGTCACCTTCCTGCTGCCCAGTGCCCAGAAGGGCCCTCGACCCTCGACTGGCTCTGGCCTTCGGGCAGAGTCAGCACCGCCACCCCCACCCCTACCCACCAAGGTGGTCAGCCGCCCGCCAGGAGCCAGAGGAGGGATGGGCACCATTTACCCTTTGCAGAGAGCCCCAGAAAACGGCCCCTGGCCGTGCCCCCCACTGCCCTTGCCCCACAGAGCTCAGCCCCTGGGGAAGGGAAAGAGGGGAAACCCCAAAACCCAGCACTCCCAGAAACACACTTTGGGGGGAGTTCCAGGCCTGAGTCCCGAGGGCTCCTGGAGACCACGGCTGGGGTCGGACGCCCAGACCAGCCAGAGTTCTGAGAAGAAAGCAGAGGAAAAGATTCCCGCCTGAAACACCCACGGGACAGTGACAGAGCAAGTTCCAGGAAGGCCCTGTCACGGATGAGCCCCAGGGGAGACGGACTCTGAGTGGTGCTTGCAAAGGGGTGACAGCGGGCAGTGGGCTCCTCCCTGGGGGGCTCGGGAGGGCCCAGCCACAGACAGGACCAAGGGTGTGACCAGCCTGGTCCCGGAGGCACCCCCCCAACACTCACAGCCAGGAGCTGAGCCACCGGATCCCCGGTCACTGGGGGACCCGGGTGGGGAGGGAGGGGTCGTACCCTCAGGGGTCCCCTTGCTCTGCCCGCCCCTGCCTTCCTGCCCCAGTCAGCTGACAATGTTGCTGACCTCACCCCCCAATCTGCCTTGTCCCCTAGGGGCCAAGGTCTCTGAGAAGGTGGGGAGACGCCCTCCCAAGGCCTCTGCTGCCCAGGGAGAAAGTTCCTGCTTCCAGGAGAGATACCGTGACATCGAACCCCTCGTTTCTCATTGTCCTCCTTGTGATGGACCCGCTGGGCCGGTGCTGGGGGGAGGCAGGACAGGCCAGGGAGGCCTCCCCAGGGCAGATTCTCAGGGCTGAGGGACGCTGCGGGCCACTGGCTCTAGCCCAGAGTGGCCCAAGTCTTGGGCTCAGCACTGAGGTGTCTCCCCTCCCCCACAACACGCGGTCCTCACAGATCCACACTTCCAGATGAACCAACAGTGGCAGCGGGCAGAGCTAGAAAACGTGCCTGGAGGGGTGACCCACATCCCAATTGGCAGGCAAGGCCACCGAGACCGGCAGCCTGCATTAAGGGGACAGTCTGGCCAGGCCTGGCGCCACCTGCCCAGGCCCCCCTGCAAGTTTCCGGGCGACTCAGTCCGTCCCTGCTCATCCGTCCCGGGTGGGAACGCAGGGCCAGCGCCTCGCTGGCTGATGACCCAGGGTCCACCCGTCACCTCGCAGGCACCAGAGGAGGCAGGAAGGAAGGGCTAGGCTGCCCCAGGGTGGTTCTGGCCGGTCCGAGAAAGGCTCAGACCGGCCACTGCCCAACCTCCCCAGCCAGGCCGACCCCCATTGGCAGTCAGCGTCCATCGGCCCCTCCGGGGTTCCCAGGGCCAGCGTGGTGGCCCCGGGAGGGACCTCCTTTGTGCCGATCCAGAAAGCAAGCCTGTTAAACAAGCAGGCACGTGGGGCACCAACCAGAAACACAGGGAAGGCACAGAGCCACACGCCCCGCCCAGGGGCCCCCAACGTCCCCCACAAACCTCCAGAGATGCCTCCTCGAGCCCCTGAATGGAGGTCCCGGGGGCGCAGTCATGCTGTCTGGGCAACCAGCCAGACCAGCCCACGACCAGCTCTCCACGGTGAGACCTCAGTGTCCCTCGGCCCTGTCGGCCAGGACCCAAGAGTCCCTTCTCACGTGGTGCACAGCTGGGGTCGCCGAATAAATGGTGATGTGCTCGGGGAGAAGCACGGTGAGTTAGAGCTAAGGGAGGGCACGGGGAGCCGGGAGAAGGGGAGCACAGGGAGGGAGCAAAGCTGTAAAAACGGGAGAACCGATGGACGGACGGAAGGCTCCAAGCAGGGTGGTGGCCTCGGAGAACGGCCACCCCACAGAACAGCCGACCTCACTCAGAAACAGCCACAGAGCATCATCGTGCGGCCCCCAGGTGAGATCACCGACCCCCTGAGCCTGCCTGGGGTCCAGGGCACAGACCAAGCCCGGCTGGGCGGGGAGGAGGTGATGATGGGTGAGGAGGGCTGGGGCCCCTGACTCCCAAACCGGCCTAAATCCAGGGCCTCGGGGCCTCGGACCGTCTCACAGGAAGGCCACTGATGGGGAACGAGGGGTCCTGGGCCTGTGAGGACCAGCGGGGCCTGGGGGAGTCCCTGATCCTCAGAGCGCAGCTCAGAGGCCCCGCTGGGTGGAACCCCCCCCCCCCCCCCCCCCCCCCCAGGCCACGTCACCTTGCTGGCCACCGAGCTGCTCCCCACTCGCTAAGCAGGCAGAGGGAGAAAGACATGGGACACCTGGGTGGCTCCGCCAGCTGGCGTCTGGCTCTCGGTTTCAGCTCGGATCGTGATCTCACAGTTCGTGAGTTCGAGCCCCACGTCGGGCTCTGTGCTGGCATCACAGCACCTGCTTGGGATGCTGTCTCCCTCTCTCTCTGCCTCTTCCCCGCTTGTGTTCTCTTTCTCTCAAAATAAATAAATACACATTAAATAAAAAAAAAAAAAGGAGGGAGAAAGAACCAAAACTCCCATTTATGGGGGCGCCTGGGGGGCTCAGTCGATTAAGCGTCCGACTTCAGCTCAGGTCATGATCTCACAGTTCGTGAGTTCAAGCCCCCCGTCGGGCTCTGTGCTGACAGCTAGGGGCCCGGAGCCCGTTTCGGATCCTGTGTCTCCCTCTCTCTCTGCCCCTCCCCCACTCGTGCTCTGTGTCTCTTTCAAAAATAAATATTAAACGCTTAAAAAAAACAAAAAAACTACCATTTATGTCACACTTGACCCGCCACGGCCCCTTGGGTTGGGAGCTTTCACATTATGCTTATTTTTCTCTCTAGGCTTTTCCGTATTTTCCAAATGTTCTGAAACGAGTGGGAGTTATTTTCAAAATTACCTTCTTAGTCCTTGCTAAACTTCTAGAACTATTTTAATATTTCTCAAACGGGGCGGGAGGGTAGAGGTTTTATGACTGCGATTTCAGCTTACGTGTCCTTCTCACCCTTGTCTAGAAGCCCCTTACACAGAGCTGGGCCTACGTGGGGTTGTCCACACTCCAGAGAACTGTCTCTCTACCTACCAGACAGAATTAGAATTCTCTGACCTAGTGCCGAACCCCCCTTAACATCGTTGGCATCTCAGAAAGGCCCCGGGATTCCAGGGTTTTTTTTTTTTTTTTTTAATTTTTACTCGTAGAAAAACACACACAGCACGAAATCCACACTCGCGTTGCCGTGCGACTGACCTGCAGAACGCTGTCGTCTTTCCAAAGCGAAAGCCTGTCCCCGTGAAACACTAACTCCCCGGCCTCTGCTGCCCCTTCCTTCGTTCCGCCTCTGTGAATCTGGCGACCGTAGGAGCCTCACATAAATGGAATCTTACACTGTTTATCCTTTTGGGACTGGCTGACTCCACCTGGCATCACGTCCGCCCGGTCCGTCCGCGCGGCACCAGCTGTCGGAAGGCCCCTTCCTGCTCCAGGCTGCGTAAACTCCGTTGCGTGGACAGACCCTCAGCCGATGGTGGACACCCGGCCAGCTTCTGTGCTCCAGCTCTTGTGGACTGCCACTGTGAACACAGGTGTGCAAACGTCAGCCCCGGTCCCTCACTTAGGGAACCAACCTGCCTGCCTCCCTCCCTCATTCATTCACGCATTCATTCACTCATTCCTCCAGACACACAAACTCATACACACAAGCATGAAAAGCAGACACACAAACTCATACCTACAGAGAAGGTGACCAGTGGTTCGGCAGGACCCGTGGAGCCCCGTGGAGGACAGCTCCCAAGTGGGGGGGAGGGGGTGGGTCCGGCCGGCCCTTCCTCCAGCTCGTGAAGGAGAAGGCGGCTCCGGGGAAGGAGGGTGACGCAGGGGTCCCCCGGACACTGGGGACCCACGGGGGGCCGAGCACACAGGTCCTGAAAGCCCCGCCTGAGAACCTGGGTCTTGTCCCTTCCGTGATGGAATCAGGAGAGGGATGGGAACAGTCTTGCTTTTATAAAACTTTAGAGGAAATGGAAATGTTTTTCCAGGAGAACGCCCAAGAGGGCCCGAAGCTGGCAAAGTTACAGGCTGTGTCACTCGGCGGGCTGAGATCCTGGGGCAGGTGGGCATCAGCACGGCGGTGCCCCCCTCCCCCTCATCTCCCTCCCCCATGGTGGTCAAGCCCACTGACGCCAGGAAACAATCTGGTCTCTTCAGGGACCTCACCCTGCAGGGCCATCCCACCCACAGGACAGACCCCGCTCTTCAAGGCAAACTGTCCCCACAGCCCCGAGCCCTCCCACCCAGCCCCCCATCCTGGCGTCCGAACAAGGCGGCCCGGCTGCCCTATCTCAGGACCCGACCTCCCTGCACGCCAGGAGGGAGGCCTGGGGGGAGGGGACAGCCTGCGAGGGAGGGGAGCACCCCGCGTCCCCAGGGAGCACTGCTAACCCACAGCACATAATCCTGTTAAAATATTAATCCTCATTTAGCTGGAGGCGAGGTGGCCGCTGCGATAAAGCTCCCGAGTGGTAATAAAAGGCAGCAGCAATTGATAAAGTGGATTGTGGCACTAATAAAATACTGCTGTCGTGAAGGTCGGGTCAGGCCCCAGTCATCGGGCACAACCAGCAGTGGGCAGGTCCCGCCCGCAGCGGGCAGGGTGGGGAGCGCCTCCCACGACAGCGGGGGTGCTCGTCGTGGGGGCGGGGGGTGGGGGGCCGCTCCAGCAGAGGGATGGAGGGAGGCTGCTCCACTCAGGTCCTCTTCCCCACGGTGCCCCCGGATGGCGGCGGCCCTTTGGGAAGGAATCGCCAGCCTCGGGCCACCGTCTCTCCCGGCAGGACCGCCACCAAGGTCGCAAAGGTTGTGGTGCCCCCTGGCGGCACACCTGCTGAGCCCAGGCCTGTCTGTGTGTGGCTCCTGATGGCCTCCCACTGCCCGCCAGACGTTTGTCCCAGGCTCAACGGCTCAGCTTCCCCCACCCCGCCCCCGGACACGAGGAAGAAGCACCCCATCTGGCCCCAAGCCGGGAGGGTCACAGGGCCTCCCAAGATGGCACAGGTTCAGGGACCCTGTCTGGGAAGGGTGCTCGGCCACGCCCCCGAGTCAAATTTTCATTCATCTCCTTCCTGATGGCAACGCTCCTCTCCAGCTTAACTGCACAATCGGGCCGTTCTTTGTCTCGTGTCCCCGAGAGCACGCAATGTGTCAGCAACACCCCCGATTTCCCTCCGCAGGGCGTGGACTGGGCGTGGGGAGACCTGTTAGAGCCCGGTTAGCCGCCTGTCACTGTGGAGAGTGGGGAGGGTGGACGCGTGACTTCCACACTTCTCCACGGAGGGGACAGCCCACGGTCGCGCCCACCCCGTCACCGGGCGTCCGGGGCCCCCTGGCGGCGGCAGCCCAGGAGTACGTGGCGGCCGGACAGGGAGACGGCGATTCCTGGTTTCTTTTTTTTTTCTTTTTTTTTTTTTAACGTTTTTTATTTATTTTTGGGACAGAGCGAGACAGAGCATGAACGGGGGAGGGGCAGAGAGAGAGGGAGACACAGAATCGGAAACAGGCTCGACGCGGGGCTCGAACCCACGGACCGTGAGATCGTGACCTGGCTGAAGTCGGACGCTTAACCGACTGCGCCACCCAGGCGCCCCGATTCCTGGTTTCTAGACATCGCTCCAGCGGCCGCGCGGAGACAGAGGAGAAGCGAGGACATCCGTCAGGGGTCCAGACTCTCCCTGCGCCACCCACGCCTTCTTTCCTCCACCCCCACTGTGTGCCAGGCACTGCAGCCGTGTCCCTAAGCCGCACGTCCACCTGATGGAGCCGGGGAGCCTGGGCTTCCGGGACAGCTGGATTACGACTTTACAAGTAGTTTCTCGACACCCCGCAGCAGGGGCACAACCACACCCAGCCCCTGGCCTCTAACATCACCTGCCGACAAAAGGAACCAGGCTCCCTGAGAAATGCCCGATTGTAGGACGGGGGCAGGAAATACACGAGATGTGGTTGCCGGGGAGCAGGAAGTGCTCAGAGAAAGTGATGGGCACGCCAAAGGGACACCGGAGGAGTGAAAGGGCTCCCGGCGGCCTGGGACGGGCCAGCGAACATCAATCAGGCAGCGGTGGGTTACAATCCACAGTGTGAAACAAGCATCCGCGAGTCTACACGGGTATGAATCATTGGACAGGTTAATACATGGGGAGAAGAGACAAACGTCCTGCTCAAAATTGCAAATAATTTCTGTAGATACTCTGTCCCCAAGGAGGTGGAGCGTGGCCTCTCAGTCCTCAAGTGTGGGTAGCACACGGTGGCCTTCCTTCCAAAGAGCAGAGCAGGCAAAGAGAAAGAAGAAAGTGGAGACACCTGGAGACTCTATCTTGGCCAGGTGATCAAGGTCACAGCACCGTGATGAGTCACGTTGATAGGATGTACCCTTGATAGGACATAATGGGAATGACACTTTATCTCTGCGCCCTTCCTCCCCAAAACCCATAACCCCTGTATAATCAAGAGATAAACGACAGATAATCCCAACGGAGGGAAGTTCTACAAAACACCTGACCAGCACTCCTCAAAACCGCCAATGTCATCAAAAGCAAGGGAGGTCCGAGAAACTATCACACCTGAGAGGAACACAGGGGCTAGGCCGATGACACAATGGGACCCCGGTACAGAGGTAGGACAACAGGGCAAGCACTGAGGAAATCTGAGAATACGGAGTTGTCGGTACTGAATCGAACAGTAACTTATGATGAACGTTGCTCATGTGTTATGCAAATATACCGCAGAATGTAAGATGTTACTAACAGAGGAAACCAGGCATAGGGTATGTGGGAAGTCGATCTTTGCGAGGTTTCCATAACCCTAAAATTGCCGTCAAAGAGTTTATCGTAAAAAATGTTCTCCCTAACCAAAAACATGATAGATATTTGCATACGTTTTCCCTCCACGCATATTTATTCACCCAACAAATACGGGTTCAGTGCCTCCTCTGGGCTGGCTGGGGCCAGGCTCTGGGGATACAACCATGAAAAATATGGCCAGGCCTGCCTTCAGGGGGCTCCGGGTCGACCGTCTGCCTGAGAAATGACCGGTGCGCAAGACAGCGGGGAAAGTTACGAGAGGTAAATACAACTGGTCAGTACCTATGAAAAGTAGATTCCAGAATATACGTTCCAAGACACATACGCTGAAAGATACAAAAAAAAAAACAAAACAAAACTGATGAGGCCCTAAGATCCAATGACCTTGAGCAGTGGTCAGAGATGACGAATAAACTGCACGTGGGAGCAGACAGAAGAAACCGTGACTTGGAAAATCTCATCACACGCCCGTCAAGCACACAAAAGGAACACAAAATAAAACCCAGTGGAGACAGTGGGGCAGAGGAGACACCACTCGTGGCTGGTGGGACCGGCAGCTAAGAGCTCAGCCGTTCTGACCGCGACACAACTGTTAAGGCCCAAGCAGCCGCATCCCAGGACCCCTTCCCAGGTAGCGGCCGGAGGAAACACCGGGAAAGTAGAAGGGGAAGTCAGCGATGTCACCATAGTCACAGCTGCACTATTTTTAAAAGCAGTCAACAGCCCCAAAGCCCGAGATAGGGTCCCAAGTGGCTGGTGCACCCACGGCCCGTAGACGTGGTTCAAAGCAGGGTTGTCGAGCCTGGCTTCAAGGACCGGCTCCTCCGTCTGCTGAGCGACCTGAAACCTCGCTCTGCCTCAGTTTCCCCACACATAAAGTGAGGATATTACGAACTCCCGCCTTCCAGAACTATCTCCACGCTTGAATGAGATCCTGGGTAAGTAAAGCCAGTGCCCTGTCACTTCTGGTTCCCGTCAGCTAGCACACCCTCTTTTTGTTGAAGTGTTCTAGGAGGCCATGGAAGGAAAAGGAAACTGATGGAAGGGTGACCCATGAGATCCAGGAAGGGAAAAAAAAAAAAAGCCTACTGAGACATTGAGACGACAGGGAGCAGACCTTTTCCGCCATCTCCAGGCCAGACCCAGGCAGGCAGCAGAGGGTGAACAGGAGCCTTGAATCCACACCCCCGCCCCCCCTCCCCCGGACGGGGGTCAGCAGAAGAAAGTGCCCTGTGACAACAGGTCCTCGAGGCCTCCGTCGCTCGCACCCGCCGCCAGGACCAGCGCTGGCCCCAAGCCCCCCCAGTGTCCCGGGCCGGACCCCTGAACCCCCGCGTCGGGCCCACTTCCCTCCCGCCTCCCCCCTGCCCACGCAGCAGCCTGCATTTCAGGTCACCTCCCGGCTCAGACCCGGCAAGGCCGCCCAGAGCCTGGGAATGGATCCTGCTGAGCCCGACAGAAAACCAAACAAGGAAACAGAAGCAAGACAGGCTGCGCGCACGACTCGCAGCGAGGACGCAGGCGACAGGCCACGCGACCCAGGACTCCCACGCGCCCCCCGGGAGACCCTCAGCGCCGGCCTGGGGAACCCGCGGGAGGAACGCTCCAGAGAGAAGAGGCTGGGGCTGTCACATGACATTTTTCTTTCATCCTATTGGCCATAACGGGGGTCACATGGTCAGATCTCGCTGAAGGGGATGCTGGGAAGTGTAGTCTTTATTCTTGGCAGCCATCTTATCCTGGAGGTCTGGAAGAACAGAACGTTGAAAGACAGCTACCCCAAAACCCGGGCTCCTCCATGGCCCGCCCCTCTAGCCTCCAGCCCGACCTCGCCCCTCCTCCCCCCCTCCGCCCTTGGGAGCCCCGGCACTTCTTCCCCTGCACGCCTGCCCCCCACCTGGAAGGCAGGCTTTCCTGCCCACTCTGCGGCCTGGATGTCAGACCCACAGAGTAGCCCTCCTGGGCCTGACCCCACACGGGTGTAAATGAGGCCCCGCTGTTCTCTCCCAGGGCACCTGCACCCACTCACACACAGCTGCCGCCTCCATCCCTGGAGCTGGGGCCCCGCGCCACACTCCCTGCACCTGCTGTGGCCTGGCCCACCACTTGGCAGGCCGCCCGTCGGCGCTGGTTGTAGGAGTCCGTGCGGTGCGCCTGTCCGGGATTCCCAGACTCCGGCAGACGGGAGAACCTCCAAGGCCGGTTGCTGTGTGGGGATTCCTCCCCAGGGTGTGTTTCAGTAGGGTTCCGGTGGGGAGGACCCTGGTATCTGCCCCCGTGGAGAAGGCTCTGATGGCCTCTGTGGTGGTGAGCTGGGCATCGCTTGGAGAGAACATCTTGCTGCAGCCCTCATAAGTCAGGCCTGCTGTTGACAGGTTTGTAGGTGAAGAAAATTTAAATCAGGACGTACTACCCACCGGACACCTCCACTCGGGCTGCCCGCGGGCACCCCCAACACGGGGTGGCTAAAATGGAATGCTGGTTTCCCTCCACCCGCCATCTCCCCCACGTGCAGTCGGCCAGCAAGGCCTCCGTACTCCCCTGGCACCCGTCACCGCCACAGCAGCCACCCTGGTCCGGGCCACCACCCCCTCCTGCCCAGACACTGGCAGGCACCTCCCTGCACGGATCCCAGCCCGCCCCTTCCTCAGGCCTACCCTCCTGCAGGGGGAACACCTTGTTTCTTTAAAAACCATCAGGTAGGGGCGCCTGGGTGGCGCAGTCGGTTAAGCGTCCGACTTCAGCCAGGTCACGATCTCGCGGTCCGTGAGTTCGAGCCCCGCGTCGGGCTCTGGGCTGATGGCTCGGAGCCTGGAGCCTGCTTCCGATTCTGTGTCTCCCTCTCCCTCTGCCCCTCCCCCATTCATGCTCTGTCTCTCTCTGTCTCAAAAATAAAATGTTAAAAAAAAAATTAAAAAAAAAAAAAACATCAGGTCAGGGGCACCTGGGGGGGCCCGACTTCGGCTCGGGTCACGATCTCGCCGTTCGTGGGTTCGAGCCCCATGTCGGGCTCTGTGCTGACAGCTCGGAGCCTGGAGCCTGCTTCTGTTCCTGTGTCTCCCTCTCTCTCTGCCCCTCCCCCGCTTGTGCTCCCTCTCTCTGGCTCTCAAAAATTAAAAAAAAAAAAAAAAATTAGATCAGTTTTGTCCTTCCCTTGGTTGGCTTCGCCCTGACCTGCACAAGAACGCCCGACTCGGTACTACCACAGCCCCCCCAGGCCCCAGGCCCCGCCACGCCGCCCTCTGACCTGCCCCTGGCTCCCACCCACGCCGTCCTCTGGTGCGGCCCTGGCCGGCCACCTGTTCTGCTGCCCCTCCCCAGCCATGTGCTCCGTCTCACCCTCCTGCCTGCTTTCTTTCCGAGAACCTCACTATTTTACGGATCTACCTGCCCACTCATTGTCCTTTGTGTGTCCCCAACCAGAATGAAAGGAGCCAGGAGCAGGTCTGTCTCCTTCACTCTGTGTCCGCAGAACGGAGAACCGTGCCCGGCTCATAGAACGAGCTTCGTAGGTACGGAGAGAGGGAGGGAGAGAGACAGAGACAGAAACAGGGACAGAGAAGGGGGCTGCACACTGAACTCAGGAGTCCCTCTCCCGCGTGCGCCCACCCCCATGAGCACAGGTAACGAGGGAGCCCCCTCTTCCGAGTGCTCTGGGGTCAGGGCGAGCAGGGCACCGGGGCCGAGAGCGCCTAGGAGAGGTGGAGTGGGGACACCGGCCTTCTGGAGGGAGTGGCCTCCTCTGCAATCCAGGCCTTCGGGACCGGTCCCCATCCTCCCTGTGAGGACACACGTGCACGAGGTGGGAGGAGCACCCAGCCCAGGAGGCTGTGCTGGCAATAAAAGCCGATGCCGCGTGAGGGCTGGGCCCGGGTGGCAGGTGCGGTGACCAGGGCCGCTTTCCGAGACGCAGGTATGTGCAGGTCTTGTGTTCAAAGAGGCACAGGATCAGGTCGGCCCGGCTGACCCTGGGACTTTGCTCTGCTCCTCAGCAGGAACGAGCCCGGAGGCTTTCCTGTCTGAAAAACCCATCATGGGACGCTCGGCTGTCCTCCTCGCCGTGGCCCTGGCCACCCTCCTGGCTCCGGGGACAGGGGCTCCCGTCGGCAGGAAGGTCTCCCGGAATAAGCTGCTGCTGGTGTCCTTTGACGGCTTCCGCTGGGACTATGACCAGGACGTACCCACCCCCAACCTGGACGCCATGGCACTCGACGGGGTGAAAGCACGCTACATGACCCCGGCCTTCGTCACCATGACCAGCCCCTGCCACTTCACCCTGGTCACTGGTGAGCGTTGGCCTCGGGTGGGGCCTGGGGCTGGGGAGGGGGCTGAGCAACCAGGGGGAACCAACAGAAGGCACCCAGTGTATGCACAGAGCCCTGTCCCCCCGGGGGGCCGCACAGGGACAAAGGTGACCCCCAGGAGGGGATGCTGTCACTGGGGAGACGCAGCACGGCCGGTGACAACCGACACAAGCCACAAAACTACCCAGCCGTCTCGTTTTAAACAGTGACCCCAACCAAGGTGGCAACCTGGGAGGGCTTCTGGAGGTGGTGAGTGTGGCTGGGTTTCAGACAGGCAGGCAGGAGAGATGAGCCTGAGGCTCCCTGCTGTCCCCGCCCCCCGAGGTCCCCTCGAACCCACCGTCGCCCTATTTAGGCTGGGAGTCTAGAATTCAGGTGTCAGCAGGGAGACTCAGGGGGCCCTTCCTGCCGCTCCCCGCTTCCTGCCCGTCGGTCCAGCCCCAGCCGCCCCTCCCACCTGTGCCTCCCCTCATCTCGTGAGGATGCTTGCCCATAGACTCAGGGCCCACCCTGACCCAGACTGCCCTCATCTTGACCTCACTAGTCGCACCTGCAAAGACCCCATCCCCAAGCAAGGTGACACGCTGAGGCTCATTCCTTGCGGACGGCTCATCCTGACGCCAGCATTCTGTGACCACGGCTCCCACTGCAAACACCTGCACGTCACCTGCGTCCTCCGTAGATCGCGGACGGGGGTGCGGGGGAAGGGGGCACACTCTTCATCGTCCCCCCTCTTGTGCCTTCTGAGCGCACGTGCGCGTGTTTCCCGTGCAAAAAGTGAACTTTAGAAAATACCTCGCGGATAGAGCTCCGCTGGGAGTTCACTTAAATTTCTGCCCGGGATTCTGTGTTATGACCGGGCCGTAACTGATTAATTAGTTCCCTCCTGAGAGCCATCTGGGTCCCTCCCAGGCTTTGCTAAAACCCAGAGGCTACAAATGACGTCCCCGCAACGGGTGGGGCTGCGCTGTGCGCACATTGAGCCCCAGGATGAGTCGCCGGCACTGCGGATAGAACCTCTGGGTTGGGGAGGATGTGCCTGGGACCCCAAACCTGGGCTCCTGGGGGGGCGGCACGCGAGAAAGCCCGCCCACCCCCCACCTCCCCTCTGCTGCCTCCTTCCCACAGGCAAATACATCGAGAACCACGGCGTGGTTCACAACATGTACTACAACACCACCAGCAAGGTGAAGCTGCCCTACCACGCCACGCTGGGCGTCCAGATGTGGTGGGACAATGGCAGCTTACCCATCTGGATCACGGCCCAGAGGCAGGTAATGCCCCCACAGACGGCAGTCGGGAGAGAGGGGAAGGCAGGACCAGGCCCAGAAAGACCTTTCGAGACCCACGCTGGCCCGCTCCCCGCCCTGGCGTCCCGGGCTCCCAGCATAGAGGGGCCTTGGGGGCGGTGGGTACCGCCCTGCCCAGTCCTCCCTGGAGCCCTGGGACCGAGCAGGGCTGCTCCGGCCTCCCGCCGGGAGGGAATACTGCACCCCTGGACCCCTGGCAGTGGCAGAGGGGTCCCCAGGGGAAAAATAACGTCACTCGACCAAAAGGCACATAACAATGAAACAGCCTGATGCCTCTCCCCTTCCCGACTCCTCTCAGGGCTGGGTGGCTAAGTTCCAGAGGGAGGAAGACAAAGTAAGAGGTGGGTTGTGGGGTTGAGCTCGGGGAGCTCACCATCCTGCAACGTCCTGGGAGCTTCCTGGCCCCACCACAGGCGTGGTTTCTAGTCAACAAGGCCCAACGGATGCTTTCAAGATGAGCCCAGGATGAACTTCGGAGCCTACACCCGCCTTCTAGGCCGGGTGTCCACTCAGGTCGGAGTCCCTCCGCTCTGGAAGGAGCTACCCGGATGCCAGGCTCACTCACAGAAAGCAGGGGCCGAGAGCCTGGCCTCTCGCGGCGCTCGGTCCAAACGGAAGGGCGCAGGGGGAGCGGACAACCGCGGGCACGTGGTTGGGGGGCCAGATGGATCTGGAAATAAAGCAGCCATCGATTTATGGAAAGGCGGATGGGCGGCCAGGTTGAAGGCTGCAAGGGCAGGCCAGAGGACACGGGGGAAGGACCTGAACAAGAATCCCGCGGGGAGGGGCCGGGCTCCAGGCCAGAAGGGGAGGGCCATCCGTCCGGACAGCTCAGCCTCGGGGCAAGGGCCTAGGGCCGTAGTGATGATGAGGACGCCGCGTATCTGGGGACATGTGTATATCCATTATCGCACCGGTGCTGAGTCCTGAGTCCACGGGGCACCTGCTCTCTCCTCTATAAACTCGGGAACGTGAGATAAGAGTTGTAAAAGGGCTTCCCCCCAAGAAAGGCCCACGCCTGCAGCAGGTGCAGGGCAGGGCGGGTGGGCAGAGGGGAGGGCAGGGCCGGGCACAGGCAGGGGCTGAGCCCAAGGAGGCCCGTGGCTCCCACGCCACCTTCTCTGACAGGGCCTAAAGACCGGCTCCTTCTTCTACCCTGGCGGGAACGTCACCTACCAAAACGTGGCCGTGACGCTGAGCCGCAAGGAAGGCGCTCTGCACAACTACGGGAACGAGGCGGAGTGGAAAGCCAACATCGACACGGTGATGGCCTGGTTCACGGGGGAGGGCCTGGACCTGGTCACGCTCTACTTCGGGGAGCCCGACTCCACGGGCCACAAGTACGGCCCCGAGTCCCAGCAGAGGAAGGACATGGTGATGCAGGTGGACAGGACCGTGGGCTACCTCCGGGACAGCATCAGGAGCAGCGGCCTGGAGGACAGCCTCAACCTGATCGTCACCTCCGACCACGGCATGACCACCGTCCACAAGCAGGCCCCGGACCTGGTGGAGTTCCACAAGTTCCCCAACTTCACCTTCAAGGACATCGAGTTTGAGCTCCTGGACTACGGGCCGAATGGGATGCTGCTGCCCAAGGAGGGCAAGCTGGAGACGGTGTACGAGGCCCTCAAGGACGCCCACCCCAAACTGCACGTCTTCAAGAAGGAGTCCTTCCCCTCGTCCCTCCACTACGCCAACAACGCCAGGATCACCCCCTTGCTCATGTTCAGCGACCCTGGCTACGTCATCCACGGGGTGAGCTGCCCGCAGGATCACGGCTGGGGACGGGCTCCCTCACTGGGCCGCCGGGCCCCCCTCGAGTTCCGTCTCCCGCCGGCCCCCAGTTTGAGCGGCGCGGGCCGCCGCAGGCACATGCCCGTCACCACGCGGTGGGAGTGCGTCTGTCCACGTGCACGTGTGTGTACGTGCGTAAGATCCGTGTGTGTGCTTCGTACGCGTCCTGGGTGCGTGCGTGGACATACGTGTACGTGCGTGTGCATGCGTGGAGGTCAAAGCGTGGGAAGACCGGCCAGAGGGAGGGAGGGAGGGAGGGAGGGACGAGGGCAAGGGGCCCGCTCTGCCATCAGATGAGAGCCACGGGATGCTGGAGGGGAAGCCAGATGCAGGCTGGGAGGGGGAGTCGGGGAGGGGGCGCTGGTGTGCACAGGCGCCCCGGGCGGCCAGCGCCACCCCGCGTCCTTGGGGTCAGCGCCTCTGTCACCAGGTCTTTGCTGAGGCTCTCTCTTGGGCCGCGGATCCTGGGGGCTCAGAATTCAGAGACCCTCCCCTGCCCCTACGTGTGAACGCCTTCCGGGGGTCCTCTGCCGACACAGCGATGCGGCTGGCAGAGAGGGCGGGGGTGTGCTTCGGGCCCCGCAAAGACTCAGGACCTTCCCTCCTCGGCAGAGACTGAGCGTGCAATTCAACAAGGGGGAACACGGCTTCCACAACAATGTCACAGACATGAAGACCATCTTCCGGGCCGTGGGCCCCAGCTTCAAGCGGGGCCTGGAGGTGGAGCCCTTCGAGAGCGTCCACGTGTACGAGCTCATGTGCAAGCTGCTGGGCATCGTGCCCGAGGCCAACGACGGGTCCCTCAGCGTCCTGCTGCCCACGCTGCAGGAAACCAGCCACGGGCCCCTCAGCACCGTGTCGCCCACGCTGCAGAAAACCAGCCACGGGCCCCTCAGCACCGTGTCGCCCACGTCCCCCTCAGGTAAGGTGCTGCCGTCCGCCTGCACCTGCTCTGCCCCCAGGCACCTGCAGACTGTGTGTGCGCGCCTGCCCTGCCCTGACCAGGGATGGCCGTCAGTCGTGCGGGGCCGCCTTCTCCTTCCCCGCCCCAGACTCTGGAAACGTCTCGAGTACCCGACACCATGCAGCGCACTTTGCGCATCTTGGGAGCAGCAC
The DNA here is from genome assembly GCF_007474595.2 of Lynx canadensis. NCBI lineage: Eukaryota > Metazoa > Chordata > Mammalia > Carnivora > Felidae > Lynx > Lynx canadensis. Next base: position 57,961,940 of record NC_044316.2, read on the forward strand.
AGAAGGGGAGCAGCCTTGTTGGGGGCGGGGAGACTGAGGGCCAGGGAAGTAGGTGGTTTGCCCCCAGGACAGGCCTCCTGGTGAAGTCCACCTCCGGGCTTCTGATGCCACATGACCTATTGCCCCACATGGCCACGGGAGGGCTCCTTCCTGGATCGGCCTCCCCCCAGCACACCCTTACCCCCCCCCCACCCCGACCCAGCCCAGGGGCAGACAAGATGGTGGACCCCAGCAGGGGCCTGGCTGGAGGTGGGGAGGGGCTGCTCAGCAGGGGAGGGGCCGTGGTGAGAGATGAGGTCAGGGGGCTCATGGGGGGGGCGGTGCAGAGGGCACCCGGGCCACCATGGGGGAGTGGGGGAAGTGTTAGGCTCTGGCTCCCCTCACTCACTGTATGCTCCAAATTTCCTCAGGGTTTGCCCTCGTGCCACGTGGCTGGTGCCCCTTGGTGGTGGGACTCTCAGTGGCTACGATTCTTCTGGCCGAGGTCGCATAATGCCGCTCAAGGTCAGAGGCCCAGGAGGGGAAGGGAGGGGAGAGGAGGGGAGGAGGGGAGGCAAGAGGAGGGGAGGGGAGGGTGGGACCGTGCTCCCTGCTGCCCCAGCCCGATGCCCCCACCATTGACCTGGGCCCCCTCACCGGGCAGAGAGGAGTCAGTCCTCAGGACCCTGCAGGCCCCTTCCAGCTGCCCTGCTCTAGGCCTGGAGCAGGTCTTTCCCAAGCAGACCACCCATGACACTGGGACCCTCCCAGCCTCCTCCCCACCCGGCCGCCTTCAAGTCCGTGCTGTGTCCCGGGACAAGGGAGAGCTCAGAAGCCTTGGGGTTTAGGTTTGCGGGGCAGGTCCTGGGACACACAGGGAGCTGCCAGCCCAGGGGACTCAGCTTGCTGAGCGACAGCCCTGCCTGGTTTCTGCCGTGTGGTGCCACAGCCCTCCAGCCAAAGCAGAAGCCAAATCATTCATTCATTCCCAGACCACACAGTGGGAGCCTGTTGGGTGTCCCGGGTCTGGGGATACCAGCCAAGACAGTCTGGGCCCCACGCCCCGGAGTCTGTAATTTAGGGGACCGCCAAGGGCAGACAACGGGCAGAGAACGAATCAGTGGGCAAGACGACTGAGACCGTCTAACGGGGGAGGGGGAGACCTGAATGAGGAGGACGGCGGCCATGCCCAGCCCCGGGGGATGGGGTTCCAGGAGCGCAAGTGAGAGCCCCTGGGCGAGACTGCCTCCTCGAGTTTGTGGAAGAGAAGGGAGGCCTGTGCTTGGAGGCTGGTATTGGAGGAAGGGGTCCATGATGAGCTCACCACGGACAGAGGGGCCCGGAGCTGCCTCACGGGCCGCAGGGAGCCCCTAGCCGAGGGACATGGTGGGGGGAGGGGACACCTGATTCGACACCAATGATTAAAAGAACACTGGAGGCCAGAGCGTGGCCAGTTAGGAAGGTCCCGCAGGGGTCCGGGCAGAACATCTTGGGGACAGAGTGGCGATGATGTAAAACGGACGAGTTCACAATACCTTTGAAGGGCCTGACTTACAAGGTTTGTTTCTGGGGGTAAAGAAAATCGAGATAGGAAGGCTGTGTCTGCAGCTCAGGGTCGGGCTGCCCCAGAAGGGCCACAGTCACTCACTGAGACGTGAGGAGAGACAGGGACCAGTGGCAGCTGAGATAGGAGGGAGGCCAGAAGGCAGAGGGGCTGCAGAGGAGTGCGGGGGGGGGGGGGGGCACTTGCCACTGAATGGTAGAGCTAGAGGGAACCAGAAAGATCATTTTAGCCACCCCCTCTTACCCAGACAGGACGCTGGAGCCTGGGAAGTTAGCGGGCTAGTCCAAGATCACCAAAAGGGACTCTGTCTGAGCACCGGTTTTTAAATCCCTCGTCTGGAGTACTTTCCGCTGTGTCCACCACTAGCTTTCTGTGCGCAGGGGGATCGGGTCCTTGAAGTGGGTTTTCCGGCACGAGACGGTGATATTATAAGATTCCCCAGCCCTCCAGCCGAGAGGGGACTCAGACTTCACAGGCAAGGGAGAGGTTAGAGCACCTGACTCTGCTCATGGTCCCAGGGAGGTCTGCCCCAGAAGCGTGCTAGCAAACACGCTGTCCGGCCCACCAAGCCAATTTCCAGCCCCAGAGCAAGGTCACAAACGCCGGGTTGGGAAAAGCCTGCAGAATCAGCCCTCACAACGGAGTCGGCGCCCAGCCCAGAGCTCGGAGCCCTGGAGACAACCTCCCCTGTTGGGTTTGGCGTCACAGCTGCCGAATCCGGTTCGGAACTACGGCTGCTGTCTCGTAGGTCATTTTCTCCGCTCCAAAGGCAGTGCCCAAAGGATTTGCCACACGTGGCGGCCCTCCACTGCGACCTGAGTCCTCCTCACCAGGCTTGAGAGCAGGGGAAACCGAGGCACCCTCGGGCTCTCCCCACTTCTGGGTCTGCAGGACCCCCCAGCCAGGCCTAGGAAAGTGCCCCCACAAGCCATCCCCAACCCCAGCCCCGCCCCCACCTGCAGCCCCGAGTGCCCTCCGGGGTGGGGGTCAGCTGAGGGTCAGGAGTTCCCACGGGGGACCTTCTCAGTCACAGCCTGACATGAGTGTCCAGGCCACTATCTGCCCAGCCCATTTCCCACCAGTCCCTCCCTCCCTGCAGCCCTGCTTCCTCTTCTCCACCAGACCAGCCAACAGACACTTATTCTTCCAGGCCCGCCTCTTCCAGGAAGCCTCCAGAAGCTGCCCTCTCAATGCGTGAGTCCGCTGGACACGGATGGGCCTTTAATCCCAACTTGACCACAGACCTCAGTGTCCCCACAGCCCCAGCTCATGCTCAATCGTTCTGGTGCTGGCAGTGGGGCCCCTGCCCAGGTCCGGGGCGGCGCAGGGTCCCCCTCCCCTCCCCTCTCCTCCTCTTCCCACAGGCCCCGCCCCACAAGCCGTGCCGTCTGCGGCCACGCGGGGGCGCGCGGGAGCCCCGCGCGGGAAGGTCCGGCGGCCCGGCTCCAGCTTCCCCCCGGGGCGCAGGGCCGGTGGCGGGGACGCTTTGCCTGATCGAGTCCGCACGCCGGTCCCCGCCCGCTCCTGCTCCAGGGGGCATGAAGGACAGCCTAGCCGCTGCAGTCACAGTAGCCACCGTGGCTACAGGCCTTTTGCTCCAAAGCCTGCTGGGTTTTCTTACAGCCCAACCAGTTGGCCCCAGCGTGTGATGCATTCCTGACAACTTAGGACGACTAACCACCCCCCACCCCCACCCCCGGGAACCCATCCGCTCTTCCTGAGGGACAGGCCCTGGCTGGCCTTGCCAAGGAGAGGTGGCACAAGGGGTGGGGCGAGAAGGCTCTTTGTGAACTGACAGGGAACCACATCATTGCTCAGCCAAAAAAATAAAAGTAATTTAAAAAGGCGAAGACGTTGCAAATAGGAGACCCCCCACGGGTGGGCGTGGGGGAGGGGGGAGAGTATGTGTGCGTGTGTACGTGTGTGCGCACGCATGCGGGCACGTCTGCACGTAAATAAACACCCTGGAGCACTCCCAGGAACAGGGGAGCACTGCCGGCTCCAGAGACGGGCCAGGAGCGGGAGGGGTGCGGTCCGCCACGCCGTCCCCTGCGCACTGCGCATACCGAAGCATTTCCGGACCATGCACTCAAAACCACTTTTAAAGAGCAGGGCTTTGGAGTGACAACTCCCACTCCAGTCTGTCCCCCACTCACAAGCTGTGACCTCGGGGCGCAGCCTCAGTGTCCTCACCGGAAAACGTGAGGGGACGAGGAGATGCGTACTTCCCTGAGATCTGCCCAGGAGAACGCTGGGAGGCTGGGGGCCCCCCAGGTGAAGGCCGGGCTGCAAAGACTGCGTGTTACAAATCCAGCTGTAACACTGTGAGACGCGACTCCGCGGGAGGGGTTTGCGGGACCAGACGACCCCTTGCCTGTGAGCCCCCCTCCCCTCCCTGGGCCTCATCTACCTGTGACTGGGTCCCCACCTTCACCTCCAGGGTCCATCCCAACCCACCCTCCGCAGCCGCCTCACCAGCTGCCCGGAGCCGGAGTCCTGCCTTGGCCTCACAGGCCCTGCATCCAGTCATTTCCCCAGAAGGAACGCCCCCCCCCCCCCCACCATCAGAGCCTGCCGGGCGCAGGATACCCAGACCAGCCTGCCAGCCCACACACCAGCTTCTGACTCCGGACAGGCCCGAATCCGGTCTCGGCCCCGGGGAGTCTGCCCATCTGGCTGGAGGGGACCCGGAGGGGGATCCGCGTGCATTCACAGCTGCCGAGCACCGAGCACCCACAGGGGCCTGTGTGACCACCACGACCCACAGGCCCCCGAAAGACCCCCAGCCTGCCTCTGAGAGCCCACGGTTGGCTGCTTTGCAGAGGATGGGCCGACAGACACTCTAAGGCTCGTCCGACTGACTTTTTCAAAGAGAAAAGAAAGAAACATGATCCGGGCTTCGTGCCATGAGACTACATTTCTCATTTGTGCAGTGGTGGGGACCGCCCTGTGCCTGGTGTGGCCGGGGGCGGCCCAGCCCCAGCTCCCGTGCTCAGACCCTCTAACGCAATGCTGGGCAGCCCCACGCGAGTTGCTGACCACTGGGCCACGTCCCCACTGTAAAATCAGGAACAACGGGAGTCTCTGTCTCACAGGTTGGTCCTAACGATTAAGTGAGTTACTGTTCGCAAGCTGGATCCGGCCCACGGGAGGCCCACGAGCTACGCTTCAGGCCCGCGCGAAGACACGCGGAACAGCGAGGAGTCACGGCTGCTCTCTTTGCCATTCGCCTCCAAACGTTGCTTCTCTCGCAGGAAGTTTCGGGTCGGGGACGCTAAGCCTTGAAGCACCTCGCTGCTCTAGCACCCAGAGGAGCCAGGCTCAGGGCGGTGACGGGCCACCCCGTGGCCGCAATGTTACACCTGCGTTGTCCCCGGTTTTATGATCACCTTCGGTTTGAGGTGAGAGCTACTGATCTTCCATTTATGTCTGGTATTTCAACGGTTCTTCTTTTTAAAATTAACTTAAGGGGGGGGGGGCGCCTGGGTGGCTCAGTCGGTTAAGCGTCCGACTTCAGCTCAGGTCACGATCTCCGACTTCAGCTCAGGTCACGATCTCGCGGTCCGCGAGTTCGAGCCCCGCGTCGGGCTCTGGGCTGATGGCTCGGAGCCTGGAGCCTGCTTCCGATTCTGTGTCCCCCTCTCTCTCTGCCCCTCCCCCGTTCATGCTCTGTCTCTTTCTGTCCCAAAAATAAACATTAAAAAAAATTAAAAGAAATAAATAAAGTTTGTCAAATAAATAAATAAATAAATAAAATTAACTTAAGGAAAAAAAAGGACGCGTTGATGTAAGGGCAGTACCTTGACCGTGACCATAGCAAAGATGGCCGGTAGACGCGACAAAATTTAGAAACAGTAAAGGAGAGGGAGCCAGAGGCACACGTCCGGGAGGTCGTCCGTGCTCCCACCTGCCTGCTCTCCCTTCCCCCCACGTGGCCAACCCCGGAGGCTCCTGGAGGGCAGCGCTCAGTCTCCCCGGTGGCTGCTGTCCAAAGACTCCCGCCAGGGGAGTTCGGGACGCTGCTGAAAACTAACATTGTAACCCACCGTGCAAACTCCATCTCACTCTCGGCCCAACCAAAACAGTCGGGAGAAAACCCCGGCTGAAACAAAGCGGCACTGCCTTCCCGAGCCCCGTGGAGGTGACTGAGGACCCACACAGATACACCATTCGTCCACGTACAGCTGTCTGCTCAAAGCCTTTGTTGACTTTAGCCAGGCAGTGATGGGTGACACGTTCAAGTACTGACTGGCCAGTTCATGAGCGACAGGGTGTCGGAGGGACCGTGAAAGTCCCCTTTGTCAGGAGCCCTCCCCCCTTTACAGCCAGCCCCGCGTGCTGTCACCAGGAGGCGGCGCTCTTGGGCTCTTCAAACCCCTCGAAGCCTTTCTCCAGCAGCTTCTGAAGTAGGAATTCAGAATCTCCGGTTCCTCCAGCTTCTCCTCCCGCCCCTCGGAAATAACCACATCAGCCTTGGGGGAGGGGTCAGGGTATTCGTTCCCCCCAGTTGTAGATGGAGCCCCAAGTGAACGCTCATAGTCCAGAGAAGGAGAACTTTCCAAATCAGGTTTGTTTTAGGATCCCATGAGGGAAGGGATCATGCAGCCCCGCGCCCAGCACCAAGGCCACCCCGGATCAGCGGTTTTCAAATTCAAGGGTGCCTCAGAATCGCTTTGTTAGATCAGGTGCTGTGCTGGTGAGCCTGAGCGCGCACACGCGTTTCTGGGTCGGAGGCCTGGAGTGGGCCTGAGAATTTGCACTTCTGACTAGTTACCATGTGATTCTCCTGCCGCTGGCCTCGGGTACCACGCTTCAGAATGGCTGCACTTACTAAGGGTTATGAATGAATGAATAAATGCAAACCGGTCTTGCCCAACCTCCTCAGGTAAAACTGGATTAGAATCGAGGCAGCCTCATTGGCTGGCTGGCCCTGAGCGAGGGCGGGGGGGGGGGGGGGCGGCAGATATCCCCAGGTTCAGTTCCCGGAGGGCCGGCCAGCCCTTTCCTTCAGGTGCTACTTGCTGGCGGAAGTCAGTCTTTTTTTCCAGACCCCAGGGAGCTGCTGGCCCAGATGCTCTCCTCCCCACTGAAGAGCCACGTCGAACGCTTGGGGGTGGGAATGGCGGTGGGGGGCAGGGGGGCTCCCTTTGGCCCATCCTTCCGGGACCCAGCAGGAGCAGCTGTCGGTCATAAAACCAGACAGCCGTGCTCGTGACCCGGTCCAGGCTCGGTCTTGCTGCGCCTTCGCACCCAGCAGCAGTAAGTGCTTTGCGCATCCACTCGCCGCAGGAAAGGTTCGGCGCCCAGCCCCAGGCCTGCAGAGGACCGGAGCGAGGGGTCCAGGACCCCCAGGCAAGCAGCAGGGACCGAGGATGGGCCCGGGGCGGGGTGGGGGGGGGGGCGGTATCCCGAGGGGTGTCAGCCAGGCGCTTCGCAGGGGTGTGTCCCGCCTCGTCCGCGCGTTTCTGGGGGTGAGCGGCCTCCCCTCCCCCACGCCCGCCGTCGGGGGGCGCAGCGCCCCTCACCCAGACCGCGGAGCTGCGGGAGCCTCTGTTGCTATGGCTACCCGCCGCGCGCCGGGCTCCGCGCCGCGCGGTGGGTGGTGCCAGGGCCGCAGGCGGTGCGCAGTCCCTGAGCGCGGCGCTGGGGGCGCAGGCGGGACGCGACGGGCACGCCGCGCGCTCCGCGCACACGCACGCCGCCCTGTCACGGCGCACCCCCACACCCCGTACACACACACACGCACACGCCAGAACACGCGCCGCCTACAGGCGCGCACGCACCACTCACACCCCACACCGTACGCATTATTTCCCATCCCAGCCACACGCTGTAAATACTAGGACAACACGGGCTTGCGCGCCCGACACCCACCCGGGACCCGGACACCCGAAGATGCGCGGTTGCAACAGGCCCCCGGCGTCTACACTCGCAGGCACAGCCCGCAGAGGGTGGCAGCCGGGTCCGCGCACGCGCAGCAGGCTGGTGCACCTCTCCTCTTTGTGACCCTCTCCGCAGACCCACCTTGCGGGGCCGCTTCAGAGGCGGGGTGGCCTCCTAGGCACGCACCCCCCCCCCCGACCGGACAGTCGGCGCGGCTGTCCGGGGAGGCCCCCACCATCAACCCTACCGGAGCGCCCAGACACCTGCAGCCTGGCCCCCCCCCCCTTCCTCGCCGGCGCGGGCGCAGCTAAAGCGTAGCGGGCCGGGTCCGAGGGGGTCGGGATCCGGGTCGCTGGGTCAGCGAGGATCCGCCGCCTCTGAACGGGACCTCAAGGACACCTCCACTTCCTGAGAAGGGTGGGGGATCCTGGGGACCAGGGAGGGACCCGGGGCCACTCACCTACCGGGAGTGCCGAGAAAGCCCGCAATCTTGCTCATCTGGAGGACAACTCGATCCAATCAATTTTTTAAAATGTTTTTGGTGATAAGTCGCTGTTGTGACTTTTGACTTAAATCGCTAAAGCGGTTCAGAAAGAGGAGGCACCTAGCCCTGGCGCCTTTCTCCCGTTACCAGGTGGGAATTTATAGAAACAAGTCTTCTCAGAATCTTCACCAACACACTCACACCAGGGACAAAGAGATTCTGGACCATGTCTCAGATCATAAGCAATAGTCATCCAAAGACACACGAACCGTTTGAAAACACGCGCCCTATCCATCCCATGAAGAGACGTTCAAACATTTAACTTTTATATATGTATGTAATAAATATATACACTATTTTTTTTTATTTTTTTCAACGTTTTTTATTTATTTTTGGGACAGAGAGAGACAGAGCATGAACGGGGGAGGGGCAGAGAGAGAGGGAGACACAGAATCGGAAACAGGCTCCAGGCTCCGAGCCATCAGCCCAGAGCCCGACGCGGGGCTCGAACTCACAGACCGCGAGATCGTGACCTGGCTGATGTTGGACGCTTAACCGACTGCGCCACCCAGGCGCCCCTATACACTATTTTTTAATGTGTTTTTAATTTATTTTTGAGACAGAGAGACAGAGCATGAGCAGGGGAGGGGCAGAGAGAGAGGGAGACACAGAATCCGAAGCCGGCTCCAGGCTCCGAGCTGTCAGGACAGAGCCTGATGTGGGGCTCAAACTCACGGACTGTGAGATCATGACCTGAGCTGAAGTCGGTGGCTTAACCCACTGAGCCACCCACGCGGCCCAATATATACACAATTTAATACACTTAATGTTGGTCCGGTCAATTGACTAATTCCATTACTCACTCGATCCAGAATAATTTTTTTTTTCTTAACTGAGAGACTTAGAGTCACAGGAAATAAAACATTTTCAATTTAAATTATGTTTTTGTTCCAGAGGCCTCTGCTTGAGTGATTAGTGACTTACTTTCAAACATAAAAATATTTTTATTAAAGTAAGATTCAGTGGAAGAAGTGACACAGGATGCCCCTGGGGGGAAGGGAAGAGAGCTAGGAATCCCCCCCCTCCCGTCTTGGGTATTGTGAGGTCACATTGCTGCATTATTTACATTTCATTTGATATATTTAAAAGAATTGCCCAAGGGAGATGCGGGGGGCAGTTGCATTTAGGAAAAGAAAAGACCATTTTCTTGCCAAGAGGGCAGGGGAGGCAGACTTCAGAAGGCCCCGCACAAAAATACGGTCAAGTATTTAAAAGGCAAGAAAGTTCGGGAGAAGACCTAGTCTCCAGCAGCCACTTTCTCACGATTAGGCCGACCCTGAAGGTCAGGACCCCAGACTGGGAAGGGCAAAGGGCAGCCTGAGATTCTTGGTGTTATCACAGGTCCACAGGAAAGAAACAGGATTTTATTACCAGGGGGACTCAGATTTGGGGTTCTCTCAGGGCGCAGAGTGGTTTTCTGGCTCGGTTTATCTGTGACTGAGCGATACGACTTGCTGGATGACCTTGAAAGTGGGACAGAACGTCGGGTTTTGCTTCTAGAGAGTGAGGGACCATTGTATCCTTTTAAACTGGTATTTACAATACACCGGTAATCACACCCTTTGCAGCCTTGTGAACTTAATGACAGAAAACGGTGGCTCCCAACCTAAAAAGGTACCAAAGGACATTTTTCCAAATTCGTATAGGAACTCCGAGCACAAAGCACCTTGGAGGCCGCTGGCGCCGTTCCCCTTCCTTTTGGACCAAAGAGTGGGAGACGGTTGGTGAGACGGTGAGACGCAAGTGGCCAGGGAGCACAGAGAAAGACACTCGCCTGGGAAATGCAAATCCATAACACAAGATGGCATTTCACGCCCAGGGGACGATTATCATAATGAAGGAAAGGACAGGAAGTGGGAAGGGAAGGGGGGAGGGAAGGAAGGAAGGAAGGAAGGAAGGAGGGAAGGAAGGAGGGAGGGAGGGAAGGAAGGAAGGAAGGAAGGAGGGAGGGAGGGAGGAAGGAGGGAAGGAAGAAAGGAGGGAGGGAGGGAGGGAGGAAGGAAGGAAGGAAGGAAGGAAGGAAGAAGGGAGGGAGGGAAGGAAGAAAGGAAGGGAGGGAGGGAGGGAGGGAAGGAAGGAGGGAGGGAAGGAAGAAAGGAGGGAGGGAAGGAAGGAAGGAAGGAAGGAGGGAAGCAAGGAGGGAGGGAGGAAGGAGGGAAGGAAGAAAGGAGGAAGGGAGGGAAGGAAGGAGGGAGGGAGGGAAGGAAGGAAGGAGGGAGTGAAGGAGGGTGGGAAGGAAGAAAGGAGGGAGGGAGGGAGGGAAGAAAAGAGGGAGGGAGGAAGGAGGGAAGGAAGGAAGGAGGGAGGGAGGAAAGGAAACGCCAAGTGCCACAGGGGATGTGGAGGGGCCAGAACTCCGCGCAGCCGGCGGGCCCCACGAGAAGGCGCAGCCGCAGCGGAAAGCAGTCAGGTGCTTCCCCGGCGGGTGACACACAGTCACCGTGTGACCCTGCGCTCCCACGGCTGGTGGGCGCCCCGAGAATGAAAACAGGTGCTCCAGCAAGCGCTTTACACGGATGTTCATAGCCACGTTCTTGACATTTGCCAAAAGGTGGAAACAGCCCAGATGAAGGTGCGTGGACAGACGTGAGGACAACGGAAGTGAGGTGTGTCCACACCATGCAACGCGCCTCAGCCGTGACAAGGAATGAAGCCATGCCACACAGGCCACGCGGACATGCGGGGAGAAAGAGGGCAGTCACAAAAGGCCACGCGTCCTATGATTCCTTCTGTACGGCATGTCCAGAAGAGAAAAATCCTGGGCGACAGACAGCAGCTGCTGGCTGCAGGGGGCTGGGGGGGAGGGGAGGGGAGACACAGGGGTGAGGAGGGGGCTGCTTGGGTGAGCACAGGTTCCCTTTGGGGGAGATGACAACGTTCAGGAACCGGATAGTAGTGGAGGCGTGCGACCCTGTGAAATGTACTAAATGTTACTGAATTATATGCTCGGGAGCGTTCAAATGGTAAGTTTTATGTTATATGTACTTTAGCACGAGTTTTTACAAACACAGATTCTGGGAGTCCGCCGAAACACAAAACAGAAATCAGGGAGGCTGCACAGCGGCTGTTTCAGGCCCCGGAGCCGCCCCAGCGGGCCCCGGTCTACGTACCCGGCTTCCTTGGTCCTCTGGCTGCTAATAAATGCTCCTGGGGAGGGACCCGAAGAGGGGCTGGGGGAGGGGAGCCGGGAGGGGAGCCGGGGGAGTGCTCCCCCCCCAGAGCCTGGCTGGAGCCCAGGCCCTCCGTCAGAGAGGCTCGGGGAAGGTGGGCAGGGACCCTCGGGGGGGGGGGGGGGGCACTGTGACTCCTTAAGGCCGCTCCGGGCCCCCCACAGGTGTCAGCCAAACCCCGGGAACGCCTGAACGACACCTCCCACCTTCCGATAAAACATGGCAGGGTGAACGTATGCCCCAACTGGAATTGACTGGAGAAGTGGTTCTTTTAAGCAGCAGCCCCTTGGGAGAAACGCATTCTGGACGGCACACACAAGAGCCAGCCTTTCTGCACAAGCACACGGCAGAGAAAAGCCCCCGGGAGAGTCAGCATCTTCCATGAAAATCTCAGGTGAACAGACCGGCTTCGGGCCGCGGCGCCTAAATATTTGTGGGCGTCTAGCCCTGGCCACGGGAAGGACGCGTGTCTGTCCGGGACGAGCCATTTCTCCTACACAGCACGGACGGAGGGGAGGCCCTGAAAAGCCTCTGGCTCGGGGTTTGCTATTTGTTTTTTTTTTACATTTATTTATCCTTGAGAGACAGAGACAGAGCGCGAGTGGAGGAGGGGCAGAGAGAGAGGGAGACACAGAATCCGAAGCAGGCTCCAGGCTCCGAGCTGTCGGCACAGAGCCCAACACGGAGCTCGAACTCACACACCGTGAGATCATGACCCGAGCGGAAGTCAGCCGCTCAACTGACTGAGCCCCCCAGATGCCCTCACTCTTCTGTGTCTAATAAGGACCCTTGTCATTAGACTTAGGACCCACCCAGTTAATCCAGGATGATGTCATCCCCAGATCCTTAATTACACCCGCAAGCACCCTTCGTCCATAAAGGGTCACACTCAGAGGTAAGGAGGGTCAGGACTTGAACGTGTCTTCCCAGGGGCCGCCGCTCAACCCCCTACACCTGCTTGCTTTACGTGGCCCACAACGTTGCGGGAGGGACGGGCGATCAGGGTATCGCCGATCAGAAATCAAACCAATGATGAGGGTATCATGACGTAGATGACTCAATGGACCCACCAGCAGGAACCAAGCTGCATGCAGAACCTGCAGTTCCTGAAGCCCACCCAGAGGTCCACTGCAGTGCCCCCTGGGACACCCACGTGGGAGGGGGCCGTGTTAGGGACCCGGCCCCCTGGGCTCTCGGCCCACAGACCTGCCCTGCGTGCGTGTTCCATACACAGGAACATTCTCCTTTCCCCGAAACGGGGAGATCCTTCCACGTGTTTTGTATTGTTCACGTTTGATAGAGACGCAGGTAATGGAAATATTTTGCCTTTTCCTTAACTCGACCGAAAGGAAAACAATGACGTGAGTGGTCCGCCTCTGGTCCGCGCCCGCATGACACTGTCCCGGGACAGGAACCGCGCGTCACCAGTCACCGACACACAGGGCAGCAGCCCAGTGTGACCAGACCTCCTTATTCTCCACGAGAAGCGGGGCGCTGGATAGTGGAGAAATCCCCCAAGTCGTAAACGCTGACAGCTAATTCAATATATTTAAAAGCCCTGGCTGTCTCCCGTAGCCAAGGGGTGGGGTTTCATCCCATCGATGGATGACAGGACTCATCCATCGTCATCGATGGATGACGGGATAAACAAAGTGGGGTCCATCCACACAATGGACTCCAAGTCGTTTATGAACAGGAAAGACGTGCCGACGCCTGCCACCCCACGGGTGGACCTCGAGGACGTGTGCCAGGTGAAATCGGCCAGCGCCAAGAAGACAAGTGCTCTACGATTCCACTTATGCGAGGTACCTAGAGCCGTCAAATTCATGAAAATGGAGAGGGCGCCGGGGGCTGGGGAAGGAGCACAGGAATTCATAGTTTCATGGGGACCGAGCTTCAGTTTGGGACGACGAAAGGCTTCTGGAGACGGGGGGGTGGCGGTGTTGTACCACACCGTGAATGTACTTAGTGGTTAAGGGGGTGAATTTTATGCTCGTGTGTATCTTACCACAATCAAAAACTTTTTCTAAAAGACCCGCCTCGGGCTTTGCGTTGGCCCCACGTGACATGTGGATGCTAAACAAAGCCCACCGCCTCCCAGTTTGGGAGTTGGACAAAGATCGTTGCAGGCAGTGACCCTGTCTTCTCTGTCGAGGTTCCCCTGGCACCCGGCCCACGAGCTGTCTCCTAGCAGGTGCTCAGTTGACAAATGTCACTTGATGTTCTGGCTTTTGCATGCAGTGTCTGTGGTGTTCGCACGGTGCCAAGGGATCGCATATGCGGAGAATCGTGTGAACCCGCATGCACGTACACACACGCTCACGGAGGGGACGGGTGGGCGAGGAGGGTCCAGGGTCCCGAATGCCATCCACTCAGCCACACCAGGAAGCCCAGACACTCAGGCTGCAAGCTCTGGTCATCTACACCTTAAAATTTCCCCTGAGACGATGTAAAAATCCGCCCTTATTCAGTGGGGTGAGAAAGCAGATGTTGAGGGGCACAGAGCCAGAGAACTAACCGGAAGGAGGTGCAAGGAGCTGCAGAAAGAGACTGCAGCATTTCCAAGTTCAAATCACAAAGCCGCCTGGGAGCCAGCAGGGGAAGCCACTCTTCATAGGGAACAGAACAGGAAAATGTCCAGTCATGAAAGATCTTCAGTCCGAAACACAAGGTGCTTGAAAAGTCCGCAGCTTATACCCGAGTCCTGGCCAGCCCAGCCTACGAGACATCAGAGACTCTGGGGGAGGCTACAGCCACGGCTCCCCGTTGCCACCCAGGCTCCCACCCCCTGCCCCTTTCTCTTTTGTCCTGGGAAGGCCCCAATCTTGTCACCAAACTGAGCCACCTCTGGGCCAACAAGCATGGACAGCAGCCAACTGACATGGTCCGCGCAGGTCTTGATCCAATAACTGGGTCTCCATATTTATCATGGATCCTCCTGGCCCACCTCCCCACCCTCCCCCTATGTCATCCTCAACCCGGCTCCCTCCCTCCCCTCCCCATCCCCTCCTCAACCCAGCCCCCTCCCCCACCTTCAGAATCCAGATATAACCTCACCATCAGTACTCCAGAGCTGCATGGTAAAAAATGTACTCATGTCTGGGTCCTGTCTTCTAGACAGAATCCCTGCCCCCACTCGGCCCCACCCTCCTGTCCTCAGCCCTGTTTGGCCTGGCAAGCCCTGACGGTGCCTCCCTTCTCTCCCTAGTGTCCATTCTCGTGTTCAATTAACTCCAACAGTAGGTGACATTCCGCCCTGGAGGCAGACAGATTCCAACTCACGCCAGCTCAAGTCACTACCGTCCACAGGGAGCTTTGGGTCGGGAAGGATCCTGAGGTCCAGCCCAGGCTCAGAAGGCAGGGACGCTGTCTGTGGTGAGCTGGTGAACAAGGTGGAGAAACCATGGTCGCCTGCCAGAACCTTAATTCTAACACACTTAGCAAAATCAAACAAACTTTGCATTTTGATATTGTGTGATTAAGGTATACAAGCAAAGGAACCGCGTGGTTGGACAGCTGAGTCCCAAAGCCCACGTCGGTAGGACCACCTACGGTTTGGCTCTGGGTATAAAATTAATTCCTTCCCATGCCTTTCCAATACAAGGTTCTACTTTCTTAAAATACAAAGCGTGTTTACAGACGTAATAGAAAAAGACGAACCACCTAATATAAAATGGGTCAAGGGGGCACCTGGGTGGCTCAGTCACTTAAGTGTCCGACTCTCGATTTCGGCTCAGGTTATGATCTCACGATTACTGAGTCCTGAGCCCAGCATCGGAATCTGTGCTGCCCGGGGAAGAGCCTGCTTGGGATTCTTTCTTTCTCTCCCTCTCTCTCTGCGCCCCCCTACCTCCTGCCCCTGACCCCACTCACACTCTCTCTCTGAAAATAAATAAGTAAACATTTAAAAAATTAGAAGGGGCGCCTGGGTGGCTCGGTCGGTTAAGCGTCAGACATCAGCTCAGGGCATGATTTCGCATTTCGTGACTTCAACCCCCGCGTCGGGCTCTGTGCTGACAGCTCGGAGCCTGGAGCCTGCTTCGGATTCTGTGTCTCCTTATCTCGGGGTCGTGAGTTCAAGCCTCATGTTGGACTCCATGTTAGGTGTGAAAACTACTTAAAAAAAAAAAAGTGGGGCACCTGGGTGGCTCAGTCGGTTGAGCGTCCGACTTCAGCTCAGGTCACGATCTCACGGTCCGTGAGTTCGAGCCCCGTGTCGGGCTCTGGGCTGATGGCTCAGAGCCTGGAGCCTGCTTCCAATTCTGTGTCTCCCTCTCTCTCTGCCCCTCCCCCGTTCATGCTCTGTCTCTCTCTGTCTCAAAAATAAATAAATGTTAAAAAAAAAAAAAAGTAAAACATTTGGACAATTCTCAGAAAAGAAGAATGCCAGTGGCCAATGAATCCAAGAGAAGATGTCCCGCCTTCACCCGCAGTTAAAGCAGAGCACACCAACGTGAGGGGCCGTCTTTCTTTCACGGCCCTCTCTCCCCACATCGCCGAAGGTCTGGGGCAGAGCGGCGAGCTTCAGCTCTCCTCTGCCCCACAAATGTCACACCCGGAGTTCACCTAGATGCTTCCTACGCGGACCTCCCCGCGGCGTTATCTGTAACGGCTAATACGCGATACTGCCCAAGTCCCATCGGCAAAACAAGGAGTCAGTTTGTGGTGTAGACATTCAAGGGCACACCACTCAGCAGTAAGAACGTCAATGGTCTGAAGCTCACGGACAAACGCCGCGTGAAATGAGCCACCCGGAAAAGAGCATACGCTGCATGTTTCCGTGTATACGTCTTTCGAGCACAGACCAGCGAATCTACGGTGTTGGGAGTCAGGACAGAGGTGGCCTTGGGGGCCGGTGGACGCCTTCTCCATGCCAAGGTCCACCTCGGAGCAGCATCAACACAGATAGAAACGTACGTGAACATATGCTGAGTTTTTCCCTTAAGATCTGTATTCTTTAGTATATGTAAGTTACAGCTCGGTTTTGTAAGCCACTTTTACTGGGAGCGTATGTTTTATATGGATGGAAAATACAAGACACAGAAGCATATTTAAAGTATCTTAAGGGGCACCTGGATGCCTCAGTCGGTTAAGTCGGTTAATACAGAAACACTAAAAAATAATAAAACCCTATAAAGTATCTAAAATAGATATAAAACACAAAATATAAATATATTTTTATGGTGAGCATATGTGACTCTTTTTTTTTTTTAATTTTTATTTCTTTTTAAGAGAGAGAGAGACAGAGCACGAGCAGGGGAGGGGCAGAGAGACAGGGAGACACAGAATCCGAAGCAGGTTCCAGGCTCTGAGCCGTCAGCACAGAGCCCGACGCGGACTGGAACCCACGAACCGTGAGATCATGACCTGAGCCAAAGTCGGATGCTCAACCAACTGAGCCACCCGGGTGGTGCCCCTATGTGACTCTTTTTTAACGTTTACTTATTTATTTTCGAGAGACAGACACAGAGTGCGAGCAGGGGAGAGGCAGAGAGAGGGAGGGAGGGAGAGAATCCCAAGCAGGCTCCCTGCTGTCAGCAGAGAGCCCGACTTGGGGCTTGAACTCACGAACCGTGAGATCATGACGTGAGCCAAAATCCAGAGTGGGACACTTAACCAACTGAGCCCCCCCGGGCGCCCCGAGCATATGTGACTTACTTAAATGGACGACACGATATGTGAGGGAACGAGAAGACCAGCCTCTTAAAAGAGTTCGCTCCCCCCGCCCCTCCAACGTGCAAGGGGGTCCCCTCGCGGGGGCCGTCCCCAGCCCGCTGTGCTCCTCAGTCTCGCCTCCCCCTCCTGGCACTTGGCCACCCCAGCTTCGGGGCCAGACATTGCTAGATAGTTGCACTCCAGAAATTGTGAGATCGGAGGAATTTTTACCTGTGTTTCCAAGGGCCACGGCCGAGGGCAGGCCTCGGCCTGCGGCACGACCGGTGTTGCCAAAGACGGAGGGAAGGGCTCTCGGGGGCTCCTGGGCCGCGTCCGGCACGTCGGAGGAGATTTCCTGCGATTGACCCCAGGTGGGAGGCGGGAGACCCAGGTGAATCCAGGCCAGGCCCCACGTGTGTCAAGACAAGCATGGCTTTTCCGTGACAGCTGCCAAAGCGGCCCCACGGGGTCGGGGCGAAGGAGGCACCCACAGCGGTGCTCCGGGGTGAACACCGCACCCCCCCCACCCCCAAGCGCCTATGTCCACGACCAGGAAAACGGGGTCTGGCAGGTGATGGACACTGTGTTCTCTCAGGTGGCCTCACTGCTTAGGCAGTCAGAGGGTCTGCTGCCTTGGCCCAGGAGGAAACAGGGAAGCAGAAGGAAAAGGAAACCAGGTCTCTTCCCGGGATGGGGCCTCGGGGCTCCTGCTTCCCACCCGGATATGGGCGATTTCCTAAGTGAAACCACGAGCGACTCCGGCCTGGGAGCAAGCAGGGGGAAGGTGAGGACCACCCGGCCCTTTGCCGAAGCCAGATCATCTGCGTGGCTCTTTGAGGCCCAGGCCGGGAGCAACTCCTCTTTCCAAAGGAGGGGAAGCTGGGATGTGGTGGGCTTGCTCACCGCCCCCCCCCCCAAAGGACACACAGGGCTGCTGAGAAGGCCCAGGGCACCCCTGCCCGTTCCTACTCGCCGACGTCAGCCGCCAGCCTAGGCAGAAGGCCCCACGCGCTCGGCGACGCTGACGCCAGAGCGGCGGGCAGGGTAGGCACAGTGACGTAGAAAAAGTACCAGTCGTGACCCGGGAGAAGCTTCCAATCTAAGCCAGAGCCAGCTCCCGTGCTTTGACTCGAGTTCAAAAACTTCGGTAGATATTTCAAATGCCAATTTGACCGACCATCCCGGCTCGCTCGGGGCTCTCCCGGTTTTAGCACCGAAAATGCCTTGTGCTGGGCTCCTTTCCTAGGCCTGCCATAACCGATGGGCACAGTTCGGTGGCTTAAAACAACAGAGAAGTGTTCTGCCCCAGTTCTGGGGGCCAGAGGTCTGAAATTAAGGGGCTGGGTCTTTCTGGAGACCCCGAGGGAGATTCCTTCTTTGCTCTTTCGGCTTCGGGTGGTTTTCCCGCGGTCCCTAGCTGGCATCCCTTGACCTGGAGACACATTCCAGTCTCTGTCTCCATCATCACGTGGCCTTCTCCCGGATTCGGGCTCAAATCTTTCCCAGATAAGGACAGGGGTCGTTGGAGTTAGGGTAGCCCTACATCTGGGGTGGCTCCACCTTGAGATCCTGGGCATCATTACACCTGCAAAGGCGCCTTCTCCAAATAAGATCGAATTCACGGCTCCCAGGGGTTAGGACTCGGAAATGTGACGCACACAAATCAACCCACTGCACAGAAGAAAAACCAGGCCAGAATCGGTCCCAGAGAAACCAGGAGGAGGGTCCCCTGTCCCCTCCGGCCACCTCTACTGTTGGTGCTGCCCTTGCACGCCCAGTACAGACCCGCTGCAGGAGGCGGAGGTGGGCGCCCTGATCTGCCCCTATGTCCACTGCAGGGTGTGGACACCTGGCCGTCGTCATTGGGCAAGGCCCGTGTGGCCAGTTCCTGGGCAGAAGACCCCCTTCCCTGGGGTAGAGAGATAGGAGAAAGCCCCCTTATCTGCCTGTGAGCATCTGGTAGCCGCTCTGTTGGGGCGCAAGGCCCATGGGCCCCGTATCTGTGGCCTCTCCTCTGGCCCCATCCCGCTCTCTGACACTCAGCACACTTGACTCTGTGACTCAAGCTATCTTTGGGACAGGCACATGATAACGTAATAATGACATCTAAAGCCCGCTGGGGACTCAGACCCACACCTGCTGGTCACCCAGAGTCTGGAGGCAGCACCCGCCCCCTCCTGGGGGCATCCATGCAGAAGCCGGGAGCTGGGTAGCCCCTAAATCCAGAATGGCGGACAGGGGCTGGAAAGAGGGAAAGCGGGTGCATGTAGGAGTCCGTGTGGGAACATCAGCCCAGGGTTACCTGACCTCCACATTTTCCAGAGGTGGCAAAAATTTGACTTTCAGAAATATCCCATCTTTTAAACTTCAGCTCCAATTAAAAAGAACCTGAGGGGCGCCTGGATGGCTCAGTCAGGTGAGCGTCTGATTCTTTTTTTTTTTTTTAATGTTTATTTTTATTTTTGAGAGAGAGAGAGAGAGCAAGAGTGGGAGAGGGGCAGAGAGGGAGAGAGACCCAGAATATAAAGCAGGTTCCAGGCTCTGAGCTATCAGCACAGAGCCCGATGTGGGGCTCAAACTCACGAGCCGTGAGATCATGACCTGAGCCGAAGTTGGACGCTCAACGGACTGAGCCACCCAGGCGCCCTGAGCGTCTGATTCTTGATTTCGGCTCAGGTCACGAGCTCAACGGTTCGTGAGTTCAAGCCCCACGTCGGGCTCTGCGCCGACGGTGCGGAGCCTGCTCGGGATTCTCTCTCTCTCTCCCTCTCTCTCTCTGCCCCTACCCCACTCACGTGCTCTGTCCCTCTCTCAAAATAAACTTTTAAAAATTTTTAATAAAAATAAAGTACAGGGGCGCCTGGGTGGCTCAGTCGGTTGAGCGTCCGACTTCGGCTCAGGTCAAGATCTCGCGGTCTGTGAGTTCAAGCCCCACGTCGGGCTCTGGGCTGATGGCTCGGAGCCTGGAGCCTGCTTCCGATTCTGTGTCTCCCTCTCTCTCTGCCCCTCCCCCATTCATGCTCTGTCTCTCTCTGTCTCAAAAATAAATAAACATTAAAAAAAATTTTTTTTAAATAAATAAATAAAGTAAATAAAAATAAAAAGTTTAGGTCGGTGTAAAGAGAGTACAGCTTTCTTGTTTTTTCCCTAACGGCTTATCAATTGTCTGGCACCTTTTATGGTCCGCCCCCTCCTCCACACCGATTCTAACGTCTCTACCATCAGAGGGTCAAAACCCCTCTATGAGTTTCTCGGGGCTGGTGTGACAAAGTACCGTGTGGCCTGAAACGACAGAAAGTTATTGCCTCGTGGTTGTAGACACCAGACAATCTGAAATCAAGGCGTTGGCAGGGCCCCGTGCCCTCTGAAGTCTCTAGGGGAGGACCTTCACTGCCTCTGGGCCCCTGGTGGCCGCCGGCCTCGCCCCAAGGTGACACCTTTTGTTAATTACAGGACAACATCACAACCAGGACACTGATTCCGGCACCATCCAAACAGCTGATTTAGATTCTACAGTTTTACTCATTTTCTGCTTTGGGAGGTACCGTCCACATGTAATAAAACACACCCATTTAAACAGTTCTATCAGGGGCGCCTGAGTGGCTCAGTCGGTTGGGCATCCGACTTCAGCTCAGGTCACGATCTCGCGGTCCGTGAGTTCGAGCCCCGCGTCGGGCTCTGTGCCGACCGCTCAGAGCCTGGAGCCTGTTTCGGATTCTGTGTCCCCCTCTCTCTCTGACCCTCCCCCGTTCATGCTCTGTCTCTCTCTGTCTCAAAAATAAATAAACGTTAAAAAATTTAAAAAAATAAAATAAAAAAATAAACAGTTCTATCAATTTTGCTAAATGTATATGCAACCACCACCATAATTAAGTTCTAGAACATAGAAGATGAGGAGGAGACCAGACTGCAGGGTCCCCGGGTTTCTTACAAACGCCTTTTATGTGTTTCCATTACGGAAGAATACGCATTCATTGAGAGAGATGCTATTTTTTTTTTAAATAAGCAAAAGCTAGACAAACGTATTTCCAGACTTTTGTCTGGAAATGGCTAACAAACATGGAATCATTTCGTGTATATAGTTGTTTTCTTTTAACGTTTATTTTTGAGAGACAGAGAGACAGAGCATGCGCGGGGCAGGGGCAGAGAGAGAAGGAGACCCAGAATCCGAAGCAGGCTCCAGGCTCCGAGCTGTCAGCCCAGAGCCGCACGCGGGGCCAGAACTCACGAACCACGAGATCATGACCTGAGCAGAAGTCAGACGCTTAAGTGACCGAGCCACCCAGGCGCCCCTCTGTGACATTTTTTTATGGCACTAGGGCATTCTATTCCAAGGCTGTCCCACAAGAGAGGCAAAACAAGCCCCCAGGACGGGGAGGCAGGATGCCAGGACTCCATCCCAAGTCCCGTTTGGGGACCGTCCCGCCGAAACGTCCCTTGCGCCCACCCTGCCCCGCCCCCGCCCAGCTCAGGCCACCATGGATCTGTTTCCTGTGCCTGTAGGTTTTACCTTTTCTAGATTTCGTAGGAATGGCAGCATACAGGGGGGTAAGTCTGTCTGGCTTCTCGCACCGAGCACAGCACTTTGAGACCGGTCTACCTCTTTTTTTTTTTTTTCAATGTTTATTTATTTTTGGGACAGAGAGAGACAGAGCATGAACAGGGGAGGGGCAGAGAGAGAGGGAGACACAGAATCGGAAACAGGCTCCAGGCTCCGAGCCGTCAGCCCAGAGCCTGACGCGGGGCTCGGACTCACGGACCGCGAGATCGTGACCTGAGCCGAAGTCGGCCGCTCAACCGACTGAGCCACCCAGGCGCCCCAGGGTTGATGTAGCTTTTAAGCAACTGCCAACCTGATTCCCAAAGCGGCTGCACCATTTTGTAACTGCCACCGGCACCGCCCGGCACCACGGCCCGGCAGCGAGCGCGGGTCCCGGGTTCGGCACGTCCTCACCAGGTGTTAGTGGTGCTCCTCTTCTAAACCCCGGCCCCTCTCACGGCCGTGCTGTTTTAATTCACATTTGCCTGATGAGCAGTGACGTGACGTATCTTTGGGGGGTCCACATAAGACATGACCATTTTTTGTAAGTTTATTTTGAGAGAGAGAGAGAAACATGAGCTGGGAGAGGGGCAGAGAGAGAGAGAGAGAGGGAGGAGAGAGAATCCCAAGCAGGCTCCGTACCATCAGCACAGAGCCTGATTCTGGGCTCGAACTCAAGAACCGTGAGCCGAAATCAAGAGCCCGAGGCTTAAGCGACCGAGCCATCCGGAGACATAACATCCTCGTGTCTGCTTTTGAGACGTGTCTGATTCGATTCCTTCTCGACCCCTTCCCCGCCTTTTTTTTTTTTTTTTTTTTGGTCTCCTGTTTTACGACCTCGTGATCAGAGAGGAGGCCCGGATGTTTGCCCCTTTTGGAGTTTGATATTGTTTCTGGCCTAGAACATCGAGTCGTGCCAATGTTTGGGGGGAGGTTGAAACGAAAGCATGGGCCCATGTAGATGAGGGGACAGAACCTCAGCCCACACCAGCTGAGCCACCAAGGAGCTGTCCCAACAGGAAGCTCCCAGGTGTATCTCTCCGTCTCTCCGTCGCTCTGTGTCTCGTTCTCTCCTTCTTACCCTGCTTCTCTCCACGTGCTGTCTCAGAGTCACACAGTAGAGGCACTTACCCTGGGGCAGGGAAGGCCTGACTCCTTCGTGCCCTCTGGGTCTGTGATTTCTCCGAAAGGTGTGCTAACATCTCTAAAACTCATGAATGGGAAAACCAGACGGGCTGTACCTTGTATTGAGACGCAGTACCTCTCTTTATCCTGTTTCATGATTTGGTTAACAATTTTTTAATGTTGGGGCGCCTGGGTGGCTCAGCCGGTTGGGCGTCCGACTTCAGCTCAGGTCATGATCTCACGGTTGGTGAGGTCGAGCCCCGCGTCGGACTCTGGGCTGACCGCTCAGAGCCTGGAACCTGCTTCGGATTCTGTGTCTCCCTCTCTCTCTGTTCCTCCCCTGCTCCACTCTCTCTCAAAAATAAATAAAGATTTGGGGCGCCTGGGTGGCTCGGTCGGTTAAGCGTCCGACTTCGGCTCAGGTCACGATCCCGTGGTCCATGAGTTCGAGCCCCGCATCAGGCTCTGGGCTGATGGCTGAGAGCCTGGAGCCTGCTTCCGATTCTGTGTCTCCCTCTCTCTCTGCCCCTCCCCTGTTCATGCTCTGTCTCTCTCTGTCTCAAAAATAAATAAACATTTAAAAAAAATTTTTTAATAAAGATTTTTAAAATTTTTTTTAAAGAAATGGGGCGCCTGGGTGGCTCAGTTGGTTAAGTGTCCGACTTCAGCTCAGGTCACGATCTCGCGGTCCGTGAGTTCGAGCCCCGCGTCGGGCTCTGGGCTGATGGCTCGGAGCCTGGAGCCTGCTTCCAATTCTGTGTCTCCCTCTCTCTCTGACCCTCCCCCCTTCATGCTGTGTCTCTCTCTGTCTCAAAAATAAATAAACGTCAAAAAATTTAAAAAAATATAAAATAAAATAAAGAAAAAAATAACTGTAAACACTATTTTTATTATTTCTTCCCACTCTCTTGTCCATGCACATAGACATAGGTGTTTTCCCCAAACGGAGACCACACTGCAGATTTCTCTAATTCACTTTTTTTCATGGAACATTCCACAGGGCTTCACCATGTCATTGCAAGGAGCTCCCAAAACTTGAACTTTAAGGAGTGTAGTGAATTTCCTTGCATGAATACTCCCCAGTCTAGTAAAGTCAGCTGCCCACGGATGAACACTGAGCTATTGCCAGTGTATTTATCAGCTCTGCTGTGGTGAGCAAATCAGTACACAGATAAATCTTTCTGTGCATCTCTGATTACTTGTTATTTCCTTAGGATATTCCTTAGGTGTGGCATTACCCAATAAAAGGGCACGAGTGCTTTTGAGGGTCCGGCAAACTGCTTTCCAGAAACATCGAAGCCGTTTATAGTCCCACCCGTGGTGCCTGAGTGACAGTTTCCTCACACGCTCACCCAGCTTTTACCAGGGACTTTTAAACGGGTTTCTAATTGAACTGAGGACTTGAGCGTTTAAAATCACAAATATGTCCTGTCTGGGGATGAATTTGCCCCATGCCTGTCTGCAAACTGCTCATTTTTATGGGTACGGCTGGGGTCCCCCCGTTCTGTACCAAGCTTTGTGGTGAACGCTGCATTCCCGCGGTCGGGGATTTATGCCCTGACGGGGACAAATTTAAACCGAGGCACAGTTAAAGAACAATATGCAGATTAAATAGGCCAAGAAACCCACATTGACCTGCAGGAGGCCATCAAGCGGGAAAGGCCTGACGGGCCTGCCGACGACGACGACGGGAGGGAAGCTGTATGTGCTGGGGGAAGGGGGGGCATAAGACCGGAAGGTCTTCCCACGGGGTATTTTGGCAATTCCTATCAGAGCCATAAACACGTCTGAAAGTTTCAATGAGATTTTCAAACCAAAAAGGGTGATAAACTTTGATCACAAGGACTCACGCTGATGAAGCTACAAGGAAGGGCACGCGTCCTGGCGCACACTGCCCCCTGGCATGACCGTGCCCTACTGCGTCCTGTCCCCTGGTGCCTCCAGTCCCCTCTTGGGTGCTGTCTCCTACTGCATACTCTCCCTTGGTGCAAACTGTCCCTCCTACGTACTGTTCCCTGATGCACACTGCCCTCTGGTGCCGGCTGCCCCCTTACTGCATCCTTTCCCCTGGTGCACACTGGCCCTGGTGCATTCTGTCCTGTGGTCCATACTGTCCCTGGTGCATACTGTCCCTGGTGCATTCTGTCCTGTGGTCCATACTGGCCCTGGTGCATACTGTCCCTGGTGCATTCTGTCCTGTGGTCCATACTGGCCCTGGTGCATTCTGTCCTGTGGTCCATACTGTCCCTGGTGCATACTGTCCCTGGTGCATTCTGTCCTGTGGTCCATACTGTCCCTGGTGCATTCTGTCCTGTGGTCCATACTGTCCCTGGTGCATACTTTCCCTGGTGCATTCTGTCCTGTGGTCCATACTGGCCCTGGTGCATTCTGTCCTGTGGTCCATACTGGCCCTGGTGCATACTGTCCCTGGTGCATTCTGTCCTGTGGTCCATACTGGCCCTGGTGCATTCTGTCCTGTGGTCCATACCGGCCCTGGTGCATTCTGTCCTGTGGTCTATACTGTCCCTGGTGCATACTGTCCCTGGTGCATTCTGTACTGTGGTCCATACTGTCCCTGGTGCATTCTGTCCTGTGGTCCACACTGTCCCTGGTGCATTCTGTCCCTGGTGCATTCTGTCCTGTGGTCTATACTGTCCCTGGTGCATTCTGTCCTGTGGTCCATACCGGCCCTGGTGCATTCTGTCCTGTGGTCCATACTGTCCCTGGTGCATACTGTCCCTGGTGCATTCTGTCCTGTGGTCCACACTGTCCCTGGTGCATTCTGTCCCTGGTGCATTCTGTCCTGTGGTCCACACTGTCCCTGGTGCATTCTGTCCCTGGTGCATTCTGTCCTGTGGTCCATACTGTCCCTGGTGCATTCTGTCCTGTGGTCCATACCGGCCCTGGTGCATTCTGTCCTGTGGTCCATACTGTCCCTGGTGCATACTGTCCCTGGTGCATTCTGTCCTGTGGTCCATACTGTCCCTGGTGCATTCTGTCCTGTGGTCCATACTGTCCCTGGTGCATTCTGTCCTGTGGTCCATACCGGCCCTGGTGCATTCTGTCCTGTGGTCCATACTGTCCCTGGTGCATACTTTCCCTGGTGCATTCTGTCCTGTGGTCTATACTGTCCCTGGTGCATTCTGTCCTGTGGTCCACACTGTCCCTGGTGCATACTGTCCCTGGTGCATTCTGTCCTGTGGTCCATACTGGCCCTGGTGCATTCTGTCCTGTGGTCCATACTGTCCCTGGTGCATACTGTCCCTGGTGCATTCTGTCCTGTGGTCCATACCGGCCCTGGTGCATTCTGTCCTGTGGTCCATACCGGCCCTGGTGCATTCTGTCCTGTGGTCTATACTGTCCCTGGTGCATACTGTCCCTGGTGCATTCTGTACTGTGGTCCATACTGTCCCTGGTGCATTCTGTCCTGTGGTCCACACTGTCCCTGGTGCATTCTGTCCCTGGTGCATTCTGTCCTGTGGTCTATACTGTCCCTGGTGCATTCTGTCCTGTGGTCCATACCGGCCCTGGTGCATTCTGTCCTGTGGTCCATACTGTCCCTGGTGCATACTGTCCCTGGTGCATTCTGTCCTGTGGTCCACACTGTCCCTGGTGCATTCTGTCCCTGGTGCATTCTGTCCTGTGGTCCACACTGTCCCTGGTGCATTCTGTCCCTGGTGCATTCTGTCCTGTGGTCCATACTGTCCCTGGTGCATTCTGTCCTGTGGTCCATACCGGCCCTGGTGCATTCTGTCCTGTGGTCCATACTGTCCCTGGTGCATACTGTCCCTGGTGCATTCTGTCCTGTGGTCCATACTGTCCCTGGTGCATTCTGTCCTGTGGTCCATACTGTCCCTGGTGCATTCTGTCCTGTGGTCCATACCGGCCCTGGTGCATTCTGTCCTGTGGTCCATACTGTCCCTGGTGCATACTTTCCCTGGTGCATTCTGTCCTGTGGTCTATACTGTCCCTGGTGCATTCTGTCCTGTGGTCCACACTGTCCCTGGTGCATTCTGTCCCTGGTGCATTCTGTCCTGTGGTCCATACCGGCCCTGGTGCATTCTGTCCTGTGGTCCATACTGGCCCTGGTGCATTCTGTCCCTGGTGCATTCTGTCCTGTGGTCTATACTGTCCCTGGTGCATTCTGTCCTGTGGTCCATACCGGCCCTGGTGCATTCTGTCCTGTGGTCCATACCGGCCCTGGTGCATTCTGTCCTGTGGTCCACACTGTCCCTGGTGCATTCTGTCCCTGGTGCATTCTGTCCTGTGGTCTATACTGTCCCTGGTGCATTCTGTCCTGTGGTCCATACCGGCCCTGGTGCATTCTGTTCTGTGGTCCATACCGGCCCTGGTGCATTCTGTCCTGTGGTCCATACTGTCCCTGGTGCATACTGTCCCTGGTGCATTCTGTCCTGTGGTCCATACTGTCCCTGGTGCATTCTGTCCTGTGGTCCATACTGTCCCTGGTGCATACTGTCCCTGGTGCATTCTGTCCTGTGGTCCATACTGTCCCTGGTGCATACTGTCCCTGGTGCATTCTGTCCTGTGGTCCATACTGGCCCTGGTGCATTCTGTCCTGTGGTCCATACTGTCCCTGGTGCATACTGTCCCTGGTGCATTCTGTCCTGTGGTCCATACTGTCCCTGGTGCATACTGTCCCTGGTGCATTCTGTCCTGTGGTCCATACTGGCCCTGGTGCATTCTGTCCTGTGGTCCATACCGGCCCTGGTGCATTCTGTCCTGTGGTCCATACTGTCCCTGGTGCATACTTTCCCTGGTGCATTCTGTCCTGTGGTCTATACTGTCCCTGGTGCATTCTGTCCTGTGGTCCACACTGTCCCTGGTGCATTCTGTCCCTGGTGCATTCTGTCCTGTGGTCTATACTGTCCCTGGTGCATTCTGTCCTGTGGTCCATACCGGCCCTGGTGCATTCTGTCCTGTGGTCCATACTGGCCCTGGTGCATACTGTCCCTGGTGCATTCTGTCCTGTGGTCCATACTGTCCCTGGTGCATTCTGTCCTGTGGTCCATACTGTCCCTGGTGCATACTGTCCCTGGTGCATTCTGTCCTGTGGTCCATACCGGCCCTGGTGCATTCTGTCCTGTGGTCCATACCGGCCCTGGTGCATTCTGTCCTGTGGTCCATACTGTCCCTGGTGCATACTTTCCCTGGTGCATTCTGTCCTGTGGTCTATACTGTCCCTGGTGCATTCTGTCCTGTGGTCCACACTGTCCCTGGTGCATTCTGTCCCTGGTGCATTCTGTCCTGTGGTCTATACTGTCCCTGGTGCATTCTGTCCTGTGGTCCATACCGGCCCTGGTGCATTCTGTCCTGTGGTCCATACTGTCCCTGGTGCATACTGTCCCTGGTGCATTCTGTCCTGTGGTCCATACTGGCCCTGGTGCATACTGTCCCTGGTGCATTCTGTCCTGTGGTCCATACTGGCCCTGGTGCATTCTGTCCTGTGGTCCATACTGTCCCTGGTGCATTCTGTCCCTGGTGCATTCTGTCCTGTGGTCCACACTGTCCCTGGTGCATTCTGTCCTGTGGTCCATACTGGCCCTGGTACAAACTGCACCTGTCATCCTTTTCCAGGGCCCATGGCAGCACATAAGCTCCCTGCACCACTGCCTTGGTAGAGGGACCCAGAATTGGTGCTATCTCTTCCACACGAGGACGGTGTGTGCTCATGTTGCAGTGAAGCTTCCGAGGCCACCGGCTGTCTGCGGCCGCTTCTCCTCCAGGTGGGGGAGCTGGGCTCAGTCCCAACACTATCCCAGCGGCTTCCAAGTCTCCCCTGCCTCAGCCCCGCCATAACCCCGTCCTCCCTGGCTGTCTTCACCTTTGAGCGACAGAAAGAACCTTCTCCATTCACTCTACAAGTTTTTGAGAGTGCGCTGTGCCCCGAGCCCTCTCTACGGTGGGGCCACAGCAGCGAACCAGCCAGACCACACCCGCTGGCCTCTTGGACTTTACCAGACTAAACCACACTACAGGGGTTACGTGTTTCCGGTAAATCTTGATCAGGGAGTGTGAGTTCTCCGACCCTGTCCTTTTTTGAAAGCGTATTGATGACTCTAATTCCCTGGTATTTCCCCACTAATTTCAGAATTAGAGTTAGCTTATCAATTCCTTTGGTTTGTTTTTAAATTTTTTTTTTAGGTTTTTCTAATTTATTTTGAGAGAGAGAGAGAGAGCAAGCAGGGGAGGGGCCGAGAGAGAGGGAGAGGAGGGAGGTGCTCCTGTGCTGAGATTTGTAATGGGATTGTGTCACATCATTAGATCAATTTGAAGGAAATCAGCATCTTAAAAATACAAATCTTCCAATCCATAAACAGCCTTCTTTATTTAAATCTTTAATTTCTCTCAGCGATAAAGAAATCAGAGGGGCACCCAGGCGGCTCAGTCACTTACGCATCTGACTCTTGATTTCAGCTCAGGACATGATCTCACGGCTCGTGAGATGGAACCTTGCATAGGGCTCTGCGCTGACAGCGTGGGGCCTGCTGAAGATCCTCTCTCTCCCCCCTCTCTCTGCCCCTCCCCTGCTCACGGGCGCACTCTCTCCCTTCCTCTCAAAATAAATAAATAAACTTAAAAAAAAAAGAAATCAGAATATATTGAGGAGAGACCAGGACCTGAATATTTTTATTATAGAAAAACTTTATAAAATCTAAGTTTTAAACACTAGATTAAGCTTTTTTTTAAACGTTTACTTATTTTTGAAGGAGACAGAAACAGAGCACGAGCAAGGAAGGGGCAGAGAGAGAGAGGGAGACACAGAATCCAAAGCAGGCTCCAGGCTCCCAGCTGTCGGCACAGAGCCCGACGTGGGGCTTGAACCCGTGAACCGTGAGATCGTGACCTGAGCCGAAGTCGGACGCTGAACCCACTGAGCCACCCAGGAGCCCAAAACTAGATTAAACTTTAACAAAGCTCAAAGTAATTCATGAGCTTAAACGCTAGGTAACTCAGGAAATAGCACTTTCCGTAAGCGTATACGTGCACAAGGTAAAACACTGCACTTGACTCATGGGCCCATAAATTGATCATTAAAGGGCTCTTCACCGCCGGCCTAACACAGTCACTGCTATCTGCGTCTTGGGATCCTTGCAGAAAATTTGTACACATCCGCCAACACACAGATTCCTTTTGGTTGCACGGCAGAAGTAATAGCATACATTATTTGCAGAGGGTTGAATAGTGACCCCCAGAAAGACACGTCCGAGCTCTGACCATGAGGACCCGTGGACGTGACCTTATTCGGAAAGAGGGTCTTTGCAGATGTGATTGAGTTAAGAGGATGTCACCCTGGAATTAGAGTGGGCCCTCAACCTAGCAACTGGTGTCTTCATAAGGGTGAGGAGAGGGAGGTCTGAGACACAAGGACAGAGAGGAGGGGACCCAGGGAAGGAGGCACCGTGAGGATAGAGGCAGAGATGGGACGGTCCCTGTGCCAAAGGGACGCCGGGAATCACAGGCGTCCTCCTGCAGAAGCTGCAAGAGCCTGGAAGGATCCTCTTGTAGAGCTTCTGGAAGGGGTGTGGCCCTAATGACACCTCAACGTCAAACCTGTGGCCTCCAGCACGGTAAGAAGGCTAATTTCTGTTGTTTTAAGTCACCGAGTTTGTGAATAATTTGTGATTCCAGCCCTAGGAAACACAAACAATATCGTTCCACAGTTAGGGGTTTTTTTGTTTTGTTTTTTTTTCCAGATAATCCACTGCCTTGGAGGGACGCCTGGGTGGCTCAGTCAGCTAACTGGCCGACTTCAGCTCAGGTCATGATCTCACAGTTCGTGCGTTTGAGCCCTGCATTGGGCTCTGTGCTGACAGCTCAGGGCCTGGAGCCTGCTTCAGATTCTCTCTCTCTCTCTCTCTCTCTCTCTCTCTGCCCTCCCCCACTCGCACTCTGTCTCCCTCACTCTCAAAAATAAATAAACATTTAAACAATTAAAAATAAATAAATAAAACACTACCTTGGAGATCTTATGGGTCTACTCGACTAGACGACTGTCCCCAGTTGCTCAGTCAAACACGAATTGAGGTGTTTCTGTGAAGGCATTTTTGTGGATGTGACTATAACATCCACAATCGGCTGACTTGAGGTAAAGAAGATTGTCCTGGAGAATCGGGGTGGGTCTGACCCGATCAGCTGAAGGACTTTGAGAATAGTGCCGAGGTTTGGGAGGAAGATATTCTGCCCGTGGACGGTGGCTTCAGCCCTAGGGCTCCAGCCCGCCCTCCCTGACAGCCTGCCCTGTGATTTTCAACCTGACCAGATAGCCCCCACGATGGCAAGAAATCTCTTTCAAGGAGCGCCTGCGTGACTCATTCGGTTAAGCGTCTGACTCTCGACTTCGGCTCAGGTCACGATCCCAGGGTTGCGGAACTGAGCCCCGCATCGGCCTCTGCACTGAGCATGGAGCCTGCTTAAAATTCTCTCTCCCTCTCTCTCTGCCCCTCTCCCCTGCTTGTGCTCTCTCTCTCTAAAATAAAATTTTTAAAAATTGTTAATGTTAAAAAAAAAAGAAATCTCTTTAGGAATTGGCATTTCTGGTATTGGTTCTGTTCCCCTGGAGGAATACGACCCCGCCCTAGGTGCACCTGATGCCCTTATCTGTGCTTTATGTCCTCACGCTTCCCTGGATGGCTCGGGCCACTGCTGGCCCTGCTTCCTGGCTCCCACCCAGTGGCCATCGCTCTGGCCTGGCAAAGGGCCGTCACTTGGCAAGTATTTGCTGTGCGAGTCGTTTCAACCCAAAAGTCACCTTGCAAATTCCCATCGGCTGGCATCTCGCTACGCGGTACGTCCCAATCCACCTACTGAAGTTGTGGGGACACCGCCGTGTCATTCTGGGGCACGTAGGCTCCCGGCGGCAGTATTCACACCAGGACGGGAGCCTTGGAAAAGCAGTGACCACAGGAGGCAGCCCGTACTGAACCCAAAGAGACGTGAACCGGTGACACAGAGAGCACCCTTCTCGCTTCTGTAGCCAGAACGAAGGATCGGGTTTCAGCCCCAAAGAGGAAACTCCCATCCAAATACCTCGGAAAGCCAGCGGCCACCACTGTCGGCACAGGGAGTTATTCCTGTGTGTTCACGGAACCCAGCCAGGATGTGTGGGGCCGAAGGAGCCGCGGCCGAGGCCCAACCTGTGCTTCGTGGGTTCGATGAACAGCGTCTCAACCAGTGTTCACGCGGCCTCCTGGACGCCTTCGCGGCGGGCCTGTGCCTCTCCAAGTCCACTGTGCGGAGGAACTTGGTTTTCTAATTAATGCCAAGAGCTAAACATCGGGACAACTCACCACCTAGCGGTCAGGGTCCAGTTAAATAAGCCACGATACATCCAGCTACGGAAAATCCTGGAGGAATCCGAAGGAACACGGCAGGTCGCCCCACTCGAGGGGCCACAACCTTCAGGCCACACTGCTAAGAGAAAACAGCAGGATCCAGACCGTGAGGTGCACGGCCGTGTGCGTGATCAAGGGAAAACCACTGGAGGGCACGAGGGGAAGAAAGGTTCCCGGCACCCTTGCTGGAGGGGACCAAATGCCCCCAGAAGAAAACCTAGGAAGCGGGAATGTGTGTTGCTTCTAGAATGGAGAACCAGTCTCCTGGGGCCGGAGGGATTTCTCAGAGTGTATCTGCTGAACCTTCTGAATCTGGCACCCCTGGGGCGCGTCCCACTCTCCCCGCTGGGTTGACGGTCACGAAGGCCGATGGCGGTGGAGGAGCGGAGCTCAGAGATGGCCGTGCGGCCGGGTGGCCGGCAAGACGCTGCCCCACACGAGCAGGAGCCCAGGCTCGGACAGAGACCCCGGGCCACCCCGTGCTCACCTGCAAAGTGGCATTTCCACAGTCCCTTCTGGTTTTTGTGTTTTGTTTTTCTTTTTCGAGGGAGAGAGACAGAGAGAGAGAAAGAACCTCAAGCAGTCTCCACACTCAGCATGGAGCCCGGCGGGGAGCTCGATCCCCCAACCCCGGGATCATGACCTGAGTCGGAGGCTCAAACGACTGAGCCACCCAGGCACCTCCCCCCACCCCACCCCACCTTCGGGTTCGAACATTCCCTGACTCCAAATGCAATTCCTCTCGTTATCACTGAGATTTTTGCCAACAGGAAGCAAAGAAAGGGCTTTAAAAAAAAAAAAAAAGAGGCGTCCTTTGGACTTAATTTCATATTCTCTCATCAAAACGCAGCAGGATTTAAAAAGGCAATGCAAATCTCTTTTGCTTTGTGTGACCGAAAGGACATTTCTTTGTGTGGGTTCTTTTAGACAAAAAGGAACCCAGCTAATGACGGGGGTGGAACAGAACGAACACTTGATTCTGAGGGGGATTTGTAAGCGGGGTCTCAGAACCCCCATTCCCGAAGCCCGTGGGTTTATTGGTGGGGCTCGAAGGATTTATGAAGGACGTCCAAGATCACCTCCAGCAGCCAGAAAGAACAATTAGCAAACTCATAAATGTGCATTCGTTTACCGCTTTGTATCCCCGAACCAATTATCGGTTTGTAAGTAAGGGCGTCACCCTAGATTTCAGAACTTTGTTAAGTGCAAGCTACCTTTGAATTTGTAAAATGATGCATTTCACACTGGCAAAGCGCACTCATAAAACCATTTTACACTCGAACAATTCCGCACCAGGCAAAGGTCTTGAAAAAAAGCAGATGTGGGGCGTGTAACAGACATGATTGATTTGTGTTAGAACAGCACTGAAACCAGCTAAGTGTCCAGAAATGCCCTGGATGGACTTACAACTCCTAGGGGTCTGCGGAGAATGCGGGGACAGAGTCAGCCCCGTGTGTCTGGGGCAGGCATGTAAATCAGCACACCCCTCGGGGACAGCTTGGCGATCTCGAGCAAAAACGAGCTCTTTAGTACAAAATCAAGGCAGGCTGTTCCAGATGTGCGAGCACCTTGCACGTGCAAAGATAAAGACGTTCATCGCTGCACCGTTTCTCACCGGCATCGGGGACCGATTTGCTTGCAAAATTAAGGAATGACACTCTTTAAAATAAAAGCCCGATGCAATGGGGGGGGGGGTCCCGCAAGGGGCGGTGGGCTGGTCTCCAAAACACCATAAAGGGGTAGGTTAACCGTCCACTGCTCACCACCTGTAACCTTAACCTTCCCGGCCCCAAGAGTCCAAGGTGAGGAGTTCGAGTTTGTGGAGGTTTTTAAGGGCCCCGGGGCGGGTCCCAGCTGCCGCGGTCTCTGTGAGCCCTGGAGGGCCTCCTGAGTGCAGGCCTCTGAATTCCTCCCACACTGGCCTGCCCGCCCCCACCAGGCTCAGGTGGGAAAGGGCAGGTAGAGGTTCCCCGGCTGCAAGACTGAAGCAACTTGGGATTGCTTTTCCACATCTGTAAAGTGAGGACAGGCTGCCCTTGGTAGGAAGCGTACTAAGCAACGAGGCTGAAGACAGCCTGGGGGTTTCCTGGGTCAGGCTCTGGGGGGAGCAGGGGTCAATATTTGCACTGTGCGCCCAGGCAATTCTTGGGCAAACCGGAAAAGGTTGAGGTTGAGAGCTGCGGCAAGCACCCTATCTGTGCTTACTCTTACTTGAGCTCTGGCACCGAAACACTGTGTCAGGTATACACAATACGTATCCATTACGCACACGGAATCAGCGTCACATAACATGGCTAGCCTGTAAGTCACGTCTCAGCCTCACAAACGTGAGGGGACCCGGTGGGGGACAAGTCATCACGTTAAATATTAAAGATTGTTCAGGGGCGCCTCGATGGCTCAGTCGGTTAACCGGCCGACTTCGGCTCAGGTCACGATCTCGCGGTCCGTGAGTTCGAGCCCCGCGTCGGGCTCTGTGCCGACGGCTCGGAGCCTGGAGCCTGCTTCGGATTCTGTGTCTCCCTCTCTCTGACCCTCCCCCACTCATGCTCTGTCTCTGTCTCAAAAATAAATAAACTTTAAAAAAAAATTTTTTTTAATGTTTTTAATATTAAAGAGGGCGCAATGTATTATTCCATATCCTGATCTCACCGTGGGATCAGGAAGTGTGTCTGGGGTGCATGGTGGTAGTTACTCTTTCCACAGCCAACCCTGACTGTAGTCGTGACACGGTATTTGCAGAAATACTACCCTGTAAGGCACAAGGAATGTTACCTCGTTTCAGCTGCCAAAGGCGGCCGACCAAAGGGTCCTGGCTCCATCTCAATCCTTGACTCCCATTCACTGCAAAGTAACACCATCGTCCCTGACCCAGTGTCTCGGCTTTTTGAGTCACAGGAGGAGCATGAAAACATTTCTCGTTTCTCAGAGATGTTTTAGACATCAGCGAGTTAACATGTGTCCCGCGCATTGTCACTTGCGTAGCAAGAACATGGCATTAAATGAAGTATTTAGTCTGAACATCCTCCCGTATGCCCGTATTTTAAACGCCTTCCTGTACGTGTTATAAACGTTCTCGAGTGTAAGAAAGCGTACATGGGGGTACAAGGAAACTATGCATGTTCCAGGATTAATTCAAGGCAGTACGTGACTCTTTTGCTTGAAATGTGTTTCGAGTCTATCCCTGACATTCCTATGGACCTGTACTGTCCAGGTACATGACCCCTAGCCACAGGTGGCTATTTAAATTTCAGTTACCTAAACTGAAATAAAATCAAAAATCCCACTAGCCACATTTCAGGTGCTCACTCTCTACAAATGGCTAATGGTGAAACTATTGAAAACGCAGATACAAGGCACTTGCAGATACAAGAACATCTCTGAAAGCTCCTTTGAGACAGCACTTGGGGCGCCTGGGTGGCTCAGTCGGTTGAGCGTCCGACTTCGGCTCAGATCATGATCTCACGGTTCGTGGGTTTGAGCCCCGCGTTGGGCTCTGTGCTGACGGCTTAGAGCCTGGACCCTGCTTCGGATTCTGTGTCTCCCTGTCTCTCTGCCCCTCCCCAGCTTTTGCTCTGTCCCTCTCTCTCTCTCTCTCTCTTTCTCGGTCTCAAAAACAAATAAACATTAAAAGAAAAAAAAAAGACTTTAGACAACAGCACTGCTAGGCACTCTCCATGCTGTGTCTACTCTTGCCGGGATGATAGCAAATGCTGAGTGACTCTTTGTTGAATGAGCAAGAAAATAATTACTTCTGACTTGTCTTAATAATTCTTAAATGCGACAGTCTGTGACAGTCAAAACGGAAGACAGAATCTGCTTTAGCCCAAACCCATGTTTTGACACGATTGGATTAGCGGGAATTATTCCTTGCTTCTGCCTACTTCTAGTTTTGTTTTTATAGAACATTTCACAAATTTTGGATCAACCACCACCCTATTTATCTGCTGACTTAATTCTACTCAAATCTGTCATATCTGTTTCTC
Organism: Lynx canadensis; assembly: GCF_007474595.2. Taxonomy (NCBI): domain Eukaryota; kingdom Metazoa; phylum Chordata; class Mammalia; order Carnivora; family Felidae; genus Lynx; species Lynx canadensis. Next base: position 57,997,736 of record NC_044316.2, read on the forward strand.
CAAATAAATTATCTAAACATTATTTTACCCAAACTGGGGGTGCACAGTGGAATTGACGATGTACGTGTTACGCCTTTCAGGAAATTGATTTTTTTTAATAGGTTGGGATCAAATTCTAGACAAACTAGAAAAAAACTCCCCTCTTTAAGCTTCCTTTTCTTAAAAAAAAAAAATTAAGCCAGTATCCCGGGGAACCATATATCACCAAGAGGAAACTGGAAACTTCCAGGGCAAAAACCTCACACCCAAGACAAATTCTGTAAGGAAACCTGAGTTGAAACTGACCCAGCTATTTTTAGGACTACAATAAATACACCTTTGGCTTCAGCCCCACAATTTACTGAGTAGTTCCACAAGATGGGGACACAGAAACCGCTGCACATGGCCAGCGGCTCTCTGCACCCCAGGAAGACGGGTTTCACCACCAAGCAGGGGTTCTGGGCTACAGCCCCTCCCACCTGAGCCATCACCTCCACCCAGACCCAGGCGAGTCCTCCTTCCTGCCTTCTTTGCAAGCAATATCTAAGTTTGCGAATGTTATCCAAAGTCTCTCCAGGATATCAAATGAATGAAACATACTTAACCAAATAAACTGGAAAACATGCCAGAAATGGAAAGATGGGGCCCCTGCAGTTCCCAATTTTTACAGCAGGCATTTCCGTTAGAACAACAACGACAAATACATTTCTCCTGCAGAATTTTTATAAATACGGCTTTAATGATCAAAAATTACTTGTAGACATTCTCCTGCGACAAGAAACGACTCTCTGATTTGCTCAGCAGAGAGAGCACTTGGCAGCTGCATTCAAGGGAGACGCCAACACCAGAAAATGGGTTTTCATTGAGTTAAACGGTATTGATGTGGAAAAAGTTAAGGCTGATGCACATCGCCTTTACTCAGCGTTTGACTTTGATTCAAGCTCTAAATGATTTAAGGGGGAGCTGCTCAAGGGAATACGGATCTCAGCAGAAGAAAATAAAAAGGCAGGCTGCCCACGATGACCCCAGAGAGGACTCCAGGCCACCCCCACCCACCCCCACCCCCGCCTCCACGCGGTCTCCTTTCCGTCACGTGCAACTGATGCAAAGGACACATCGCCAAATCCCGTCGGGCCCATTACAGACCTAGTCCTAGGTTAGAATCATCTCCTCAACCTCGCTCCCACCCCCCACCCACCCCCACCATCACATTCATTTCTTCAGAACCGTGCAACAAAGTAAGAAAAGGTGCGATCGCTTTCCTCCCAACGGCGTGCCCTAAATCTTGGGGGTCTGGGTCCCACTCTCCATGGCTCGAAGAAAACACGGAGCAATACGCGTCTTCATTTGGTGCGTTTTTCTCTCCCGCCTTTGGGGGGGAAATGGCTAGGCTGCTCCCCTGCCCCAGTACTTTGTCTCCCATTCCTTCCCCGCCCCCGGCCCCGTTCGGCTGGCTGGCGCGCAAAACAGAGAAGACTTCTGCCCCAAGAGAAGGGGCCCCAGTGCGGAAGGGTAGAGGGCGGGCGGGGCCCCGCAGCAGCGCCCCTCGGAGGCCGGGGCAGGAAGCGGCCGACTTCCCCCCGTTCGGGCCCGAACAATGGCTTTTTGCCCGGAAAACGAAGTTCGGAGGAGGCCGGGCGCGCCCCGGGGCGCAAGCGGGGCACGGCGGGCGGCTCCCGGGTCCCAGGCCTCGAGTTGCCCCTTCCTCCCCGCGAGGGACCCACATGCACCCCACCCCCAACCCCGGGCCCGGCCCCCGCGCGCGCGCGCGCGCGGGACCCCAGGCCCGGGCGCGAGGCCGAGCCCGCCGCGAACAATGCGCGCCCCGCCCCGCGCCCGCCCCCGCGCTCCCATTGGTCGGCGCCGGACGGGGGTGGCCCGCGGGGGCGGGCGCGGGCCGGGCGCGGCGCGGGGACGCGGCGGCGGTGCGCGTGCGCGGGGCGGGCCCTACGCGGGGCGGGGGCGGTGCTTTGTGTGCGGCCGGCGGGGCGCGCGGCGGCGGCGGCGGCGGCGGCGGCGCGGGGAGCGGGGAGCGGCGGGCGCCGCGGTCGGGGCGGGCGCGCGCGGCAGCATGGAGGAGCTGAGCAGCGTGGGCGAGCAGGTCTTCGCCGCCGAGTGCATCCTGAGCAAGCGGCTCCGCAAGGTGCGTGCGGCCCGGCCCGCGCCCTCCCCGCGCCCTCCCGCCCCGGCTCACGCGCCTCTTCTTTCCCTGCAGGGCAAGCTGGAGTACCTGGTCAAGTGGCGCGGCTGGTCCTCCAAGTGAGTCCCCGACACGGCGGCGCCCGCCTTCCCGCCCGCGCCACCTCGGCCCCGGGGGGCAGGGGGGCGGGGGCGTCCGCGCGCTGGGCGGGAAGTTCGCGGGGTCCCCGCGGGCTCGGCGGGAAGGGGGCGCGCAGCCTGCGCGGGGCCGCCCTTTGTTTACGGGCCCGCGGGGCGCGGGGCTGACGGCCTCCCCCGGAAGCCCCTCCGGCCGCGGCCCGGACCCCGCGCCCCCGGCCCGCTTCCCTCCCGCGCCCATTTGTTGCTTGTGCCCCCGGGCCGCCCCGGCCCTCCGCGCGGGACGCGAGCCCCCCTCCTCCCGTCCACATTTTCCCCGCTGTAACCTGAGCTTTCTATTGATGGACGTAGAACTCCTTTTTTTTTTTTTTTTCTCTCTCCCCCTTTTAAAGTAAGGAAGGGTGTTTGGCATCCCCGGAAGGGGCTCTGTTTACAGCTCCTTGGGCCCACCCGTTTCCCGTTTCTTCCCGGCCCCCACTTTTCTTTCTTTGCTTTCCCCTCCCGGTGCCCTGGCCCGCGCTCACTTGGGCGCCAGCCACATTGTTCTTAATCTTTGGGCTGCGCTGCTGTGCCCCTCGGCCTTCCCCTCCCTGCATCCTGCAGCGGCCTTCCCTTCCCTTCCTGGATCCGGGCCAGGGTTTGGGGGCTTCCCTCCCGTCTACTTCCCATTTTACTGGGATTCGTTTTCCTCCGGGGGGGGGGGGGGGGGGGAGACCGTGGAGTTTTCCTGAAGCCTAATGTGAATTGGGGGTGGAGGTGGTGGTTTCCTTTTGAGTTTGAGGCTAAGGTGGTTGGCTTCAAGACCCCCAGTCTCCAGCAATTCATCCTGGCCACTGGTGGGACTTGGGGGGACTCTGCCCCAGCACCCCTGTGCCCTTGCCCCCAGCAGGGATTGGAGGGCGATAGGGCAACCCCACTCCGGCTGTTTTCTGAAGTAGCTGGTCACTGCCTGTCTGGTGTTTCTTGACACCTTGTTTTTTCCTTTTCCAGACACAACAGCTGGGAGCCAGAGGAAAATATCCTGGACCCGAGGCTGCTCCTGGCCTTCCAGAAGAAGTGAGAAAGTTAACACCACGTGTGGGAAGGGGGACAGTGTTGGGGACACAGTGGCCTATCATAGAGCCGTGCTGGCCTTCCAGGGGTCCGGGGCTTGTGCTGTGGTCTGAGTTCCAGTAGCGGTGGTCACCAGAGGACCTTCTGTCCCATGTCTGAAGGCGCAGCAAGCCCCGAGGTCCCAGATGAGACCCTACCCCACCTTCCTTCGGCTGGCCCGCATGTGTCCAGACCTAAGAAGTCACTGAGTTAGCGCTGCTTTGGGCCTTTCTGACAGCCACGTGTGCAAAAACGAACCTTCTCGGTTCCTTCGTGAAAAGTTCTGGTTCTTCTGGTTGGCCTTTTTTGTTGAGTAATTTGCTAACAGCGCTAAGAAAAACCAGGATGACAGGTTTGCCATAAAATGAGTGACCTGGCTGCCCGGTGCTGCCTGAGGGTGCCGTTGGGCAAGAGAGGGCTCAGAGAGGGAGCCCAAACAGCACAGCAAAAAGTTACGCCTGCTGTGGTATTCTGTGCTGGAAACAACACGTCTAAGCTGTGAGCCAGGTGGGACTGAGCGCGTGCCCTTGCCAGTCTCAGGGGACGAATTTCCTCTTGTAATAATAGACGTCATCTTTTCTTTTAGATAGGAGACTGGGGTTGAGAGAGACCTCCTTTGACCTCAGGCAAAAGGGGGGTGAGGGGCAGGCGATGGGTGGGCCTCCCACCCTGGCCTGAGGGTCCGGGGGTGGGGGGTGCTGTTCCCAAGCACGCTGGTGGAGGCAAGGTGTGGGTGCTTTGCTGGGGCTCGCCCTGTTGATAGAGGCAGATGGGTTAGTTGCTCAAAACCTTGCCCGTCTAGGGTCAGTCTGGCCAGCGTGTTCTCTGGTCCACCTTTTAACCCACTCCCCCGGCCCCCCACTGAAGCATGGTGTTTTTGGTCTTCTCAGAGAGGCCATGACAACAGGAAGAAAATAAAGCTAGGCTTTTGGCAAGGTGAGCAAACACGACGTGAGCCTAAACTTGCTTGAGTACCTTTGGAAAAGCTTATCCATAACCTGGTATCTGATCATCTACTATTTAATTCGTAATCCGGGTCTTGTAAGTGAGGTTGGGGGGATGGGGGGGGCATCTGGTCCATTTCTCTGCGAGACAGCATCCTAACTGTTGAGAGAGGGTGTGTCCTTAACTTTACTTTGGATTATTGCACGGCAGGTAAGAACTGGGGTTAGCAAGTGTCCGAGAGGTGTGAGGATTGAAGTATGGGGTAGTCTGGTTTCCATCATGGGGGAGAGAAATCAGAGAAGGTGGGTGTCTCCCCTCCCCTCTGCGCCCAGAAGAACCCGCACCCCTGGAAGCTAGGAGCTGGCAGTCACATGCTTGGTGTGGGGTAATGTGGCATTTTTAAGGGCAAGCCTGAGGTTCAGAATCTGCAGGTGAGGTTAACGTATCGGCAGAGGAGACCCTGAGACGGCCCTGCCCTTTTAGGAGACCAGTTAGGGGCCGCTTTGGACTCTGAGCTCTGTCTGGTTGTACTCACTGGATTCTTTAAGAGATGCCCTTTCGGGCCCCAACGAGGTGATGTTTGTCTGTTTTAATTACCGGGAAGCTTCTCCGGATCGAGCCTCTTCCCCAGGGGTGCCCTGAAGTACCAGCTTCCTCTGGGGGTGGCTGGAGGCGGCTGTCTTGGCTTTACGACCCTGAGTCCCAGGAGTTCCCGAGCTGACTGGAGATATCCTCCTGGAGGTGTGAGCTTTGAGCCCCAGCCACTTGGGGACTGGGCGCCTCCAGTGCTCCCAATCTAGAATACTGTCTAGGAACAGCGAGGTCCTAGGAAGAGGAACCGGGGAGGGAACTGTGAACCAGGGGCACCGGCTCTAAGAGCAGAGTCCTTGGTCCCCCCTGACCTGTTCCCCGGGGACGTGTGAGCGTGGTGCAGCTGCGGAGAGGTAGAGGCTGGGGCCCGTGGTCCTTGTCTCCCTGCCTGGGACTCTCGTTTGGAATGGTGGGTTCGCACCACGTGGGAGTTCTGGCTCCTAGCGGGCTGCGTTTTAGAAGTTCCATAAAACGTTTTTTTTGCAGGAAGTAACTGCGGTTAGCACAGGTTTGTCTGAAGGGGAGTCAGAAAACCGGAGAAGTGTTCCTTTCCCAGCTTTGCTGGAATTTCTCTCGCTTTTGCAAATGAAACGGAGGGATGGAAAACAATAAGCATATCGCACAGGGGAGGGTGTAGACCTCTGCGGTGGATACGTTAACTGACTGTCCAGGCGCTGGCAGTGAAGGTGGCGATCAGCTACCCGAGGCTCTGAGTGTCGGGCTGTTGGAAGCCCTGGGGTTCCCCTGTGGTGGGAGGGGGTGTGGGTGCGGGGCTTCTCCCACCCTGATTGGTGACTGTCTTAAGGGAACACGAGAAGGAGGTGCAGAACCGGAAGCGAGGCAAGCGGCCGAGGGGCAGGCCCAGGAAGCACACGGTGATGTCCTGTAGCCGGCACTCCAAGCTCAAGGTGGGTGGCTGCTGGCCTGATGAGGCTCCTTCCCTCCCAGCGCTCTCTCTGGGCGGGGCGGGAGGGTGGAGGGCTTTGGGGAACAGGGATGGGGCTGCTGTGGCTGCAGAGGTGGTTCCCTTGCTCAGGAGACCCCGGCCTCAGGCTTCCTTCGTCACTTGTGCCTCTGCCAGCAGGGGGCAACAGCAAGCCCCAGCTCCTGCCCCTGCCCCCGCCCCCAGCAGGGCCCTGCACTGGCCGACCCCCTCCAGAGCCGGTTTCTTGTTCATTCTGTGTCCTTCCTACACTCCTTTCTAGTGGGTGGCAGGGTCAGACTTGTCTGCTGACCACTGTCTCACTGCTGGTGGCTCACAGGAACAGGAAGGACACCGTAGGCGCTTGTAGATTCACTGAACAGACACAACTAACCGGGGCAGTTCACGGGTACACGCGCACTTGGGGGCTGTGGCAGCGTCCTGCCTTCAGTTCCGAGGCAGCATGGAGCGAAAGGGTCAGGGCCTCGGTCTTGACCGTGTCTTACATTCCTTTCTCGAGGGCCCTGCCCCAGGATCTCAAAACGACACACTGTGGCCCAGAGCTCAGTCGCTTACAAAAACCGCCCTTGCGGGAGGCTGTGGAAACCTTGCTTTAAGCTTTGGGTGGGTCCCGTGTGGGAGACTATGGGGTGTTTACGGAGGGAGGCGATGCAGGCCAGCCCTGTGGCTCGGGCTCCCACCAGCTGGGGACCACGGAAGTGGCATCGAGGCAGTGGGCCTGGCTGGACGAGGAGGCCCTGAGGCTCTGGGCGGCACTTGATTGTCCCCCGCTGAAGGCAGGCGAGCTTTGCCGCAGGGAGCCCGTGCTGGCTCGGCCTCCCTACGGTGCGCCTCGTGAGACACCAAGTCGGGGAAGTGGGCTGCCTTACTTGCACGTGGGGAGACGCCCAGGAGATGGGAGGGCAGCAGTTTGTTTTCCTGGTCGCTGGAATGTTCTGAAGGGGTCACCTTTGGAAGCGTGACGACTGAAGCAGGTTGTCCTCTTGCATTCGGTGGCAGAGCCCTCGCACATCTTCTCCTGCCTCCTAGCCTGAGGCCCGTGAGTTGGGCTGCCCTGCGCTTTCCCCTCTGACTTGTGTGCAGCGGGGTCTGTCCCCGTCACGACCCTAGTGCCGGGGACGTGGCCGCGCTGACTCTGCCCTGACTTCCTGACCCACCTGGGGTTTCTGGTGCTGTTGGTTCTGCTTTTAACTGCAGTCCACGGACTCTCAGGAGGACTTTCCAAACTTTTCTGGAGCAAGGTGCCGAGAAGTCGCTCCCTCTTGGCTGCTTCTCTCCTGTGGAACCCACCAGAGGTTTGGCTTGGAGGTGTCTGATGCCCTCTGGACGCCGGGGGCCCGGCCGTGGAGGTGGTGACCCCTCCCGCTCTCTTTGCAGGAACCCGACGCCCCCTCCAAGTCCAGCAGTTCCACGTCTTCGTCCACGTCTTCCTCCACGTCCTCGGACGAAGACGAAGACAGCGACTTAGACGCCAAGAGGGGTCCCCGGGGCCGCGAGACCCACCCGGTGCCTCAGAAGAAGGCCCAGATCTTGGTGGCCAAGCCTGAGTTGAAGGACCCCGTCCGGAAGAAGCGAGGCCGCAAGCCCTTGCCCCCAGAGCAGAAGGCTGCCCGGAGACCCGTGAGCCTGGCCAAGGTGCTGAAAACCGCCCGGAAGGACCTGGGGACGCCGGCCGGCAAGCTGCCCCCGCCGCTCAGCGCCCCCGTGGCGGGCCTGGCGGCCCTGAAGGCCCACGCCAAGGAGGCCTGCGGTGGCCCCGGCGCCGTGGCCAGCCCGGAGAACCTGGCCAGCCTCATGAAGGGCATGGCTGGCAGTCCCAGCCGGGGTGGCATCAGCTGGCAGAGCTCCATTGTGCACTACATGAACCGAATGAGCCAGAGCCAGGCCCAGGCCGCCAGCAGACTGGCGCTCAAGGCCCAGACCACCAGCAAGTGCGGCCTCGGGCTGGACCTCAAGGTGAGGACGCAGAAGGGGGAACTGGGGATGAGCCCCCCGGGAAGCAAAGCCCCAAAGGCCCCCGGCAGCGGGACTGTGGAGCAGAAAGGAGGGAGTGCGGGGGGGCCCCCCTACGTCCACAGCGGTGGCAAGGCCCCTGCCGGGTGCCTGGGCGCCCAGCCTGCACCCGCCCAGGAGCTGAGCCCCCAGGTCTTGGACTTACAGAGTGTCAAGAACGGCACACCAGGGGTGGGTGCGGTTGCCCGCCATGCTGCGGCCACCAAGGGCGTCCCTGCCACCAACCCGGCCACTGGGAAGAGCGCCGGGGGCGCCCCCCCCGGGGGGAGTGGGGCCAGCGTGTCCTGCGACACCAACAAGAGTGAGAAGCTGGCTTCTAGGGGGGCCGCTCTGCCCACCCCTGCAGGCAAGAGGGACTGTGTCAAGGGCAGCTCGGGCCCCGGTGGGCAGGAGGGCCACGCGGGCCCCGGAGAAGTGCGCAAGGCAGCCTTGCCGTCCGAGATGAGCACCGGAGAGGAGAACAGCAGTTCCGACTCCGACCCCGACCCGGCCTCCCCGCCCGGCGCTGGACAGAACCTGTCTGTGTCTGTCCAGACCAGCCAGGACTGGAAGCCCACCCGCAGCCTCATCGAGCACGTCTTTGTCACCGATGTCACCGCCAACCTCATCACAGTCACGGTGAAGGAGTCCCCCACCAGCGTGGGCTTCTTCAACCTGAGACATTACTGATGCCCCGTAGCCGCCTGGCTGCCCGGCTCTTGCCTGCCCTTCTCTGGCCTCTGGCTTTGCTTTGGTGATGGCCCTGTACCCCGGGCCCTCCCCAGGGTCCGGGTAGCCTCCTTCAAGGGCAGGCTTGGAGGGGACTCCCCGAGGCCCTGCCTGTGGCTTCAGGCAGGGTCATACCTTGATGCCTTGCCAAGGCCTGGCCTTGCCCCCGTTTCTACCTCTGGGCCTCTGTTTTCACTTCCCATATGCCTCAGGAAGTCTGCCTCCCGGGTCTCTGGCTGAACGTTTCTCAAGGCCGTCCCCTGTTGGCTGTTTGAACTGCTCTCCCTGGCTTGTGATGACAGAGTAGTGGTCAGCTTTCCTCTGGATTTCCCAGGGGCGCAGCTGTTAGAGGAGAGATCCAGCTTGGTCGTTCCTGCCCGGCGGTGGGGAAGGAATGTGTACTGGGAAGTTGGGGGGGGGGGGGTCAGGCCTTGAAGGACGGCGTGCGGGCTCAGCTAGGTTTTTAGAAGATGGGCCGTGGGCCAGGTAAGGGACCTCACCAGTCAGGACTCCGCTCAGTGCCTGAGCTGCCAAGGACTAGGGGTCTGCCTGCCTCCCTGTCCCTGCCCCCCATGTCTACACCAGAGGGCTGTGGCCTGAATGTAGGCTGGCTGTAGCTGTGCTTGGGAGCCCTGCAGACCTCCCTTGGTGCCCTGTAAGCCTGGTTCAGGTTAACGCCTGCAGCACCGAAATGTCTTAGAGGTCAGATCTGGGAGGGGTCGGTCTCGCAGCTGTTTGATCTAGAGCCTCCCCATTATGGGGAGAAGCAGAAGGGTGTCTCTGGCTGCCCTCCTTTCTGCGTTCGTGCCAGGACAGCCGTGGTCCCACAGAGGGCCCCTGAGAGCCCCTGGAAGGTGGGAGTGCGGGCAGGTGCTTAGCCCAGCTCCCTCCCACGGCGGCCTCTCCCCCCAGGTGGACCCCCCCCCCCCCCCGCTCCCTGACAATCCCTCCCGCCTTTGGGGGTTCCGTGTGCTCCCTCCCAGCTGCAAGGCTGTACCCTCGGACCATTTGGAAGTGGGGCACAATCTGGGCGCCCCACCTGTTGGAGGGCCCCCAGGAAAGGGCGAATCTGCCTGTCCCCAGACAGCCGAGTCTGGGAGCGGTCTTGTGTGGCCTGTGGCAGAAAGGTGGGTCAGGGAGTGGGGACGCTGGGTCTTTGTGATGCCAAAAGAAAAGTGGAGGTGTGGGTCCTCCTCTGCCTCGGCTGTCAGTGACAGTGACAGCCAGCCAGCAGGTGTGGGCGCGCCCTCTGTCCTGTTGCCTTGATCACAGGGGAGCCCAGACTTACACAGCGGGCTCTGCTCTCTGAGGGGCGCGCCTGCCAGACCTCCGGCCCCCTGGTCCCTCACCCTGCGCGCCAAATCGAAAGATGGCTTTCGTGAACCTGAATCGATTTCAACAGTGTGCCTTTGGGGACAGACACGCGTCCAGGACCTCGTCAAGGGGCATCCAGATGTAGCTTCCAGGTTTGCTGCGCGGTAGCCGTGCTGGGCTGCGGCAGGGAGGGGTGCCCATCTTGGCAGATCCGGAGGGCTGGGGGTCCCGGCCAGCCAGGCTAAACGCTGGAAAGTGGGAGGAAGGGATCGCGGCTCACCCTGCACGGTCTGGAAGAAAGGGGTCCCGGCACACTGGGCCACTGGCACCAGCTCCCCCTCCGGTTCCCAGGCAGCCACGTGCTCCCTGGCTGTGAAGAGAGGGCTCCCCCTCAGGGGGGCTGCCCGTCTCCTGGTTTTTCAGCTCCTTCTGTGCCAGGCACTGTGCTGCCTCAGAGGCCGCAAAGCCAGGCCAGCAGCGGCTCCCCAGGCCTCGGGGACAGCCCGGGCTTCCGTGAGCTGTCGGACCAGCGTGTGTCCGCGCCAAACCCCGACGCGGTGCCTTTCTGTTTACCAGCTACTATAATCCCAAAGTCGAATCTGCAAACACCTTACTCCCAGCCACTTTGCCTTGGTGTGTTGTGTGGTTTTCATTCTGGTGCTTCTGACTCCACGTGGTTCATGTTTAAGAGGGTGTGTGCATGTGTGCGTGCGTGCACGCGCGTGTGTGTGTGCACACGTGCAGGCATGACTGCCTTCACTGAAGAGTTGACCGTCACGTTTACCAATAAAAGTAGTACTTTTTTATTTGCTGCTATGTGTACATGTGTGTGCTGTGCGTGTGGGTGGGCGGGTGTGTGTGTGGCTGGGCATCCGTCAGTCACGTCTGGTTCGAGACCCCTCGTTTCTTTAATCTGCAGGGTCTTCTACGTGGACCGCATCACAGTGTATGCTGAGTGGGTGTTTTAATACTGTCGTGTCTTTGTTTGCTCGTAACCGATAGGAAGAAGTGCCCAGTCTGTCCTCTTAAGAGGATTTGACCTATTTTTATATATATTTTTTGGTACCAAAAAGAGCGTTCCTTGTTTCGGTTACGCTCAAAATTCTGACCTGGGCCTAGAGGTTTCGTTAGGGGGAGATGGGAAGGACCAGAGCTTTGGACCAGTGCCGATTGCTGGCTTGACTTGTGTTTTTTAATTAAAAAAAGAAATTCATGTATGCCACTCCTGATTGCTTTAAACTATGGCTGTTTGCTTTTCTAAAAGGACAAAAGTGAATAGGTTATGGCCCTGGGAAGCTGAAGATCTTTGTTGAAATCAGAGCAGCCCGGCCCCCATATTCAATCAGGACCTACCAGTTAGAGAGAATGCTTCCCCCAGGAAGCCCACAGTGGTTTGGGGGGAGGGGTGGGAGGAGGGGCAGAGTAGTGTGCCTAGATGACCAGATATTTTGCTCAAGTACATCTAAAGATTCTGTTGCTTTTCTAGTATTTTTGGAGAACTAACACTAGGCATACGTCGCAGGTTTTTTGTTTTTTGGGTTTTTTTTGACGTTAATTTATTTTGCAGGGGAAAGACATTAGTGAATGGTGTCAGGTTTTTCTCTTACTTTCTGTTAATTTTTAGTATATCAATAAATACTGTTTTTCACTTGTCCGCCTGGTGTACCTCGTGAGTGATGCCTGGGAACAACTGCCTTCACTTTCCCTTTCTTGAGGCAAAAGCCATCTCTGGACACAGACTGAATCATGGGACCAAAAAAACAAAAACAAAAACCAAAGCTTTGGGAGAGGGTTATAGTCCCTTTCCCGGAGAGCAGAAAAAGGTGTTTCGTTTTGTTTTGTTTTGTTTTCTCAACAAAGGGATGGGGCTGATTCGAAAGGTGAACCCCTCCGTCGGCAGTTTACACGGGGTGATTTGGAAACGTCTGGAGAGGATTCTGGCTGTCACAACTGGGGGGCAGGGGCAGTGTTGGTCGCTACTGGCACTTTGTGGGTAGAAGCCAGGGACGCTGCAATACAGAATAAACTCACTTTGAAACCTCTCCCAGAAAGTGGCGTTTTAAGTAAAAAAAAAAAAAAAAAAAAAAAAAATCTGTGTTGGAAAGTTACTCAAACCCTACAGTCCACCACGTGGGGCACCGGCTGTAAAGTCCCACGGGAGTCACCGTGGCGCTCCAGAGGCTTCCAGTCCCTGCTGCTGCTGTGCTCCTCGCTCGTAGCTCATCATAAAGAGATGATTGCTCATTACGAACCTTCCCTGGGTCTGTAAGGTTTGCATCACCCAACGCATGAATTTGTTCATAAATTTCAGCCTCCAGGGAGAACCGAGCTCCCTTTGAAGTGGAGGCAGAAGAGGGGTCTGGATGCTGGCCACCACTCGTCGAAAGGCTGGTTGGGGCAAAGGCCTGAATGTTTTCCTTCCGGCAGAGCTTCCCACTACAAATAGCAATGCAGCCCACTCTCCAGAAGAGGCCTGAGGATTTGACGTGAGGCTCTTGCAGGGAGGTCTCCAGGCCTGTTCTTTCGCTGTTCCTGCAGACGCTGGGGCTGTTTTGTTTTGGAGAAGGTGGGCAGGGATGACGCTAGGCGTCCTGTCCTCTCTCTGGCTTTTGAGAGCTGCAGAAAGGGGTGGGGATGGCCGGGGAGGAGTAGGCGAGCCGAGCGGAGCCCAGTTGTCCAGAGGCTCCGCCAGACGGGTGCGGGGCCCTGACCCACACCGGCCTTTGTTCGTTTCTGCGCCGCTGATCTGATGGCCTAATCCACCGCCTTCCCAGAAGAATGGGCTGGGCTGCCAAGGGCCCCGGCCCGGCCCTCGGCCTCCCCCCGGACTCAGCCCCGCGCTGTCGGGTCCAGCCCCAGGGCGCCTGGCGCGATGGGTCAGCAAGGCTCCGAGGACGCGGATCCCGCCGGCTGAACACCCCCCTCCTGTCCTCAAGGGAGGGCGCAGAGGGGGCGCCCACCGTGGCCCACTGTGGCGCGCTTTTGGGTGGGGGAGACGAGTCTTTCCCGGCTCATTTGGAAACCCAGGAAGGCACTTGGCGAATCGAAAGGCCGGGAGGGGGTGGGCGCCGGGAGAGGGACTGAGACCATCGCCTCTAGAGGGCGCGCGCGACCCGCGGAGTTCGAGCCTCTGGCTCTTGGGACGCGCGGGGGGACAGTCCCCACCTCGGGCTCCGAGCTGCCCCCGGGAACCGAATGGCGCGATCCCCACCCCGACTGCTCCCAGGTGCCCCTGGCTGCCTCCAATTCCGAAGTCTTGGGAAGAAAGCCCCGGCCCCAACCCACGGCCTCTTCCCCGTGTCCAGGCCCCCGAGGCTGGCCGCCGTGGAGCGCCGCCAAGCACGGAGCAGCTCCCATCCCAGGCTCCAGCTGGATCCGAGGCCCCCTCTGGGCCTGGAGGACTTTTTGGTGAGAGGAGGAAATCAGAGCTTGAGCCCCCGAAACGCCCGGTGCCGGCCTTCTCGCCGTCGGGTCTCCCGCGCACAGCACAGGGCCTCGACCCGGATCCGTGCGCTGTGAGCACCAAAGGCACAGAAAAATGGATTCGATCCGACGCGCTCCGAAGAGCCACAAAGATTCCAGTTCAACCGGCGGCAGGCGAGCCGACCCAGGACGGAGGCGGCACCGCGGGCCAAGGCCTCCCCCGCTGGTCGCTTTCCCGGAGAACCTGCCCAGGGAACGGAGACCGCGGAAGGAGCTCTTGGTCAACGCAGAGCGTGCTGGTGCCCAGGTAGCCGGGAAGTGGGGGCTGAGTCGGAGCCCTCCATTCTTCCCGAACATGAGCCCACTCCGCTGTCCAGACACCCAGGAGAGGTCGCTTGAGGGAGTCCCGGCCGAGCAGCTGGGCCACAGCTCAGGGGCTGGTCGCCCTCCGCGCCCCTCGCCGGCCTCCCCACTCCATCCCCGCCCCGGACTCCGCCCGCAGAGGGCGCGGGCCCCTCAAGCCCGTAGGGCGCTCAGGGCCCCGAGACCCGCTGCCCAGAGCCTCCCACCCCCCCACCCCCACCTCCCCGCCGGCGCAGGTCGCTCCCCACCTCCCGGATCCTCCCACTGGGCTCTCAGAATTGGGGAAGGAGGCGCGGAGAGCACCGTCAAGGGCGGGGTCCCCAATCGGTTGGCCGAGGACAGAAGATGCGCGGGCGAACGCGTCCCCACGCCCCTCCCTTCGCTCTCTGCCAGGGCGCCTAGGTCGGGGCTTCCCTGCGCGACAAGGCCCGCGGCGGCTTCGGGGGAGGTATTGGGACTTTGCGGTGGCCGCCTTGGGGTCCGGGAGGCGGCTCTCCTCTGCCGCCCCAGGCCCGCGCCCAGCAAAGTCTTCTTGGGCCGGGAAGGGCCGAGAACCCCCCCATCCCCACCCTGCGCTCTGCTCTCCCCCGACCGCGCCTCGCCCGGCGTTGGGGCTTCTACACCCCAAGAAGGCCGGGACGGAGATGCTGGCGGGGGGCGGGGGGCGCGGGGCTGCGCCGCGGCAGCCCAGGTTCACTAATCACATCAGCCTGCTCTGCGCCGGCTCCAAGCAGTCAGTTGCCTAGCAATACCCGCGAATTCAATTCCTCAATCAATAGGCGCGAGGCGCTGCATTTCGGGGAGCGCTGGCGAGGCTGGGTGGGTCTGGGGGGCGGGTCCCGCGACAGCACCGGGAAGCAGGCCGAATGACCCGGGGCGCGCGGCTTTGGGGCGCCCGGGCCTCGGGGACCAGCGACGTCGGGCCTAGGGGTGGGGCGCGCGGGGGGAAGCCCCGCCAGAAGAAAGGGGACCCGAGAGGTTGCGCCCGTCCTCCTGGGGTCCCCGAGTTCCACCTGGGCCCCAGAGAAACGCGGCCGCTAGGTGAGGAAAGGCACGACCCCCACCCCCCACCCCAGGAGGCTAAGGAGGGTCACACCCCACTCCCTCCGGGGCCCGTCTCTCCCCCCTCCCCTAGTTGGGACGTTCCCCCGGTTGGGGAAGGGCCTTTGCGGCGCGGGGATCCTCCCGGGCCCACGGGGCCCAGGGTGGGGGTGGGTGGGATGGGCAAGGAGAGAGGAAGAAAGGGTCCTCTCTCCCGGGGCTACGCTTCCCTCTGCTCGAGTGGGGGGGAGAAAACAATAAAACCGAGACACGTCTCTATTTACAAAGTATATATTTAAACACGTAGAAAGCGGTATTGGGTACAGACATTCACGACCGCAGAAGATAGGTACCGAAGCTTCACTCTTGAGCTGAGGCGGGGGTCGATTCGAGATTTGTACACATCTTAGAATTAAATAAACCCAACACGCGCGCACATCCCGCGCGGTTGCAGACTCCCAGCCAAGCGGCCCTGGCCCCCGCCCTCCCACCCCCCAGGTCAGCGTCGCAAGAGCGAGCGGAGAAGACACACACGCACGGCCACGGACAGACGGCGGACAGAGGGGGCTCCGGGAGCAGAACCAGGCTGGCCAAGGAACGTCGGAGGGAAGGGGCAAAGTCAGCCCCGAGGGAGGGACACGGGAGCCAAGAGGGCGAGGGACAAAAGGAAGGCGGCAGCCAGGTAAAGACACGTGTCCCCGAGTTACCGTCCACTGGGTAACAGACATGCCCCTTCGAAGAAGCTTCGTCTGAAAATAGCGTCCACATTTAAATAGATACACTTGGTCAACGGCGCTTCTTTATACAAAGTCTAAAATATCAGTTTTACAAATGTGAGCAGATAAAAATCCCCATTCGAGGGGCTTCTCTTTATAGGCGCAATTTGATATTCAAAAACAAATAAAATCATGTAGTACACCGTTTTCCCCTTTTTTTTTCCTTTTTTTTTTTTTAAACCCCCTCTCTTTAAAGGCAAGAAAGTCTGGGGGAGAGAGGGAGGTGGGAAGATGGGAGTGCGGAGGACAAGGCTGGCGTGCCCACTCCGTACCCCCATCCAGAAGCTCCCCCCAGCTCCGGCCCCCTGCCTCTCTCGTCCCGAGTCTGTGCTTCCTCCCGTGCGCCGGGCCCCCCTGCTCTCCCTCGACAAGCAGGGGGGCAGTCAGATCTCCCTAGCCCTTTAAGTGCGGGGGAGGCCGGGGAGGCCGCAGGATCAGCCCTCCAAGGGACGGAGGTGTGTGTGGGGGGGAGGACAGATTTGTGCTTTCGAGTCAAAAGAGGGGCGCGCGTCCTGCGTCCCTGGAGCGCACGGGGGCGCCCCGGGCCCCGCCGCCGCGCACGGCCTCCCCCGCCGCGGGCCGTCTCTTTTCAACTCCCGCTCCTCCCGCCCCCTTTGGCGGAGTCTGAATGTCGAGTTCAAATAGAGAACACTCCGCGAATCGAAAAGGCCTATAAATTATAGCTTTTGCTTTTAAGAAGTGGGGGGGGGGGAGGAAAAAGCAAAAGTTCTGATGCGCATTCTTGGATGAAAACCTCGCCTCGCCCCTCCTTTCCCCTCGCCCGCCGGAGCCGCCGGGAGGCGAGTCCTGCCCGGCTCCTAGAGCCCCGAGCCCAGACCCTGCGCCGCACTCCCGGCCGGGCCCGCCGCCGCGCCTCCCTCCGTGGGTCCCGCAGGGTGGGCCTGTGCGGCCGTGCGTCCATCCGAGAGCCGGCGGCCCGCCCTCCCCGAGGGAGTGAGGCTAGTCCAACTCTTCCTGGGAGGTGGGGGCCACCGTCTCTTCTCCTGGCGAAGCTAGAGTGCGCGAAAAGGAAAAGTCCGCCCCCAAACACTTTTCCTGTAAAACAACTGTCTCGAACTCTGGGCACTGACATGCAATCCTCCCAATTTATCCTGGCATTTCGGGAATGTAAACAGATTCGCTGGGTTTCTTTTCTTTCTGTGGAGTAAGGAAAGGAATCGAGGGAACTGGGAGAGTTTATCCACATTACATACACACGATCTGATCTGCGTGTGTAACACACACATCTCCCTTAAAGTGCATTTCCTGGTGTGGTCCCCGGGGCGGGGGTGGGGGTGGGGGTGGGGGTGGGGGGGTAATCTGCTGCTCCCCAACCACCTGCAACTCCTTAACTTTTTACCTTCAACATCACACACAAAAGTTATTCAAGTTAATACTTTTTTCCCCCAACAGACTTCTTAATCTTAAAAAAAAAAAAAAAAAAAAGGCAAAACAGACTGACCCCACCCCCTTTTTTTCTGATTGGGGAGCTAATCTTTTGTTGGCCTGGTGGGCCAATGGGAAGAGAGAAAAAATCCGGGTCCTGCCTTGGTTCCAGGGGTCTGCCTTGGGGCTGTGGGAAAAGGGAGGAGGGGCGAGGTGGGTAGGCCAGTCCCTCCAGACACGATCAGAGAGTCCAGTACCTAGGTCCCCAAACTCCTTAGTGCTCTGGGTGGCTGAGGGGCGGCGACGCAGCCCGTCTGCCCCAACTAAACCACGCTGAGTCTCTCTCTCTCTCTCTCTCTCTCTGCTTGTTTAAATAAAACAACTTCAAGAGTTGAAATATATATATTTAGATATTTTTTCTTAAATAACATATTTACATCTAATAGAAAATATAACTCTAGAGATAATCTTTCCAACCAAAACTGAGGGGAGGGAGGAGAAATGGAAAGGACTGGGGTATGTGAAGTTAGGGACAGGGCCAGCCCGGAAGGCCGCCTCCCACCCAGAAATAAAAAGCATTAGGCCAAGTTTGCACTCCCACTCTCTCTCCTGCTCTCTTGTCCTGCGATCACCCACCCAGCAATTCATCTTTTCTCTTTAAAAAAGCCTTGGTCCGTGTTACTTTCCTTAATGGTGACGGTCAAAAAGTTTGAGGTCACGTCGGTGACCACCACCTTCTCCAAGTTGGTCAGAGAGGGACTCCAGGATTCCTCCTCTGGGTCCCCCAGGATTCTGGCCACTGGGATCCTGGCGATGAGGGAGGGCCTTCCCCCCTGGGCCCCCATGTCCCGATACAAGCCCCCCACAGAGCCAGGAGTGCCTGAGCCATGCCGGACCCGAGGGCCACCAGGGTCCAGGGTGCCCTGGCCTCTGGCCTCCAGGAAGGTCGCCCTGTGCTTTATGACCCTGGCCGGAAAGGTGTCCACTGCCAGCTTGCCTGTGGCCTCGGCTGGGCTGGGGCTGGCCACACCGCACTGGGCCAGGTCCGAGTCCTGCCTCCGGGCCAGCTGGATCACGCTGTGGCCAGCTGGGAACTTTCCTGCCCCGGAAGGGGCCTCGTCCAGCTTCCTGCCCTTGAGGTAATCTCCGAGGCCATCACTGGGTTCTCCCAAGGGCCTCTGCGAGGGGTCCAGGAGCTCCTTCCGGGGCTTGGGGCCTCGCTTCTTGGAGCTGTCTCCCGGCGAGCTGGGCTTGTCATCCGTGCGGCTGGTACCCCGCTCACGCTCCCGCTCCCTCTCTCGTTCCCGCTCACGCTCGCGTTCCCTCTCCCGCTCTCGGTCCCGGTCCCGAGGGGGCTCCACTCGGCAGGTGCTGCTGGTGCTGCTGCTGCTTCCCGGCGGGGACAGACCCATGTTCCGAAGGCCCTCACGTGCCCGGGATGTAGAGGCCAGGTCCTGGGGCGAGCGTCCAGGGTAGGGGATCCGGATGCCCCGGGCCGAGTCACTCCGGAACTCATAAGTTTTGGCCTTTGCTTTGGCCTGGGCCTGCAAGAGAGAAGGCATGTCAAGAGCAGAGCAGGCCCCTGCCCACTCCCCCAGGACCCTTCTTCCGGGGGGGGGGGGGGGCCTCCCTGCTTCACCCTCTGATGCCTCCGAATTTCTCTATGGGTGGGGGTGGGGCTTAGGGGCAGCAGTCTGGGGGAAGCAGAGAATTTGTCTGGAAGCAGCCATTTGCAGAAAGCACACTTCTTTCTTGTGTTTGATTATATGTCTATTTGGGATGGCTGTGGGCCGAATCCTAGTGTGCTGAACCCCTTCCCCCAAGACACCTCTGGGCACTGCCACTGACCTGGTGACAGCCTGTCTGGGGACTCCTTCCTAGATTACAAATAGCCAAGAGCAGTGGACACCCCCAAAGCTCCATAAGCCCTCAGGGCCCCCTTCCCCCCCCCCCCAAATGACACTATAACATTCCTGCCCACCACTGGACACTGCCCTCCTACCTTGAGAAGGAAGGTTTTGGGTTTGGGTCCTCGCTTTTTGGGGCCATAGAGCTCCATCTCCCGTTCCCTAGAGAAAGGAAGGAAAGAGAAAGGGGTGTGTGAGTGAAGAACCTAGTGGGACTCCAGTCCAGGCTGGACCCGTGTTCCTAAGTGAGAGTCTGAGGCTTGAAAGGGCCTGTACCTTTCCTCAAAGGCTGCGAGCAGGCGAGCATCCAGGATGTTTTCTTCGGGTTCCCATGTGCTGTACCTAGAGGAAATCAGGAAGAAATGGGCGTCAGTCCCGGGAACAGGGAAAGAGCGGCGGCTGTGTGTGTGTACGTCTGTAACTTTTCTTGTTGCATTGTATTGTATTTCAATGTAAAGGGAAAAAGAGGAAGAAAGAAACCTCCCGAACAACAGTCTGGGGTTGAGAATTGCATATAACCTACTTACTTCTGCGACCAGCCCTTCCATTTCACGAGGTATTCCATGCGTCCCTGCGGATGCAAAGGGGGAAAATGCGTGTGTGCAAGGGGAGAAATGCATGACGAGGACACAAGAAATGCATGCAAAAAATGCATGCACCAAATGAATGCGCGAAATCCCATCGCGAAAGGCACGCGCTCGCTGCATCACCCCCTGCACGAAACGCTGCACAAAGTGCATGCACCGGCATTCATCCCCCCACCCCGCCCCCCACCCATGCAATCTGTGCATCGCTGCAAGTCTAAGGAAAGCGCTTGGGCTCATAGCCGCCGCCGCCGCCGCCACGGCCGCGGCCGCTGCTGGGACCTGGGGGAAGGGAAGCTGGGCTGCAGCAGGAGGAGGGAACCCAGGCCGGGAGGGGAGGGCTCGGCCAGCCTCGGTTCAAGGCCCGGGGGTACCTACTTTCCGTATGCGCCGCTTCAGGAGGGCTTCGGCCGCGAACACCCGCTCCCCCACCGCTGAAAGCTCCATGTTGACTCGCCGCTTCCCCCCTTGGCCGCTTCCAGGAGCAGAAAAGCAGCAGCCAGCGCACGACAGACCATAATACTCTCCCGCTGACGTCAGTTCTCCTCCCCCTCCCGCGCGCCCGCTCCCTCCCCGCCCCCCTCCCGCGCGCCCGCTCCCCCTCCCCTCCCGCCCCGCGCTTCCTCCGGCCCCACGTGTTGCTAACGACGTTGCTAAAGCGGAGCGGCTGGGGCCTGCGCCCCTGCGCGCCGATTGGGCGAGCTCCGGGCCACGCCCCTCTCCCTTTCTCCCCCGCGTTGCTACGTGACCCGCGTTCCAATCGCCAGGGGGCGGAGTCCGAGGCTACTCCAGAGACAGAACGCGAGGGGGTGGGGGCCGCCGCCGGAAGTGACGTCGCCGGGAGGGCGGGCCCGGCCGCTGTCAGTCTGCGGGGCTGGCGAGGGGGCCGTCCACCCTCTGTCCTGGCCGGGGCCCCCTCCCCCGCCACCAAGATGTCCCTCCGGTGCTCCGCGTCCCCCAAGGCTCTCGCTGGGACCCCCGCGGCGGTGTCAGCCAGGCCCCGCCCCCTCTGCAGACCCCGGCCGCCCCACCCCCACCGCGCGGACTCGCGCCCTCCCCTCCCCCCACAGCCGCCGCCCGCGCCGCACAATGCACAATGCACAGGTGCTGGGGCTCCGCGGGCCGCGCCGGCACCCCGAGAGCCGGCCACGCGCCCCGACCCCGCTCCCTCCTGGCCCCCTCACCCCTTCCGCACACCCGACCCTCGGTCTCCATGACGACGGCCTCCCCCGCCGCCGCCAGCCCCATCCCGCTAACAAATCAATGTGCCTGTGTCTCGGTCTCCTGTCGCGCAGCCCTGCCCTCGGCCACCCTCCGGGCCCTGCGAGTCGAGCTGGGCTCCAGCGCTCACTCCCAGCTCGGAAGCCGAACGCAAGACCTAGTGGACACCCGCTGTCTCCCCGCCCCCACCCAGCCTTCCCGCGTCCCGGGACCCGCGGGGGACGTCGCGCGCCTTCTTCCAGCCCCCTGACTCGTCCCCGACGCCCGCAGCCACCTGCCCCTGCCTCCAGCCCGTGCTGCTCGTCCCCGCCAGGCCCCGGCCCTGCGCGTCGCCAGCCCCAACCCAGCCGCTCCTTGCCCCCGGCCGGCCTGGGTGTGTTGGGGGACTGGGGGGAGGGCGTGGACGACCACCAAGGCAGAGCCTGGAGCTTGGCTGGGATTGGGACGAGTAGCTGCGGGCGCGTCCCGCTCCCCGCGGACCCCGGCGACCTGCGGGGCCTGCGCCGTGCACTTCCTGTCCACGGCTCTTCCCGACGTGCGCAGCAAGACACTCGGCCAGGGAACCCCGAGCGGGAAGTGGCGGGGGCGTGGCGGGGTCCAGTGCCTCTTGGGGGACCGGGGCTCCAGAGCGAAGATAGCAGGTCCGGGAAAGGGGGCGAGGGTCGGACCACGGACGCCTCGCGCGCGCACACACACACACACACACACACACACGCTCTCGCTCAGCTCGCGGCGACCCGTGGCTGGGGCGGCGGCGGTGACCGCAGCCCGAGTCCGGGCCCAGCTCTCCCCGACCCTTTTCTCTTACCGCCCAAGCTGCAAGTCACAACACCCACTCCTTGGAACCCATGATTTAGTTAAAACATCGGCGATGAACTTGACTGGAAGCGATTTCCCTTGGCGAGGGATGGAGTGGGAGAAAGGGGGGGAAAGAGAGAGAACGAGAAAAAGAGAGCGAGCGAGAAGGCGAGCCAAGGAGTCTGACTCGAAAGGGCAGGGAGCCCAGAGCGGAAAACTGGCCTCCTGTCCCAAGTTTAGGTGTGCGGCGGGCGGCGGGCGCGGCGCCGTGCGGGGCGCGCGGGACCGGCGCGGCTTCGGGCCCACCCTGCCTCCCACTCCGCGCCCCCGCCCCCTGGAAACGCGGGGTTCCAGGTTTTGGCCTCGTTCCAAACTCTGCAAGGTGGGCGCCGGGTGACCAGGCTCATCTCTCTGGCCGTTCTGTCTTAACGAACAGCGAGCTGACGACGGCCAGATCGCCCCGCAGACCCGCGCGGGCCGCCCGCGAGAGGCCGCCGACGGCCGCGTCCTTAATCATAAAAAGTCATTCCCGGTAACAAATAGTTTCGTTGGCCGGTGCCAGCGATACAGCTGTTTCTGTTTAAGCTTAAATACTTTCCAACAGTTTGGGCAGTAAAAATAAAGTCGGCCTCAGCCGCCTATAAGTGTCTGGTTTCCCCGCCCAGAGAAAGCCCACCCTCCGCCCTGGGCCCGGGTCGCTCTGCACGCCCCGCCCGCCCCCTCTTGGAATCCGCTGCCCGCCGCCGTGGGCGACGCTGCCGGTCTGCCCCGCAGCAGCCGCCCGAGGAGGCTCGAGGGCCACCTTGGAGGCCGGAGGGAGGGAGCCTGCCCCGAGCAGCCGGAGGACCGGACCCGCTTCGCCTCCCGCCCTCCCCCCACCCCTCGCCGGCCCGCCTGCGCCCGCAATGAGCGGCGGTTTCCCTTCAGATAGGGTTTCTGGAGCCCTGTCCCCGGGAGTTGTGTTTGCGTTGGGTGCCTTCACCGACCTGGAGTCTGCACGAGGCGTGCAGACGTTGATGGTTTCAGTTTCACTGAAAAAGTTACTCTCCACCTCCCTCCCAGTGTTTCTTTCTTTCTTTCTTTTTTCTTTTCCTTCCTCCCCCCTCCCTTCCCTTCTTTCCTTCCTTCCTTGCCTGCCTTTCTCCCTCCTCTCTCTCTCTCCTTTCCTCCCTCTCTCTTTTCCTTCTTTGCCTAAATGCCTCCGAAGCTGGAAGTGGGGAAATGAAAAGCCTGGTGCGGCTATGCAGGGCCCCCTCCTCTGCGGGGTGGGGGGGGGGCTTGAGTATTTCCCCCAAGCTCCCCCCTGCGTCTTCCCGCCTTTCTCTATGCCTGGTGGTGAAAGCCCTTGTTCTGAACAAAATTATTGCTTGTGAGGTGTCTGAGTTTGCAAACATCGGGAATCATTCCTGCAGAGCCCACAGCAAGGAGAGAACTCAGTCCAAAAGGAAACAAGAGGAATAGAATAATCTGAGATCAGACCGAACCCCATTCTTTGCAGCAGCAATCCCCCCCCCTCCAGGGCAGGGTGTCATCCCTGCTTGGTACCCACCAACAGATGTCCTGGATGGAGCAGGGTTACAGAGAGTGGGAAAACGGGTCACTGAGCGACCTCAGCTCCGGGAAAGTTTGGACACTGAGAGGTAGCCGTCTGAGAAATGGGCTTGTGGTGGGACAGGACTCAGAGCTGGGGCCTCCCTGGTGGGCACTGAGGGTGCCCGGATGTGCCAGGAGAGGGCGCCAGCCGGGGAGCGGTGGGGGCATGATTCCGGCTGAGGGGGCAGGGTTCTTTCAAACTGGTCAGCCAGTGGCACTTAGAAACCGAGAGAACATGGAACCTCGCTCCCCACTCTCTTATTGAACGTCCCTTCCTGGATCATTCAACTTCTGACACCTCCCTTCTATCCTCCACACAACCTCTTTTCCCTTTCAAAGTTTGATCGTTGCTTTTCCCGGAGCGCACCCCTGGGAGTAAACAAAACAAAGTTTCAAAGAACCCTCTGCTTTTAATCCCACTGCTCCGCTGCCCTAGGCTCCCGCTGTCAGGTTGGAGTGCGCGGCCTCTGCAGTAAATAAGGTAACTGCTTCCTATTACTTTAGCCCCATATGGCTGCAATTTGAGTGTCTTTGGAGACAGTGCTGGTGTTGGGGCGGGGGGCAGGGGGGAGTGAAAGTGGAAATCAAATGCTCTCAGATCGCATTTTTATGAAGGAAATTGTCGGCGATTCTCTCCGCAGCCTTCCCTCCACCCCTAGTTCCTGAGATGAGCTGCCCGGTTTCTTTGTTTACGGAAACACAGGCGCCCGCCCACCTCGGGCACCTGCTTCCCCAACCCCTGGGTCTCTGGCCCGATTCCGCACCCGTGTTGCTGACCTGGGCACACGGCTCCGATGTCCCTTCCCGACAAAGGACCTCCAACCTGCTCCCCACACCTGAGAGCCAGCCCGAGCCCTCCGTCCCAGTCTCTGGAAGGTGCTCATACCCTGTGCCCCATGCCATGGCCTCATTTGAGCCTGGAGGCCAGCTGAGGGCCCGGGGACCTCTCAGGCCTCCCTGTGCCCGCTGCCATCAGACTCGGCACCCAGGGAGAGAGGCCCAAGGCTGTCGGGGTCGAGGGGAAGGAAGAGGAGAGGCAGGCCGGGCAAGGCGCTCGGCTCCTGGGTTGCCGGCCAGACCAGCAAGCCCGAGCGCGTCCTCTAGCTGGAGGGTGAGGCCGGGCCTCAGCTCGTTCCCTGGGAGCGTTTCAACTCTGAGGCTCGGCGGGCGTCGGACCTGCCTGGTCTTGGCCACGACGCGGGCGGATTTGGAACCTAATGGTTCCTCGGGAGCGTCGGTGGGGCCAGCTGTGAAGTGAGCACGGGTGGCTCTGAGGCGTGGCCGTGTGGGATGTGGCCTTCGTGCAGCAGCAGGGACCCATGGCTTACCTTCAGTGGCCCCAGAGCCCGATGGGCGTCCCCAGCCTCTGCCTCCCCCACACCCAAGCCCCAAGCCCGGGCCCACGCCTGCGGGGCACGGATTGTCTGTTTCTGGGGGGGGGGGTGCGAAGGGGCTGACCCAACACCCTGCAGAGAGGGCCCAACGACCCGGACGTGACACGCTGGCCAGTGACTGGAGGTGAGGCTGCTTGGGTTTGGGGCCTGGGCCCCAGCCCCCAGCTGTCCCTGGAGTGAGACACCCCACCTCTTTTGTCCTCCCTAGTAGACCTTCAGAGTATCCTGATTAGAGAACCACTAGAACACGCTGCAAAGGATAAGAGGGGGCTGGCCATGTTCCAATAATTTCCCACAAGCCTGCACCTACCCCAGAAGCCACGTGACCTTTGACTTTGGCCCCCTGAAAACACTGTGAGCTGTCGTCAAGCCCCCTCCCTTCCCCTCCATAGGAGGAATAGCGACCCCTCAAGAGGCAAGCAACATCTTCTGAACACTTCTTGTCTGGCACCTGCACGGTCCCACCTGAGATCCTGAGATCCGTAACAACCAGGTGAGATCCAGTCCACTGTTCCCATCTCATAACTGAGGAAGCTTCAGGCACAGTGAGGCCAAGTAACCTGCCCAGGGACACACAGCAGATGTTATGCCTGACAAGTCCTAAGCCTAGGTTTTCTAACACTCTGCATCAGGCGCTTTGGACCCTCTGGACAGCTCAGCTCCTCCAGGGCTTAAGGAAAGAACTCAAGGTAAGAAAGGGCCCAGGGAGCGTCCTGAAATGGCCACAGACGAAGCCAGGGGTCTCATTACCAGAATCAGCCGACTGGTCCCACGAAGCAGGGCTACTGCTCTGGGTCCTTAGCAAAAATGATGACACTGAAACAGCAGAGGCGGGAAGGAGTCACAGCAGGCCAGACGACTGGGCTAGAGGCTAGATGTGGGTGCTAGTCTGTTTTCCCTCCATCACAGAGCACAGTATCTACAACTGTGGGCTCTAGGGCCAGCCTGCCTGGATTCAAACCCACTTACTAAGTGTGTGCCCTTGTGTGAGTTACTTAACCACTCTGTGCTTCAGTTACTATAAGAAAACAGAGTATTAACGTGCTCGCCCCACAGGGTGTGTAGGACGGTTGATTGTTAGGCACAGGTAAATGCTCAATAAACGTTAATTGTGACTGTCACAGGTGTGATAGTCTACTACTGCTGCTCTGGGGCCAGGTCAAGCTAACAGGACCCAGTGGGTAGGTCTGGTTTAGGTGCCTTCCCCCCGGGGAACACAGGGTCAGCCTGAACTGTCCCTACTTCCCGGGAAGGGGCACCCACGGTGCTGGGAGCTGGGTGCTCACCGACCCTTTCGGGGAACCCGTGTACTCCTCAGACAGTCTAGACTCGCCCCTTGGGGCATCTGCTCCAGGTCGCACCCGGCCAGGCGGTCCCGCCGCAAAAGGCACCGGCGGCCCCTCGCAGCGCGGAGGCCAGGCACGCTGCGGGAGCCTGGAGGCAGGAGCACGCGCACAGCGCCAGAGTCGGCACGCATGCGCTCACGCGCGCCGCAGGGTGGGCCCCCCCCCCCAAATCCTCCCCGGGAAGACCGCCTGGTGTTGCCTGCGAAATCCGGCTCGGGGAGCCAGGAGGCACCATCGGCCCCTGGGGTGCACAGGGGTGAGGGGAGACGGCTCAGAGGTGGGCGGGAAAACCGAGCGGCTGCACCCCTGCGCCCGTCCCGAGGAGTGGAAGCGGTGCGGGGGCGAGCGGGTCCCGGCGCCGTGTTCCCGCCGCTCCTGGAGAAGGGGCTCAGAGCAGGTCTAGGGACGGCGGGGCAGGAGGGCGGCGGGGTGTGGGGGCAGAGCGGCCTGAGACCAGTGGTTGGCCTAGGGGTCAAGGCTTTGGAGCCCCATCCAAGAGGCGGGCATTATCAGAAGCCTCTTGGCCTGGGATGCCTGGGGCGCGGGGACTCTGCGGCCGCGTCGGCGCTGGCATCGACGGCTCGACCCATTGACTGCAGCCTGAATTGCAGCCTGTAATTCGGGCTGTTCCCGGTGGAAAATTTGACCCCCGGATTCTGCCGGGAGGGAGAGAGCAGTGGCCTCGCGGTTACGCGGCACGGTCTCTGTGCGCCCCCTCGGCTCTCGTGACCCTACACGTCCCGGAAGGCAGGGAGCACGTACCTCCCAAGGAATGGCACCAGGCTAGGCTGACCAAGGGTTGCCGGCACCACAGCCAGGTCTCCGGGCTCCCTTGGACCCGGATCCCTCCAGGGTTGGCACTCTGGCGGCCAGCCTCGCTAGTCCGCTGGTCACCGCCTGCTCCCCTCCACCCTCCCCACCCCCACCCGAGGGCTCTCTTCCGCCCCAGGGACGTTGTAGGGACGCCTAGTTCTCCGTCTTTAGCTTCAGGTCCTTTCTCGCTTCGTACCCCGCCCCCAAGCGGAAGGAATTGAAGTGACTTTTTGCTGGGACCTCAACTAGTTCCAAACTGGCGGTCCCTCGGCCAGGGCTGTTCCTTATTCGGCTGTTGGCGCTGACAAAAGCCCAAGCCCGGCCTCTCCTTTTAGAGGTCAGAGAAACAGGTCGGGGCGGGGGGCTACCGGGTCGTTGGAGGAGACACGAGCTGGGGGCCTCCGGAACCACCTGGGGCAGCCGAGGCGTCCGCGGGGCCCGTTCGCCCTCCGCGGGAGCGGGCCTCGCGGGGACAAGCCCAAGGGGCAGGCGTCCGGGACTCGACGGAGAACGCGCGACGGTGCCCGCGAGGGTTCGGTCTTCTTCTCTCTGCCGGACCTCGGCGGGATTGCGCGCCCTCGGCCCGGCCCCGCGCCGGGGCTCCCGCCGTGCACGCCGGGCCTTGGCCCCCGGGAGGGGACGCCGTCGGGGGACCCGACGAGGCCGGGCGGGCGTCGAGGCTGCGCCACCAGAGCGCGCCGGCTCCGCGCACGCCCAGAAGCCGCGTAGCCGGTTCCGGGGCTGCCGGAAAGCGCGCGGCCAGCGGCGGCCCCGTCCCCGCGCAAGCGCCTCGCCGCCCGGGCGGGACCCGGGTCTCTGCAGCCGCCTTCGGCCGCGGGGTGGCTCGGCCCCGGGGGGGGGGGGGGGAAGCGCGGACGGCCGCTCGGGCCGGGACACCCTAGTCGGAGAGCCGGGACGCCTTTTCTCTCCGCAGATGAAAGCCTCAGCCCCGCTTCCCCGCCCTTCTCTAGAAAATCAAATTCAGGGAACGTGGTACCGTATTTACCCGCACAACTTCCTCCCTTGACATTTTGCACTCTTGAAGTTGGGGCACAAGCGATTATGCAAACATCTGGGGCTGTCCTGCGCCGCTACCCGGAACCGTCCTTATTCATCTTGAAAGCCGCACTCCCTCATTTGCATAATAATGGCTTATCTAGAATAACACAGCAATCACAGGCAAAATTAATTTTCTTTTTCTTCAGCTAGTCCTTGAGATCCAGCAAACAGAGGCTTAAGGCAAGAAAAACTGATTTTGCAGAGAGGGTGGGATTCTTGACCAGGACCGGGGAGAGATGAGGTTTAAAGTAGTAGAAATTAAAAGCTGAGTTTCTATTATTTGATTTGGATTAAGGAGGTGCCTGGCCGACCAGCACTCTGGGCCTCTCGGCTGGTTCCGCCAGGACTCCGTTCCCCACCCTTTGGACAGATCAGAGGAAGCCCTTCCTTGCTCTGAGATTGCCGCCCTGCTGACTGGGGCAGAAGTCTTTGAATTCAAAGCAGAAAAGAAAAGAGAAGAAGAAAAAAAAAAAGGTTGTGTGGGTGGTGGTGAGGGCATTATGTGGAGGAAACATCTTTTATACATTAAAAAATCTTTTTGATCTTTTTTTAATATGAAAAGGAGTGGGAGGGAGAAAATCCACAAATAAATATGGTAAATGAATTTGCACCAGAATTGTAATCGCGGGGCCACTTTCGGGGCCATTCTGGGCTCCAGAGGAGCTGGTGCCCTCTGAGGCCACTGCCCCCCTCCCCCAGTAGATAGTGCAGAGAAGGAACACAGTGCGGCAGGGACCCGCCCATGACCCCCACATCCTGCTGCGAACCAGAACCCCCGTCTCTTCCCAAAAGATGCAAGTTTTGTGTTTATCAAGGAGGTGGTGGCGGCTCAGGCTTGCCACCAAGAAGCCACCATCGCGGTCACCTCTTTTTAAATAATTATTAAGTTCCTTTTAACATCAGGGTTACAGGACGAAGGTGGATTATGAACTGCGTCGAGGTGGGGCCGCCTGCAGAACTGGGCTGGCAGGAGGGGGAATGGGGGGGGAGAATTAGTCTCCCCCCTTCCTGTGGAAGGACCGGCTGTTTTGGGCGGAAGGGAGGAGGGTACCGAGGGAAGGGACCGTGGGCTGCGGGAGGGGCTGTCTTTGGAGGCTGGGGGCTGCGGGGTTGGACAGGGGGTCCCCTTCCGCGTTCATTCATGCTGCCTCTTGGAGCCGTTTCTATCCCGACGTCTTTAAGCCTCCCCGGGGGGGGGGGCTCAGACCCACCTCAGAGGTATTAACTTCTTCCCAGCGGTGTGTGAGTTATTGCAACTTCTACCCTGGGCGGGGTGGGAGCACCCCTAGAATACCCGAGCAAAGATTCTGGCCGCCGCCCCCCAGACTTTTCCTAGCTGGGAAATGGAGGCATCCTGGGATCACAGGCCTCCCCATCACAGTGCAGGGTTTCAGCCTCAGTTTCTCCTTTTCTGAGACTAGAGGAGGACACGAAATGAATAGAGGAAGGGGCCAGCCGAGCGCCTTGCCGGGCGTCGTCAGTTTGATGCTTCCGAAACCTCTTAAGTCTGCAGAAGGTCTCCAGACCACCTCGTTCTCCCGCCCGCTCTGGGAGTAGCCTCCCACCCCCCAGCGCCGGCGGAGGGTCCCAGAACTCCACCCTCCATTCCCCCTGCGCCCCCCAAGCTAAGCGGAGAGGTTGGGCCTCTTGGGGCCCCGCGAGCGGCCTGTCCTCCTGAGGGGGGCGCCACCCCGCTTGCAAGGACCGGAGTATCGGCTTCGTTTGCCCCAGAGCCCGAGCCCACCGGGTCCCAGCCCGCTGGGGACAAAGACCGGCCCGCGCAGAAGGGGGCGCTGCGGGACTGGCTGGAAGGGCCCCGGCGGGCTGGGGGTTGCGGGGCGCCCGGCTTGCCCCCCCCCACCCCCACCCCAGTCGCCATCGCAGGCCCCATTGAGGCGCGGCCCCGGGGCGGGGCGGCGGGGTGGGAAGCTTTCCTCCCGGAGTCGGAGTCGGGAATTTCTAAGAGCAAATCCCGGAGTCCGGCCAGGTGAAAAGTTGACAGCCCACGTTGCGCCACTGGGGCCGCGCGGGGGTGTGCAGGTGACACGCAGAGGGTGAGCGCGGTGGGTGAGGAGGATCGCGGGGTCCAGCTGGGTTTCCACGGCGCCCGCACCACTCAGAAGCGCCTGGGGTGCGGGCTGAGCTGGCAGCCACCGGGGGAGGGGGTGCGAGTCTGAAAGAGAGGGTGTGCCGGGGGCACGGGTGGGGGAAAGGAAAGGAAGAAGGGCACAGACGTGTGGGGGAGATGGCTCAGAGCCTGACACTGAGCTGCCTCCTCTCCCTGTCCACCATCCATCAGGTACTGAAAGCCTGTGGGCTAACCCCCTGTGCCCCCTCCAGCAGGGGCTCTCAACGCTGCCCAGCCCCTGTTCCAAGTTCTCGGGGGAATCCAGGGAAGCCCCTCCCTGCCCCCTGGAAAATCAGTATTCCCACCTGCCAAAATGGGCAGGTTCTTTCCCATTCGGTTTGCTTGACGGGCACCTGTAATGCACCTTATAGGCACTGACCTTCCCTGGAGGAAAAGATCCCAGGGCTGTCTACACGGGATACTCAGGGAAGCCGGTCTCGGGATACAACGCTGGGTCCTGGGCGGCAGCAAGGGGTAAGGCAGGGCTGAGGGTGGAGCCAGGCAGAAGGGGGAGGGGAATTTAGGCAAGGGGAGGGAGGAGGCTGGAGCTGACGACCACCCACCACCGGCCCAGGGGAGCCAGCCGGGGAGAGTTTTCCTGTACCTGTTTCCACACGGGATCCAACGTACGTGATATTTTATGGTCATCTGTATCCGAGAGCCTGGTGCCCAGCCTGGTACAAGAGGATATGCGGGAACGGTGGGAGTGGACAGATGTAGCCACCATCCACTGAGCAAGGGCTGCTCCAAGCCAAGTTCTGTATTTGATCCTTCCCGAGAAATCTTGACTTCCATTCCTCGTCACAGCCCTTAGAGGGAGGCTTATTAACTACATCTGAAATACATTCTGAACTACGTTCTGAAACCAGCCCAGAAGGCTTAAGTAACTTGCCAGTGGCCAAGTGAAGCCACAGGACAGAGCTCGACCTAAGTCTGTCACCCAAGAGTTGAGGGCCTAGGAGGAGATTTCTCGGTATGGAACCAGGCTCTGCAGGGAGGCAGGTATGGCCCTGCTGCTGCTCTGAATTCTGGGGTTTGGCGTGTTAGCCGGGGTGGGGCAGTGTGTGTATGTCACTGGCTCTCGCACTTCCGAGATTCTGGCAATACCAGGAGTCCGGGAGCCAAATCCCGACGGTCTTCCTGCCTCTGCTCCCCGTCTTCCCTAGCCGCCCTGACAGCGCGACGGGCTGCCATCAGTGGCTGTCAGTTCCAAGCGCTGGAACAGCCAGGCGGGCGGCCACCACCGGTCTCCCTTCACACACCATCTCCAGGGCTCCCGGACCACCGAGCCACATTGATACGGAAGCCTGTGCCGGGCTGCCTCTGAGACGTGTCCGCATGATCCAAAGACCAGTGGATTGGGGCTGAAGATAAAAAGCTCAGGGTCCAGCCCTGAGCTGGTTCTGTTCCTGGCTAGCTGAGTTACCTTGGACAAGTCGGTTTCTTTCTCCCAGCTTCAGGTTCTCCCTGCAAAGCCATCATTTGGAGCCAGGTAGCCTTAAAACAGCCTGTCTGGTCTCCACAGTCCATACATGTGGGGTCGTTCAGGCAGGTTTCTTGGGATTCCAGAACCTTCAGGAAAGACTTGTTAACCACGGATGGCTGACCCAGGGCCCATCGCCCCAGCCAGTGCACAAAACCCTGGAGTTTGTGAGTCTGTGACTGTCTGGAAAGCACGGTCTCAGCTGTGCTGGGTACCCGTTTCCGTTTCCCCAATGATGCCAGGCACAGGGCTACCGAACATCTAGCCAGGGGACCCAGGAAGGCAAGAGGAAGAGTCCTGGAGGAAGCGCTGGGTGACCTGACCATCTTTCCAGTCCCTTCTCTTCCCCAACCTCAGTCAAGGACAACAGAGGGCATTATCTTCCCTCCAGCTCCCTCACCAGCGCCACACTGCTGGAGGCATCGCAGCAGCTCGGACTAATTCCAGGTACATTCTATAGGTGGCATCATGCTACTGGAAATGGCTCTTTCAGAAGGGAGAGGTTCTCTCCGTGGCATCTCCAGGCGAGGGGGAAGTCAAGGCAGGTCAATAGAGCCCCACTTGCAAACTGGCTGCAGAGGGGCACCTGGGCACCTGTGGAGCATGTGCTGGGGCAAGGGTCTCTCAGACTCCAGAGGCCACGGATCCAGGCGCATGTGCTTCTCCGGGACCGGCAGCCTGCTGGTGAGCCAGGGGTCCCTGGGAGTCTCTCACACCCACTACAAACGGTGGAAGAGAAAGGCCTCGGCCCCAAACCTGCTGTGGCTGTGTACGGGCTTGCTGGCGGGCTATTTGGGGTTTCCAGCAACATTCACCCACAGTTCGAGGTTGTACCACCCAGGCGTGGGAACCACCGCAGCAGCACGGGACAGGTCCCAGACTGAGGCTCCCTCCCTCTTCTCCAGACATCCCGATCAGGGGCCACACCTGCGATCAGATCCCCCCCCCTCCCTACCAGGAGGTTAAAATCCCTCTCCCGGTGGGTGAGGGGACTGGCCAGAAGTGGGGAGGGAGAATACAAACAGAGCAATCCGCAGGAGACCCGGCTCTGGGGTCTCTGGCACAGGCAGGAGCCCAGATGGCCGTGGCTGATGGGCTATCCAGGGGCTCGCACCAACCTCTCCACCCAAAGAGACCTCCTGCAGCCCCCTCCCACCCTCAACGGTCTGATTCCACCTAACGGGCCCAATCCCGCGGCTTGTCACCGCGAGCAGCACTCGCCGTGACGTCTGGGAGCAGGGCAGGTACAGAGACGGCGGAGAGAGGTGACAGCGACGCTTCTCACCTCTCCCTCCCGCCGCCCGGCTGGCCCCAGGCTGCCCGCTCGGGCCCCGATCCCGTGGGTCCTCGCGGCCACCGCTCCCGGCCTCCCCGCCGCCCCAGCCACACGCAGCTCCCAACCCGCGAGCTCCAGACTGGGACCTTGGCCGGGCCTGGCGCCTAGGGGGTCGGAGGAATGGGGCGCGGAATCTCAGATGACCGCGAGACGGGCCAGGCCTCGGGAGACAGCCGGAGGACCCCAAGCCCCAAATCACAGCCCAGGTCTCTTTCCTCCCCAACGCCCGCCCACCAGGCGTTCGGCTCGGTTTCTCGGGATCCTGGGCCTTTGCTCACACTCGACACAGACTCGCTCACGTTATTATTATTATTTTTTAAACAAAAGCAATTAGATTTCAATCCCGGCTCATTTGCATCTGCACCTCGGAAACAGTGCGGGGAGTAGGAGGGAGGGGGGCGGCGGGAGGAAAGAAGGGGGAAGCCTGGCGGCGGCGGGCGACTCCTTCCCAGCGCCACAGCTGGCCCGAGCTGCCATGACGCCGACCACATCTGGCCCGGCCGCGCGGCCGCCGCGGCCCTCTCCCGCCCGCGCTCGGAG
Source organism: Lynx canadensis (assembly GCF_007474595.2). Classification (NCBI taxonomy): domain Eukaryota; kingdom Metazoa; phylum Chordata; class Mammalia; order Carnivora; family Felidae; genus Lynx; species Lynx canadensis. Next base: position 58,030,789 of record NC_044316.2, read on the forward strand.
CCCGCGCGCCGCGGCCCGCTCGGCGGCGCGCTCATCGATCGCCGGGGCCGCGGCCGGGCGAGCGGAGAACAAGGTATAGCCTGTATTTAGGTTCCTGCCCTTATATGGCGATGTGCGCGAGCGCCCGCCGAGCGGCCTCACCATATAAGGGCACGCGGCGGGCGCCGGGCTGAGCTGGTGCGCGCTCATTGGCCCGCGCGTCTCTCGGCAACCGGCTCTCACGAGTGGAAACGAGCCAGCCGCCCCCGCCCGCTCCCCGCCCGCTCCCCGCCCCCTCCCTTTCTTTCTCCCCCGGCATCCCCGCCTCTCGCCTCGGCACCCCCCCTTGCCTACCCCCGTTTTTGCCTGCACCCTCTCCCCAAGTTTTCTTCGCGCCGTTGTCCCCCTCCCCCTCCGCCTCGCTGTCATTCTCTCCCTCCCGTTCGGCCTGTCCTCGCCCCCTCCGCGCAAGCTTCCACATCACACCCCACGCACCCCCTCCCCAAACCCAGCGGACGGCGGCTGAGGAGCCGGAAGGCCCGGATGCGGGAGGAGCGCTGGAGGCCGGGGGTGTGTGCGCGTCGCTGCTGCAGTAGCCGCCGCAGCATCAGGTCCACGGCGTGCACGCACAGGGCTCTGGGAACAGTACGAGTCTCCCCCCAACACAGGCACACACTCACCTCCCCCGCCCCAAAGGTAATCGGAGCAATTAGCTGCCAAAGAAATGTGCTTGCGGGGCTAGGGATGTGCTTAACCACAAACAGCCCTAGGTACCACCAAATTACCATTTCCCTGGGTTTCCCTTCGGGCTGGATCTCTGAATGCAATCAGAATAATGATAAATCGATGTCTCATTTAAAGGTTACTTCAAAAACCTGCCAATTGTTGAGGGGAAATGGGAAGGGGGAAAAAAAAAAAAAAAACACCCTGCGTGCGGGAGGGAAAATGCTCCAAAGGAGCCATCCTTGGGTTTCCAGGCAGCCTGCAGCGGAGCGGTAGTTGCCGGATGCAGGTCAGGTGCCCAGCTCTGGGCCCACCCGTGGGGTGGGGAGCCCGCGGAGGCAGAAGACGTCACTGTTCCTCTGGGCATGAGGCTCCCGTTCGCCTCAAATTCAGGGAGCGAAGGCGCAGCGGTTCCGGGGGCGCCCCTCGCCCCCTCCCTCCCGCTCAGAGGCGCGCGCACGCGCGCGCACGCACGCACAGGTGTCCGGCTGACCCCTCCTGGGCAGTCGCCAGTGCCGCAGCGCCTGTCCTCCCAGTGACGCCGCGGAGGCCGGAGGCACCCCTTGGGGATCCTCTCCTGTCCCCAGGGGACCCAAAGAGGAAAGCTAAGACAATGGGTACCCTAGCGCCCTGGGGACTTCGCCTGTGACCGAGCTCGCCTCTAGGGCAGCCGCCTCGAGGAGGCGCGGAGCGATGCCCCCTACTGGGAAGCCTGCGCCTGGAACACGGCGCAGGTGGGGGTCGCCCTGGAGGCCGGCTCGGGTGGGGGATGGGGAACGGGGCGCGACGACACGACCTGCCGGACCTCCGCTCCGTCTCGGGCATCCTCCACTGCCCTCGCTCTCCTTTCCTTTCAAAGCTCAAATCCCCCAACCCGGCCCCTCCTGGGGAAAGGTGGCGGAAACGGGCACTGCCAGGGAATGCGGGTGCGAGATTAGGAGGGCGCTGCCTGCTGGATCGAGTTAGCTTCGGCCGCCTCCTCCTCGCTGTTTCTGCGGAAGGAAGCTCTGCGGCCGCAGCAGCCCTTGGTGCCAGCGTATATCCCTCCCTGACCTTGGCTGAGATATGCTGCCGCGGTGTTTTGCCTAACAGAAAGCACGGTTCCCCTCCCGCGCGGGGACTGAAGATGCCCTTGGGGCAGAGAGTTTGCCTAGGTCTGCTCCCGGTGCCCGACCTGTGTGCCGTGGAGACCTGTCTGAGCACCGGAAAATCCGTGGACGCCCGGGCACCGCCTCTCGACGCCCCTGCATAGCCCATCCCTGCCCCGCGCCTGCTCGCGCCCATTTAGCCAGGCCATTTATATTAAATCCCCACTCCCAGGTTTCTGTGTGCTTAGGTACATGGAGACCTTCGTCCAGCGGGGGGATGGGGGGGGGTGCAGGTGCCCAGGTGTCCCCCCGACTTCTCCCGGCACAGGGGCGTGCCTCCTTGAGTGTGCCTCTTCTCTACTCTTAACCCCCAAGAGCAGAAGCCCCTCTCAAATCTGGGAACACCTTTACCTGACCTGTTGGCTCCTGGTCTCTGCCCTCTCATTTACTGAATTTGAGTTTTCCAGCCAGTGGTAGTGAAATCGCTGGAGTGGAGAACGCAGTTGGCGGGAGGGGTGAGAGGGAAACTTGCAGGAAGGGAAAAATTAAAACCCCAAACTTACAGACACACCTCTCCCCGGGGCGGGCCTGGCCGCTTTGGGCCTGGGTTTCTCCGGATTGGGGAGGGGGGGGGGCTACGGACCCGCTCTACCTCACGAAGCGGTCCCGATTCCAGAGTCCGACCTCACCCACGGGCCCTCTATTTGCACTTTTCGTTTATTTCTCAGGAACCCCGAGCCTGGGGTTCCGGGGGGGGTGCAATTTCCTCCCCGCTCTGGTGCGCTCTTCGGTCCTGTCCTGAATTCACGCTGGGGTCTCCCCCTCGCCCTGGGCGCCCTTCTCCACAGCCCCGGGCTCCCCTTGGCGCCCAAAGAAGCGTGCTTGGGCCCGGGTGCCAGGGAGCTGCAGGGTGGCCGCGGGCGCCTGCACTGCGCGAGCTGCTCCCGGCCGGGCGGAGGCGGGGGTCGGGGAGCGGCTCCCTGCGGAGAGGAGGGTGGGCGCGCGGCACCTGCTGAGCACCGCCGCCGCTGCAGTTCATGGCGCCGGAGGATCCACCCGGATCTTCTCCGCGGAGTTCCGGGCTTGGGTCGTTTTGTAGTCGGCACGCACACGGCTTTTAATTTAATTTTCATTTTTCTGCCGGGGGCGTCAGGGAGGGCCAGCTCGGCCGCAGCGCCCGGGTGGGGGGGGGGTTGGGGGTGGGGGTGAGGACAGTGATATCTACACGGGTGGGGGCGGCACGCGGTCACGGAGGTCAACAGCCCATTAGCGTTTCCCCACCCGGGAGCCGCGACCTCGTGAAGGCTCGGGGCTCGCAGGGAGGGGGACGGGCCGAGAGCGCCCTCCCTGCCGAGTCCTCCGAGGCCACCCCCCCCACCCCACCCCACTTTGCGCCCCCTCCGCCCGCAGGTAACCGCCCCTCCCCCTCCCCCTCCCCGCTCGCCCCCGCTCCGGCCCCTACTCCCCCGGTGCCCGCCGGGGTCCCGGCGCCCGGGCGGAGAGTCCCCGGGCGAGGGAAAGGGAGCGGGGCTGCGGGTGGGCTGCGGCGCGCGCCCCCCGCCCGTGGCAGCGTGGCGACTGGCGCCGCTTTGGCAGCCATTTTCTGCAGCTGCCGCGGCCGGGGCTCGGCGGAGTGAGGCGCAGGCTGCCGCCGCCACACAGCGGCGGCGGGGCCGGAGGGGCGCGGGGCGGCCGGCGCGGGGGCGGGGGGGGGCGGCCCGCGGCCGGGGCGGGGGCGCGCGGGGGGCGCCGGCGCCGCGAGCCCCTCCCCCCGCTGCAGTGCAGGCAGAGCGGGGCCGCTCCGCGTGGCGAGCGCCCGCGATCCCACCCTTTCCCCGCCATCTTGTACCCGGGCTGGCGCCTTCCCAAAGCCGAGCTGCCGCAGACAAAGCCCGGCCCGGGCCCACGGGGGGCCCCTGCAGCCCACCGGGCGGGGCGGCCCGGGGGCCCCCGGGGTACCCCCCTCCCGCTCTCGCCCCACCCCTCTCGGGGGTCCGGAGTGCTCCCCACCCCGAGGGGGCTCCGCGTGCGACGGCCACTCGCCCGGCCCCGGCGGCTCGGCCGGGACCACCCCCCCCCCTTCCACGCCGGTCGCAGGGCTGGACCCGAGCCCACGCTGCAGCCCACCCTGGTTGCGGGAAGGGGGGGGGGTCCCCCGCGGGCGCGGCGGTGATGAGGGCTGGGCGCCCTCCTAGCTCCCAGTTCTTCTCTCTTCAGATTGGGTTGGTTGGAGGGGGGGTGTCACTAAGTCAGGAGCCCCCACGGCCCCCGCGTAGTGCCAACCTCATGCCCCCATCTTTCCACCCAGGAACCTCAAAGAAGACCGCAGCATGGGCGGCTCTCGAGACCCCCCTAGCTGCCCGGCAGCTGCTGCGAACGGGAAATTTGGCACTCCATTTTCTGGGATGGCAGCGCTGTCTCGCTCCAATCCCCCCAGCTTGCTCAGCCCCTTCTCTCCACGCCCCTGCACCAAACCCCTAGGTTTGGGGGTGGGGGGGAGGGAAGTGTGTGGGAGCGGGAGGCACCCCTTCTCAGCCCAGGGAGCGCAGGAGAACCTGGCGCCTGCCAGCCTCCGCCATCAGTGCCACGCTTCTGCATGGTAGAGAGTTTGAAGACTCCATTTTCCCATCGCGGAGTCCCCAGCGCCTGGGAGTGGGATGGGGGTGCCCACGCCCCCACCACAGCTAGTTGGGTTTCCTCGAGACTGCTCAACCCTCTGAGAGCACATGGCCACCGGCTCTGGCACCCTCCTTTCCCCTGGCACCGACCCTAGAGGGAGTCCCCACGTCGCCCTCCACCTAGACTTCTGAGAGTGATTGGAAGGGCCAGCGGGAGATGAGGAAACTGAGGCTGGGACAAGGGAGTGACTGGTGCAGGGTCATTCAGGTTAGTGGTTAAGCTGGACGCTTCTTCACACTCCTTTCCCCTCCTCTTATGTCTTTCAAATACGACGATCAAAGCCCAGGCTCGCTATGGACGGGAGCTCACTCCTCCAGGCGCTCTTGGCCAACTCCGGGCTGTGGCCGGGAGGGGGTTGGGTACCACCAGCGGGGCGAGAAGCGGCCAGTGTGCTGGTTCATCCCGGGAAACCGGGTTTCCCTAACTGGATGCCTGCTGTTCCCCCACCCCCACCCCTCGGGGTCGCCTTCGAGGGTGGAAAACAAAGCGTCCCGGGGTGGCCTCTCTGACGCCGCTGGCGGGGTTCAGTCCTCCCCCACCAACGCCTGCCAGCCTGCGTGGATTCCGAGCCCGGCTCCGGAAACCAGTCTGACCACTTCGCCCATTTCCCAAACCTCCCCGGGCGTTGGGCGGCCGCCTCCCAGGGTGGGGTGAGCGCGGCTCGGCCGCAGCCTCGGCTGCCCCTGCGATGAATGGAGGCAAAGGGACACTCCCGCCCGCACACTGCGGGCCTTCTGGCCGCTCCCCACTCGGTCTCCCCGTCGCAAAACCCGATGGTTGGAAGGAAGCTCCGCTCTCGGGCCACAGCGCTTCTCACCCGCGGGGCCAACCGCGGCGGCCCCGATGACCCCTCCAAGAGCCACCCCGTGACCTCGCCCTGTGCGCGTCGTCTGAGACGCTGGCTGCCCTGGGGGCGCTTACAGTCTGGTTGGGACACTGAGCTGAGATCCAGCATCAAGTGTCGGGCCATTAGAACGTTGGCTGCTGCGTGGGGTCGCAGAGTATTGTCTCATGGGACCGAGGCCGCAGAGGAGGGACGGACCTCGAGGGGACCGCGGGCGGGAGAGGCCGGAGCAGCCCCGCCCTGGTGGCCAGGTGGGCACGTGGCGCCGCCGCCCACCTTGCGCGCGTGTTTCGAAGGCTCCGCGAGCAATTCACCAGGTCTCCCCAGGAAAGCGGCTGCGCCCCCACGTCCTGCCCGAGGCTCCTGTCGACGGGAAGCCCCTAAAGGGCAGGGCCGAGCGGCTCCGCTCCCGCCCACCATGTGGCGCCCGCGCTCGGTGCGCTCTGGCTGACCCTGCCCCCCCCCCCACCCCCCGGTGGGCGGTGGCGCGTGGCCCGGCGGGCTGTGGTCTCCGCCAGGTGCGGACCTGCGCTGCAGAGGCCATGGGGACGAGGAGGGAAAGTGGCCGGCCGCCAACGTCGCCGAGCAGGGGGCTTAGGAAGGGCCGGCAGGCACGCGGGGCGGAGGGGACGCTGCGACTCCTCATGCGGGGCTGGTGGGGCCAGCTTTGCGGAGTCAGCAGGGCCAGTGCGCGGGCCGGTGCGCCCCTTCGCCGAGCCCCGCCTCCTTCCCATCCGTACATCGCTTTCTGGGGGGGATGAGGCAGGGCAGGCAGCACCCACAGGCAGAGCTGGGGTTGTGCTTGGGTTTATCCTCCCGGATCAGCCCACCCCTCCCTGCGCCGTTATAGTTCCCTTCCCCCACAGGAGTTAACCTGGGGTGGGGGCAGAGGAGACTCGTCGGCCCTTGGAGGACCTCCCCCTCCTCTCGACCCTCCTAGTGGCTTTGCTTATTAGGCCGGGTTGAAAGGTGTTAAAAACGCAGGTGGGAGAGGGATGGGGCGGTAGCAGGAATACGAAAAAAGTACTACTATTCTTTCAACCCGAGCTAAGTAGAGGCTGTTTTCCTTATGAAAGGGGGAGGGGGGGTGGATGAAGTGGTTTCAGAGGAGCGAAGGGGGAGGGCACAGGCACAGTTAACAGACTGTGGCGGAGTGGGGCTGGGGGTCCGCCTGGCTGGCTGGGGAACCCTCCCGCCCAGGCTGTCCCCCCAGAGCTCCCAGCACTTGGAGCCCTGCCCCAAGGGCAAAGCCCAGATGAAACCGAGGAAGTGGCAGGGAAGGTAGGCTTAGAAATGGTTGAGGAGGAGCAGACCACAATCAGCACCACCCTAGACAGGGCAGGCGGATACCTACCTGGGATGCCTGGGCCTAGGATCTTCCCTAGGATCTTGGGAAATTGTCAGCCGAATTCCTGCTTCGGTCAGAGGTGACCCGGATGTCATCTGGGGCCTCCACCTGCAAGATTCCAGGGAACAGAGAAAACAGAAGCATGGCCCACAGCTGGGTTTGAACCCCAGCTCGGCTAGTGCTGGGTTTCTGCAGGCCTCCTGGTGTTCCTTGTGTGTGCAATGGGGCCATACGGGACTCTGTGAAATAGCACACAGTGTGCCTGGAAAGCACTTAGTAGGTGACCAGATCCGAGGAGCGCCTTTACTCTCTCTTATAGTGTCAGTGTCCTTACGGTGTTCTTGGGCGTTGTGATCATGGAAAAGCTCCTGTAAATGCCCCTTCTGTCCCTCCCGCTGTTCTAGACCCTGCACGGAGGACGTGAAGAAGGTGCCTACAAAGTCCCATGGGTCACCAGTGTGCGAATGGCAGAAGTAGGAAAGCGGGGTCTCGGAGAACCGGACCATCCTCTCTCTCCTCTCCTTGGGGACCCAGATTGTGCTCCTTCTGGGAGGTACATCAAGGCCATCCACTCCAGCCTGCTCACCTGCTTGCCCTCCAGGTAATGGGATGCCCCGTGAGACCTTCCTTGGGGCAGCAGGCAAAGGAAAGAGGGGCAAAATCCAAATGGGTACGGGAGAGAACTTAGTGTCATTCACCAACCGTCTGAGGTTGCCGTTAGCCCCAGGGGCTACTGGTTAGAGAGGAGGGCATTCTGGGGCGTGTGTAGCAGAACCCCGAAGAGAGGGCCAGAAGGTGGGGGGAGAAGGAAGGCCCCCACAGCAGCCCCTCTTAGCACCACCCTTCTGCACAGTGGGATGCTGGTTAGTTCCCGACGCCATGCTGGTGATCTGGCCTCCGACAAATTTTTTCCATTCGCCCTCTCCATAGCCATCCATCCGTCCACCCTCGTACCGCTTCGGGATTTTTTAGGGCTGGCAGCTCAGGCGGCTGAGGATGTAACCAAAGCTTGAGTGTGAATGGAGTAGCCATGGAAATAGAACTACCAGGAGTCTTAAGATGTGGAAGAACGATCCTCTCATCCACTCGCCTCGCGGTTGCGGGAGAGAAAAGGCTGCAAAGACACCCAGGCGTGAAGAGGGGGCGTTAATTGCCAGGTCTAAAGGGCAGATGTGGTTAACCCGCAGCCTCTCATTCTGGAGGCTGCCCCACAGGGGCCTCCAGAGGGCCGAGCCAGTCCTGGGAAAAGCCAGGGCATTGGGGTCTCCAGCGGAACCCGACCGGTCCCGTCCCGCATCGAGCTGACCCCTCCTGCCCCGTCTGCTGGGAGGACCAACCCCAAAGTGGGGGCCACGGGCAGAAGGGCTGTTCCCTCGTGGTCGTGGATGCTTCACCAGCTAAAGTGCGGGGCCCGAGCGTCCTTGCCATTCACCTGTAAGAGGAGGGAGTGGTGTCCTGGAGTCTTTTCAAGGCCCGTGCCAGCTTCGTCCTTGTGGTGACTCTGTGGCCCCAAGGGCTGCTCACTTCGTGGGCTTCATCTCAGTTCACAGCTGGTGCCTCTGGTGTACGGGTGGTTACACTATGCAGCCTCTTCTCTGGGGGGACAGACGTCTTAGCCAGACACTCTTTGTGTCCCGACAGCAATGATGGCAGTGGTGAGACTCCGTGGTCCGGGGCCCAGGCTACCTGGATCTGAGCCCCAGCCCCCCTACTCACTAGCTCTGTGATCCCAGGCCAGGTACTTGACCTCTCAAAGCATCCATTACCTCCTGGGGGTGATAATAGTTTGTACTCCATCCGGTTATTGGGAGGATTAAAAGAGACCAATCATCCATCTAAAGGCTTTTCCATAGAGCCTGGCTCAGTGAACATTCTATAACTGTGAGTTACTGTCATTATCAGGTCATGGGGGCACCAGGCAGCGGTGTTTATCCAGGGGCTGGGGTCACTTTGGGCATCTCATCTGAATTCAAGCTGATGATGAAAATTATCAGAGAGAGAGAAAGAAAACAAAATACCTCACAAGCTGGGACAAAAACGATCCCGTTGGCAGCTGAGAGAAGAGTTGAGACAAAGAACCGAATCCAGTAACTACAGACTGGTTATGGCAGCGAGAGAGGAAGGGACGCCTCCCCCGCCTCCCGCTTCCGTGAGCAGGTAGGGAATCACGCAGGGATACCTGTAGGGCAACATGGAGCCCATGGCCGTGGCCTGCAATTCTGGACGTGTTCTCCGTCAGCCTGGTGGAGGCTTCTCACCCTAACTGGGGGCGAACTGGGGCTCAGAGACCTCAGGGAGGGCTCTTCTGCACCAAGGCTGATTTCTGGGCAGCTGCATGGCTGGGACTAGAACCATCTCGTGGCTGCCTTTGGCTCAGCGCAAGGTGGGGAAAGGCAAAAGGGCTCCTGAAGCTGGGCTTCCAAAGGTCCAGGGAGAGGGAGCCCGCCGGCTCCGCCCTGGGGAAGAGAGAAGTGAGAGGCCCTTGGCTGCCAAGTGTGCGAGGTGCTTCAGGAAGCATTATTTATAGATCTGACTGTTTGCCCACTCTTATCTTGAGGATGGGAATTCGGGACACTCGGTCACAGGTTGGTTTCTGCCCTTGTCAGCAGTCATTCAAAATGGCAAATCCCCACACCCGCCGCACGAGGCATGGACGAGACAAAGAGACAGCTTATCTGCAGGAGACCCAGCTGGTCCAGATTCGGAGACACAGTTCTCTCCAGCCAGCTGGGGAGGCGGCTGGAGCAGACCAGGAGATCGCCTCTTATGTTTTAAATGTCAATATGGTCCCTACTTGCTGACTTGCCAAGATTTGATCAGCTAAATTGGCCCGCGCAGCGTGTTCCCCTGCAATGCACGGGGTACATTTAGATCTTTCGACAACGTCACAGGGGAAGCTACGAAGCGGCCGACAGACAGCCGTAAACACGTTTCAGTGGCTGTGGTTAGGCAGCCTTTCTTCAACACCTTCTGAGCTGCGTCCTGTCTCTTTGGGACTTGAATTTCAATACAGTTAGTTGTCTCCTTGGGCCCCAATTAGGTTGGGGAAGGGACCAGCTCCATTTGGGATGCCAGGGTCATCTCTGATGAGCTTTTCAGCGTGCTGTGATCCCAAGTAAGGCCGGCTTTTGAGTTCAGGCCTCATTGGGGTCTTCCCAGTGTTTTGAGTGTCATATGTGCTAGGGAAGAAACCAAATTATGAGCTAAACTCACCTAAACTATGAGAGGTTTTCACTCACTCACTCACTCACTCACTCACTCACTTTCCACTCAAAACTTGGCGGACAGGGCAACATTTCTTGCCTGTTTTCTGTTGACCTTGCGTCTCTCCCATTTCTGGGAGGCGAGGGAGAAAACAGAGAGGTGTGGTTCTTTTCTAGAATGTTCTGTGACCGGGATAGGAATATCCGGGTCAGCATGAGGAGGGCCATCTGGGGGGCCTAGGGATGCTTTACTTCTGGAATATCTTCACAAGACGGATGACTAAGGATTTCTGGGGCCCATGCAGTCTTGGAGCTGGCCCCCTGCTTGGCCCATCAGCCTGCCCAAGTTCACAGAACTCCTGAGTTGTCAGATCTGCAGGTAGAGGCTGGGAGACCTCAGCTCTAGCTCGGAGCCCTGCTCAGAACACTGAGTAAAGCCAAATCTCCCTGTCTCTCTGTCTCTGTCTCTGTCTCTGTCTGTCTCTCTCTCTCACAAACACACACACACACACACACACACACACACACACACACGGCAGACATGTCGACAAATCAATAGGAAGGAAAAACAGGGTAATATGATGAAGTCATGGGTCAGGAAAGGGGATATTTAGGGAACCCAAGTGTAAGAGCAGGCCAGCCTTGGGGCGCTCTGGGGGGACACAGCCCCCAGCCCAGGGCACAGAACTGGTGAGCACAGAGCGGCTCACACACGGAGCCTCGTTTGCCTGCTGACCTAACCTTTCTTGTTGCATCCTTCCTCCTCGCGTGGCCAAAGGGCAAGGGTGGGCTTTGCTGTGTGTTGTGAGGGACCAGCTGAGCTGGAGATAGCTGGTACCTCCTGGTGCAGGGCAAGGGGCAGCTGTGGGCCCACCCTCCTGCACCCCCACTCACTCGTGTTGAGGTCACGGGGTGAAGGGTTGGAAAAACAGGCCTTCAAGTAGGCAGCGAGGGACGGGTCAAGTCGTCCAGATGTTCTCAGCTGCTGGAGGGCTGGTTCCCAGGCTGCTTCTCAGCCCCACGAAAAGGCTCCAGAGCCAGCCAGCACCTGTCCCCCACCTCAACAGGGAGCCCCCAGGCACCTCTTCTGATTATTTGTTCATATTTAAATTTTTTAATTATTTTTTGAAAGGTTTTTATTTATTTAGGTCATCTCGACACCCAACGTGGGGCTTGAACTCGCCAACACCAAGATCCAGATTTGCATGTTCCCCCGACTGGACTGAGCCAGCCAGCGGCCCAAAGCACCTCTTTTAAAATACCAACTTGGGGGTGCCTGGGTGGCTCAGTCGGTTAAGCGTCTGACTTTGGCTCAGGTCATGATCTCACGGTTCATGAGTTCGAGCCCCATGTTGAGCTCTGTGCTGATAGCTCAGAGCCTGGAAACTGCTTCCAATTCTGTGTCTCCCTCGCTCTGCCCTTTCCCTGCTTGTGCTCTGTCTCTGTCTCTGTCTCTCTCAAAAATAAATAAACATTAAAGGGTTTTTTAAAAAAATCAACTCAGTATTTTTTGCCAGTGTACAGAAAAGCTGCAAGTATATTAAAAGAATTTCCCTATATTCTTTATCTAGATTCACTGTTTATTTGCATTTTACCCATTTGCTTTATCATTCTTTCTCTCTCTATATACACATATATTTTCCCCATATTTTTTCTGAACTATTTGAGAGTGACCTGGAGACTTAGTGGCCCCTTATGCCTAAATACTTCAGTGTGTTTTTCCTAAGAGCAAGGACACTCATGTATCCACTGTGCCGTTAACAAAATCAGAATGTCTACTCTTGATCTCGTACTATTGTCTGACCCACCAGTCCGTGTGCAAGCTTTGTCAATTTTCTCAATAATGCTCTTTATGAGTAATTTTTCCCCCTCTTCCAAAAGCCAGACGAGGATGGTGAATTACATTCAATGCCCTGTCTTTCTTTTTACTATTCTTTAAGCTGGGACGGAGCACCTGCCTTTCTCTGGGTAACTTAAACTTGGTGATTTGAAGAGAACACATTGGATATTTCTGCGTGGTTAGATTCAGGCTCTGCATTTGGGGCAGGGGTGCCACCGGAGTGTCATTATGTCCTTCTCGGTACATCACATCAGGAGACACCTGTCAGTTTGTCCCGATATTGGTGATGTGAACCTCGATCCCTCCCAACCTGGTGTTTCTGAACCGTTGGGTTTCCCCTCATCTGCTTCTCCATGTCTGTTCCTGTTATGATCGCTTTCCGTTCCTTCATCCCTGTACTCTCGGTTTCCTTACATCTGTCTGTGGTCCCGTCTGGTTTCCTTTTCTCTCTGCTGCTGCCTGTGCCCTTGACTTTGGTCCTGGCTCACCCATTCCCCATTCTCTCTCTCCAGATTACTGATGTGTGTATAGGCGCCATTTACACCTGCTACCAGGTTAACCCACAGCTGATGACCTGTTGCATCATCTGTCTGGTGCTTCTCTCTTAAGAGGTTTCAAATAGAACTGATGGGAGCTTGCTCGGGGAAGCCAGATCTATGGGGTGTCCGAATATACCCAAATGGGATCTCATGCTCTGGGGAGCCCACTTCTGGGCCCAAGAGATAGGACAGCTTTCAGGGTTCGAGACATTCTGAGGGACAGTCCCTCTCCCTGCTGTCCAGCCGCCTTCTGCCTGCCATGGGTCCTCTTCCACGAAAGAGTGCAGAGACCCCAAACTCTAGACCCAAGGCTGAGCCAATGTCGCCTTTCTGCTGAAGCAGAGCTAACTCAAAGCTCTGAGGTTAGCACATTTCTTGCCCTGTTGGAGAGTTGAACCCTTAGCAGCCTTCACTTCCACTTGGTGGTCACCGGCTTCGAAGAAGCCCAGATCCTCCTGTCTTCTCTCTAGGTTAAGCCCCAAACCACCGTCCAGAGACTAGAAGCCAGACCACGGCACTCGACACACGGCCCATTGTTTACGACTATGGCACTGGCCTTTGATTTTTGCTACCATTATTCCCATTAATAAATCCAGTTTTGTCGTAGGGGGCGTGGGGGAGCACTGACCCTCGCGGGAACACATGTACCCACTTGTGGGCAGAGACTGGCCGATGCCTCACCTTGATGTTGGCTTTGGCCTTTGCAGGGCTCAATTCCTCCATGTGTCGAGTGAAGGACTTAGAATAAAAACTCCATGGCTCCTCTCTGCTCTGAGCTTCCAGAAACCCAGGATCCCGTGGTCAACAGGCCAATCCGTTCCTCTCCACCTGCCATGGAGCTGACCCTGCTCTGGCCGTGCTCACAATTAGGACAGTTATTGGGGTGTTTGTGTGTGTTTCTCTCTTGGACTAGCCCCAGGGACTTTCCAAGAGAGGTCCCCTGCAGACACGAGTTTTCAACCTGGTCTCTGGAATAAGGCCTGGGTAAGGACCAGCGTGAAGAAAACATGAAGGGAGGAAGCATTCTTGGCCGCCCCAGCGCCCTGTCCTCCTCTCCCTGCCAGGCCAGGGCTGGATAGCCACTTCTCCGCCCTCCAATGCTCAGCAGCGGTGGGCTTGCCAGGCACAGGTGCCAGCGTAGCAAAGTGGTTGGTGCTAACCTCATCTGAGCCTCTTTGGAGCACCCAGGCCCAGGGGTGTGCCACAGCCACCAGTCACTAGGCCCTGGAGAGCTCACACCCACCCTCTCATTTGCAGCTGAGACCCCACAGGCCCGGGCAGGGGAGGTGTGTGTGTGTCGGGGGCGGGGGGGGGAACCACATCCCAGGGCTCGTGAGTTCACATCTGTGCTCCTTCCGCCATCGCCCCTGATTTCTCAGCTCGCCGGTTCGAGAACTCTCCCAGCCCCAGACCTGTTGGCAGGCAAGAGGAGTAAGTCATGTGAGTCAAAAGCAATTTGCAAACATAAATAATTTTCAATGCCTGGAGAGGAGACAAGGGGAAGACACACTGAAGGCTGAGAGGAACCTGGCCAGCCCTGCGTCTCCCTGGCCCTGCCTGGTGCTTCCTCTCCCCTCTCCACACTGGCAGGAGGGTCCGGGAGCATGAGAAACAAAGCAGGAAGTGGCTACAAGGACGCTTGCTTCCGCTGTTCATAGGAGGGATTCTGTTTGCCAGGTTCTTCTCTCCCCACCCCCTAACATCCACATGATTTTGTAATCCCACCTCCTCTCGAGAGTCGGAGGAAAATAGATGGTCCCCTGCTTGCAGCTGGAACAGGAGCCCAGGCCTCCTCCCCCCAGGCTGGATTATGCCTTGTCCTCAACCCTAAACAGCATGACCTCAACAAAGAATGGATGACATGCCATTCATTATTCTGTTGTATTCGTATAATCTCAGCATTCTATCACGAAAGAGCCTAACACGATCGTCCCGTGCTTGGTTTGCATACTGCTTTCCGGAAGTGAAGCGACCCCCCCAGACTATCCTGGGGTTTGGTGATGGGCATGGGCGCCTTCCCCCAGGATGCTGTGGCCTTGCCGGCGCGTGCAGCCCCTTTGGAGAGGTTTTGGAGGCTTGGAGGCGTAGCGAGAGCCGAGCTGGTGTCACTTTGGACAGCTGAGCGCGTTAAGCACACCTTTACAAAGCCCACCCCAAGGGGCTGTCTGAAGCGGAGAGAAACAATGAGAAACCAGATACCGTGGAATTAGTGAAGAATTTCTCAGATGAAACAGGAAAGGGAGGAAATCCAGGGAGGTTTACATGACACCTGGCGCAGGTTGAAAGGAATCAGGGCCCGTCGTTGGCAATATTAAACTCCAGGGTGCGTTCGAAAGGTTCCTTCACTCAGGCAGCAAACCAGAGGTATTCCTGCCAGTCTGTGACCCTCGTCCAGCCCTAAATGCTCACACACAGGCACACTCGTGCACGCACACGCATGCATCCACACCCGTGCGCATGCACCTCAGACATCCTTGGGGAGGGCCAGCTCCCTGCCCCTGCCCAGAGTTGAGAACTTGCAGGATATTGGTTAAGCGAAACAGCGTCGCAGGCGATGTTGGGGGAGCTCTTCTCCCGGGTGAGGCCTTAGCCACACAGCTCGCGTGAAGACCACACATGAAAAGACAAGAGGGCTGTGGGCTGCGTCTTCTGCTTGTGCTTACAGAGTGTGCATGCGTGTGCTCGGAGTGACGTGCCTATCGCTCTCCCGTTCCGAACTGCGCGCTAAAACGAAATCCGTAACAATGAGGCAGGTGCTGTGCTGTCAGGAACCGTATAACACGTACCACCAGCTAAATACGGAAATTAAACCGTGATTCTTCCTGGAACTGACTCCAGGATTATCCTTAGGGTCTGTTTCCCTAAATTCAATTACCACATAATTACCTAGAGCCTCCTGAAACTCTCACAAATGGATCAGGTGAAGGATGAGGGGCGGCAGGACCCCAGAGCAGCTGAGCGTGTGTGTCTGCCCTTGCCTGTGGTAGGGAGAAAGGGAACGGCCTGAGTCCCCAGCCTGTGCTTTGCAGACTGAGCACTGAGGCCCCTGGGGACAGCTCGGGGCCCTTCCTTGGTCTGTGGACCCTGTTAACATGTTAACAACTTGCAGTGCAGGAATAAAGCTTCGTCGTCCAATCACTCACACACACACACACACACACACACACACACACAGGACTCCATACACGTACACACAGGACATCTGATTCCAAGGTATTTATCTAAGAATGAGAATAGTGCACAAGCTTCGGGAATGCATGAAATACCCAAGACATTCCCCTCACCTCCCAAGGTGCTCAAGGCTCTGTCTACTTGGAGAATGGAGACCCATACGTATGTGTATGTTGCGGGATGCAATTGACTGGCGGTGATGTGGGGGGAGGCAGTCAATAATGCAGGATTTCAGGGCACAGCCAGCCTTGATAAAGGCTGGAATAATCTAGAACAACCCCAGGGAGGGGATGGGGTCTGAATCGGCATTCTGAAGGCCCCTCAGCATCCTGGAAGGTGGGAGCATAGCCTCTGGAGACAGACAAGTCTATCTCTGAACCCCTGTGTGTGTCCCCGTTTACCGGACATTCGACCTCAGACAGGTTCCTCAAGCCTCTAAGCCTTCATTTTACCATCTGTGAGACAGGGACAATGACAGGACCTACCTCATGAAGATGTGTGAGCATTGAATGAGATTATCCCTCTAAATAAAGGTCCCCATTCATAATGAGCACTCAGTCAATGTCAGCTGTTACCAGTAATTGCAAAGGGAAGAGAGGGGGAGTGGACGGGCTTGGGAGGGAGGGGGGGGCAGTGATTTCTGAACTATAGCTGCAGGAAATGGATACTAGCCCAGGAATAACTATTTCCTCTTCTGAGTTCTTACCTTCTCACACGAGTGGTAAACATAATACGGAACCATAGGAGGAATTTGTTTCAAAGAGTAGGCAAGTGCAGGTTTGGCTCAGGGGGTCTCATCCTGACTCTCACGTCCCAGTGTTATTCTCGGTGACCCAATAAAACCGGAGGGGTTGAGGAGGAGGTCCCAGGTCAGTGGGCAATCCACCAAGCAGGTGGTGAGGACAGCAACACAAGGTGGTGTCCACTGGGTTATAGAGAGAGGGAAGGAGGGAGGGAGGCAGGGAGGGTTGGCAGTCAGTTTCGAGGTAAACATCGCTGGGTAGCTGTCCCTCCGTCAAGCTGAGGCTCTAGGCCAGAAGTCGTTAGAAGGCGTTTGGATCTGACGAGGGATGTTTAATGTTCCCTGGTAAAAAAATAACCTGTGTGTTTACTTAGGGGGTTTTCCAGAAGCGCTCAAGGCTCTCTCCTGACCCAGTTCGTCCTCAAAGCACATCTTTGAAGGGGACAAGGAAACTGAAGGGCCAGGTTTTTTGATGGGGTGGGGGGGACTGCAACTGGATCTGTCCTGCCCCTTCTTACATGTTCTAGAAGTTTGCTGTTTGGGGTGGGCTGGAGGGAGGAAGAGACTCTATCCAGGGGCCCGGGGTGGACCAGCTCTGGCCTTTCTTCACTCTTTTGTCCAGTTGTGTCACATGTGGGCCCCACGCCCACCTTAAATCACAGGTGACAGTGGGGGCCCCACCGTGACACGGCACACATTCCATGCCTCGCCAACATATTCCGTGTCCTTACGACGAGGGTGCTGCCACAACCCGAGTTGCTCAGCTCTGTACCTTCTCTCTCCCGTAGGACTGAGCCGTCCCTGTGGGCAGGGACTGACCACGTTGGCTAGTCAGGATCCAAATAGGGTTTCCAGATAAAATCCTGAATGTCCAGTGAAACCTGAATTCCTATAAACGATGCATTGTCTTTTCGTATATTTCATGAAACACACTAAAAAAGTATGCACGGTCCATGGGGCGCCTGGGGGGCTCAGTCGGTTGAGCCTCCGACTTTGGCTCAGGTCACGATCTCTCAGTTCGTGGGTTCGAGCCTCGCATCTGGCTCTGTGCTGACCGCTCAGGGCCTGGAGCCTGCTTCAGATTCTGTCTGTCTTTCTCTCTCTCTCTGCCCCTCCCCTGCTCACACACACACACACACGCACACACTCTCTCTCTCTCTCTCCTCTCAAAAATAAGGAAACATTAAAAAAAGAAGTATGCATTCTCCTATGAAATTTAAATTCAGTGAGGCATCCTAGGTTTTGACGTGCTTAATCTGGCAACCCTCGCTCCAGAGCACCCCAGGCGGATCCAAGGACAGGGCGATCGCTTCAAGGCTGAACTCCTGACAACGAATGGGGGTGAGGGCAACATCCAGGGAGAGTCCGAGCTGGAGTCTGGGACCCGGCTGGTGACGGAGGGACCAGCTTCGGAGGGGTGAATGGACACATGAGAGTCCTTCTCTTGGTGGTGAGTCAGCTCTGGTTCTCTGTGCTCAAGGCTCAGTCTCCTCAGAAAGGTTCATCTGGAGAAGTTTGGGTTTCCCAGTGTGTAAGATTAAGGTCCCAGCTTCCTGCTTGCTTTCTCTCTCCTGAACTGGGACTCAGAGAGAGGGTTTATGACCCTCTGCTTGTGAAGGACTGGGCGCCCTCAGACATCTAGGCCTCAAGTTAGGAAGAAGCAGTCCTCGCCCAGAGGACCTGGGGCTAATGGCTTCCCCCCCCAACCCCCACCCCAATGCCAGGGCTCCTGACTCTCTCTGAGTGTTCCCGACCTTCGACGCATCATCCGTGTCCAAGAGGCCTGGAGGGCAAGTGGCTGCGGGGTACGTCCCTGCAGGACGGCTGAGCAGGCAACTTGGCTCTAGAATCATCCCGGAACCACGTGGTGGCCATGCGCCCGACAAGCTGGTCTGCCCTCAGAACCTCGGGTTCTCACCCCACAAGGAACCACAAGCCCTACGGGGTCTGAACGGAGCAAGACGCTCATGGGGTGCCTCGTACGTCTGAGGAGCTCGGCACAAGACAGGGTCCTGGGGCCAGCATGGGTGCTGGACACTCTTGGGTCTGGCACCATGATGGGCATCCCTGAGCTCCTCCTGACCCACCCCTTGGCCTCTGTTCCACTGTCAGCCCTCTGACGTCAGGCTCCAGGCGCTGCCTAGGACCGCCCTCCTCAAGGACCCATCCCAGAGGTTCTGCCACCTTCCAGGGCTTCAGGCCACATGCAGGCCACACCTTCCCCCCCCAGGATGGTGGCGGACCACTGTTTTCCTTCCCTGCCATCGTCTATCTCCCCTCCCCCAGGCAGGCGCAGCCGGGCAGAGGCCACCCACTGGGTGGGAGGGGCACCCCCAGGGGCTAAGGCTCACTCCCGTCACCAAGGGTGCAGACCTCAACAAGGCGCTCCCCTTCCCACTCCTGATTTTTTAGTTTTCCTCCGCCAGAAGCACAGGGAGACGAAATCCCTGCCTGGCGAACGTCTTTGTGCACCAGCCAGTGAACGGCAGGCCCAATTCTAGTGCTGAACAGGCAGTTTGCCAGGAGCAGTCAAGATCACCCCTCCCTCCGCTCCCAGGGTGGCAAAGGGCATTCATTACATGGAGGGGGGAGGGGGCAGTGTTTAACTCACTCTAAAGGGGGCTGGGGTGCTGGGGGTAGTGGGAGGGACAACTCACAAAAGCCAGGGCTAGAAACTCCCAACGGTTTTTTTTTTTTTTTTAGAACTTCCCTTCCCTCTCTCCCCTCCCCCCTCCCCTCCCCCACCTCCAGGCGCTGGTGGCCTGCAGCCAACACTGGCCACACTGTCCGCATTCAGGCCTCCCGCCCTCCTGGCCGCCGTCTATCTCTTCCCCTGGCCTTCCCAGCACTGCGCTCTCTCGCCACCGCCCCCTCCTCATTCTGAACCACGTTGACCTCTTCCGCCCTGGCGCCCCGCACAGGCTCTGGCCCTCAGTCCCGGGCGGGCAGGCGAGGGGCTTTGGAGGCGGGGAGCAGCCCGGCACCCACCAGGGCCCCAGTCCCGCGGCCCCTGGCCCTGCTCGGCCACCCCAGCCCGGAGGAAGATCGCTGCGTCTGCAGAAAGCTGGCCACGGCCCGCCGCTGCATTCCCCGAGTCGCGGCTTCTGGCGGTGGGGGGAGACGACCTGGTGTTCAGCCCACTCCCCTCGGCCCCTCTGGTCCCTTAACCCCTTCCTGCCCCGCGACGCCAAGGGCCCCAGCCTCGCCACCCAAAGCGGGACGGATGAAGTGGGGTCCCGCATTTCCCTCGCTCACTGAGGAAACAGGGGTGGGCAGGCCTCGCTCGCCAGGCCTTCCCCCTCCCCCTCTCCCTCCCCCACGCAGGAAGCCCCCCACCCCTGCCCTGGCCGCGCTCGCTGCGCCTCCAGTCGGAGCCTCTGGCCTGGTGGTTTCCGGGGAGAGCCTGGCAGAGAAAGCCTCGGCGGCTTCCTCGGTGGGGCGGGGCCAGCGATGCCAGCCTGCGACGCTAGACAGGGTGGGAGGGTCCCCTCCCCGCTGAACCTGCCGTACCGGGCCAGCGTCATTAAAAACACCCCTGCCCCACCGGGGCCGGCACCCGGGCGTGTTGCGCACCGGGTGGGTGGGGGGCAAAGATCAGCAGGTGCCAGGCGGGTGCGGCGTGTGGCTCCGGGGGCGGGGGGGGGGGTTGGGATGGGGGAGCCGGCCCCACCCACTCCTCCGCGCCTCCCGTGCCCCCTCCCTCCCCTCCCCCCGCACCCTTACCCCCCCACCCCCAAGCAGATCCTCGGGTCCTCCCGAACGGTGGGTACGGGGGGCCTGGAAACCCTGGGGGCGGGGGCGACGCTGACACCCCCTCCCCCCGCAGGAATTCCCCTCTCCGTTTGGAGCGCCTCTCGACTTCCGGGGAGCAGGGTCACTCCTCTGCCCGCGAAACCAGGCCACTTTGCTTTTGCAAAGATTTAGCGCAGGGCTCGGTAGGTTTCCTCCCCGAGACTAAGGTGTAGGAGGGGTGGGGAGAGGGGTCCGGCCGCCTCCCGAACCTCCAAAGGTTCCCCTCTGCGCTAATCTCCAACAGCGAAATGCACCTTCAACATCTCCATTTAATATTTACATTCAAGCAGGTAATAATTGGAAGCTTATAGTTTAGACATTTCTAGTAGCAGCAGTTTCTAGAGAGCTCGTTTAGCCTTTAAACAAACTTTTTTTTTTTTTTTGCACATAGAAACAACACATCCATGTGTACGGTATTAAAAAATATATACCGAGGTCCCTGGCATCGCAGTTCCAGGAAGGGGAGGGAATGAAATCAACCGAAATACTGAATGAACAGGAAGAAAGGTCAACAGAAAATAGTTTGTCTGATATAGAATATAACAGGATCTAGAGGAAACTCCATAAATCTAGGTTTTTATATTTCCATATATAAATACCTACAAATAAATATATATATATCAGCCCGAAGGGGATGGTCGGGCCTTTTGAGCTCAAACAATACATTTCAATAAGAACACCACGTACAAACGGGAGTAAAGTCTGCACTTGACAAGTTAGCACGGTTAAAATATAATACTATAACTCTGAGACCGAGGCGCGTGGCTGCCCTGTCAGTCCCGGAGATCCACGGGGGGAGGGGAGGTCCAGCGCGGGGATGGGGCAGGTGGAGGGGGGCGGCGAGAGACCCGCAGGCACCGCGTGCAAGGGGCCAGTGCCGGGCCGGGGGCGGGCCCCAGCCAGGAGCCGACGACGACGACGACGACGGCGGCGGCGGGACGACGGGACGCGGATTCTGCGGCTCCGGGCGTCCTCACTTCGGGGGGCAGGCCCGGATCTCCCGCAGCTGGCGAGAGAGGAGGAGTCCGCCCCTAGGCACCAGGTGCTAAGCCACCCGCGGGGATGGCGCTTCCCCTTCCGAAGCCCTCTGGCTACACCGTCACGTACTCCTTGAACGTGACGGTGAGGCAGTTCGCGGTGACGTCGGTGATAATTATATTCCCAAAGAAGGGCTTGAACTCGCTCAGCGGCTCCTCGGGCTCGTCCTGGGCCTCGGCTGGAGGCTTCTCGGCCGCCGTCACCGGCGCGGCGGCCGCCACGGCCGACGCCGTCGCGGGCGCCTCGGGCTTCACTTGGAGGGTGCTTGGGGGCTCTCCGGCCTCGCCGCGCGTCTTGACGCAGCGCAAGTCTATGGGCTCGTCCAGATCCGAGTCCAGCAGGATGACCTCGGGCTGCGGGAGGGCGGCGGTGGGGGGCACGTCGGTGGGGTGCTCGGCGGCCGGGCTGCCCCCCAGGCAGGTGGGGGTGCTGATGCTGCGCGCCGTGAGGCGCTTTTTGCAGGGCTCGCGCTCGCCGTGGGTCTCGGAGAGGCAGCGCTTGCGCGCGTGAGAGAGATTGAGGCCGACCGAGTGGTGGTGGTGGTGATGGTGGTGGTGGTGGTGGTGGTGGTGGGAGGGCGGGTGGGAGCTCCGGGCCGGGTCCCAGGCCAGCAGGTCGGGCTTGGTGGTGAGCTGTAGCGGCTGCTCGCCGAAGGCCTCCTTGGTGGGGGAGAGCTTGCGGGAGCCGGCGTCCTGGGGCTGCGGGTCGCCGGCCCCGGGCGCCTCCTCCTCCCTCCTCTTGGATGGTGCTTCCGCCTTCTTCTCGTCCGTCCCCGCTGCCTTTTTGAAAGTCCTGTCGGCCGGAGGGTGGCGCTCCTCGGCGGCCCGCTTCTTGTGGCTGGGGGAGCGCGCCTCGCCCTCGGCCGCCTCGCCGGACTTGATCTTCACCGCCTGCATGCCGTTCTCCATGTATTTGCTCATCACGATCACGATGCGTCCATTCTTGTTCTTGTTCTTGACGATCTTCATCTTGCCCCCAATCCCGTTGCCCGTCACCGCCTCTTTGGGGGCCGGCGTCATCCCGTTGGGGGGGCCCTTCTCGGAGCCCTTGCCTGGAGCCCCGGCCGCACCGGCCAAGGGCTTCACGGCTCCCAGGTAGCCCTTGGCCCCCGCGCCGTGGGCCCACTTGTCCGGCGGGTGGCTCTTGGCGCCCAGGTCCGGGCAAGTGGGGCTGGGCGCCTCCTTGTGGCCGCCCTGGTACTGCAGGTCGTACATCTTGGGGTCCGGCTGGTAGGGGTGGTGCTTCTTGCTGTTGAGCTGGTAGTAATACTTGCCGCTCTTGCCGGGCGGGGGGGGCTTGCCGGTTCGCTCCTTGCTGTGGGGCTGGTACTGGTGGTGCTTCTTGCTGTTGAGCTCGTACTGGTGGCCCTGGCCCTTGCCCTGAGCGCCCAGCTCCAGCTTGGAGCGGTTGTCTGCGGAGGAGTCCTGGAGTCCAGTCAGCACGTTGGAGCGACGGGCAAAGGTAGGTACCTGGGGGAACGAGGCGGGGATGGGAGGGGGAGGTGAGCAGAGGGACGAGGCCGGGCCCAGAGCATGCCTCCAGCGTCAGGAGTGTCCCAGCCCCCACCGGGTCAGCAGCTATGTTCCAGGGGCAGTGTGTTGAAGGTCAAGTAGAAAGGAAGTGCACTTGCGTGCTCTGGAGGAACTCTCCCTGCCCTCTGGGCCTGGAGGCAGCTCAGGTGTCAAGGTCAAGGGGAAGACCAGTGGACAGCCCTAGGACCAGCGAGTATATTCACCTGCACCACCAGCGGTTTGGGCTTCGGCCCTCTCTTCCGATATCCCATCAGCTGCTCCTGCCGTTCCCTGGGGGGAGGGAACAGAGGGCAGCGCTATTAGCCTCGGGGTCACCTCCCTTCTTGCTGTGTCCAACCTGAGGTGACCCCCGCTCTCCCCACCCCCCCTTCGCCGAGCAGCCAGGCCAGCAAGACCCGGAGGGATCGAGAGCTCAGGGCAGAAGGTCGCCTGTGCCGCCAGCTGGGCGCCTCGGTCGGGTCCCAGAGCCCCACTCTGTGCTCACACCGACCCTCATCTGACCAAGGGGTCCTCCAGGAAGGGCTCCCCCACGCCCCATAGCCGCACCTGAACTGGCGCCCCCCTCCTCCGCCCGCGCAGCCTGGCCTCTAGGTCGGGGAGGCGGCAGCTGGGCGCCCACCGCTTTGGGCCCGTGGCCCTGCACCAAGTGAGGTGGGCGCGGGGGTCCAGGGGGGTGCAAACGAGTCCAACGAGGTGTGCGCCCGAAGTGTCCCACCCCGTCGGAGGCACGGATGCTAATGACCTCATTAAGATTCAGATAGCGAGTGCCGCCGGCAGAAGGGAGGACTCGTTTTCTTAAAGGCCAGGCACTAAACAGGGGGAGGGGCTGCGCCCTTGTTTACACGGCGGCAAATGAGCCAATTAGGGGCTGGGGGCGGGGGCCGGCAGCCGAGGCCACGGCCTGGCCAGGTTCGCAGCCACCTGGTGAACCGGCTCTGGGTCGGCCTGGGCGGAGCGGCGGGGCGGGGCCAGGGCGGGGCGCAGAAGCACCTCCTCCTCGCCGAAGCTGGGCTCCGGACTGCCTCGGTTTCCCAATAATTAACAAAGCCCACCAGAGGTGGCACTGGTCAATACAACTGCCAGGCTTCCGCCTGCGGCCTGACAGAGGGGAACCCGAGGCTGGGGGTGGGGGGGCAGATCGTCCCAGCACCGCCCCCAGCCTTCCACGGGAGAAAGGGCTGCCTCCCCAGCGTTTGCTAAAGTTGCAACCCCTTCCCGGGTCATAAACGCGCTGTCCAGCGACCCCAGGCACCCTCCTGCCCGTGGGCTAACCCAGGGGAGTTCAGCCATGCCTAGGGGCCGGGGCCGGGGCCTGACTCCAAAGTTGCGTGGCATTGCAACAGCCTGCGTTTTAATTCTTCGGGGACCCATTATGCAACATGGCATCAGCCGCTGACATGGTTACAGGGTGGTGAACTCCCAGGTGGAACCGGGGCAGGATCCCTTCCCGGCGCCCCCCTGCGTCGCGGGAGAGCAACTTCCCCGCCGGCGGCTCTCTCCCAGGGTCTAGAGTTTACAGTTTTAGCGCCAAACGCACCACAGGAAATAATGCAAAATAAAAGGGGGAGGGGGGGATGGAAGGCAGCGGGGTGGCCGGGCTCCTGGACTCCGGCCGCTCCTCCCCTTCTCGCCCGCCCTCCCCCCCCTTCGTCCTCCCCGAAACAGAGAACCACAGCCACCGGCGGTGAATCCAGCCGCAGCAGCTACAGCGTGACAAACATCTGTGCGCACCAGGATGAGCCCCTCGTCAGAAGCCACCCCTCCGCCACCAGGCAGCTCCCATCCCACACACCCTTTGGGCCCAGCTCCCCCTGCGCAGAGGCTGGGGACGGACACCCACCAAGTGGCCCAGTGGGGTGTGTGTGTGTGTGTGTGTGTGTGTGTGTGTGTGTGAAGGGCACCCAGCACCAGACAGAATCTACCCCCTGCAGATCCCAAGCTCCCAGGGGGTCGAAGGTTGTGTGTGTGTGTGTGGGGGGGGGGTTAAGGCCTTCTCAACTTTTCTCCAGCCCCCAACAGGTTAAGCTCAGTTCCGTGACGTCCGGCGGTTTCACAACGCCAGCTCCCTCGGCGCTGCCCCGCGAGGGGCTACTGCCAAGCGGCCAGTGGCTACAGGAAAGCAACACCTAGGCTCTGGGGGTGGGGCTCCAGGGTTGCGACCAGAGGGGGGCCCGCGGGGAGCCAGGAGCAGCCTCGAGGTCTCCGGGCAGCGGCAGGGCCACCCGCGCGCACCCTTCTCGAAGTTCCCCCAAAACACAAGCCTCGCCTTCTCCGGGCCCCGCCCCGCCCCCACCCCGGGCTGCCGCAACCGCCAAGGACGTTGGTTAGCAGAGCCGAGGCCGCAGCCCTGCCTGTGCAGGCCCGTCGGGGAAGGGGGCTCCCGCCTCCCCCCCCCCCCCGCCCCGGCCCGCTCCCTCTTTCCCATTGCCGCGTGGCCCCCTTTCCCACTCTCCCATATACGGTCACGGCTGCGGGCGGCGGCGGCGGCGGCTGGGGGACGCTCACCTGTTCTGGAAGGCGATCAGCAGCCGGGGATCCAGGATGTTCTCCTCCGGCTCCCACGTGTTATATCTTGCAAGGGAAAAGGGAGGGGGACACGGCGTAAAAAAAACCGAGCCAGCCTTGCAGCCTCCAGGTGGGGAATGACATAAGACCCCACTCTGTCTCCATGAACCGAAAGCTATTTCGCTGTGGATGTGGGGGGTGGAGGGTAGATTTCTGCAGGCCTGACACGGTCCCCGACAACCCCCCCTCAAGTCAAAATAAACACACAAGGGCAGGAAGAAAGGGGAGGGGTAAGAAAAATGAAACTAGCCGTTTATTTTGCAGTTGTCAAGAATTTTAAGCATGTTACTGCGACATGTTCCAAAGCCACTTTGCTCACCAGGAACCCTGCGTGCAAAGCAGCCGAAAGGCAAAGTCGCAGTCCCCCCCTCCTCTCCCCAACCCCGAGTCTCCGCGAGGGCTTCAGCTGTTCTCCATTTGACCCCTAATCCGATCACCGTCAGCCAAGTGGCCCCCCCCAACACCCCCCTCGCAGCTCTGGAGCCCGGTGTCACGGGCAAGCACCCCCAAATACTCAGCAATATAAAAATATGCCTCTGTGTGTGTGTGTGTGTGTGTGCGTGTGTGTGTGTGTGTGTGTGCGTGTGCCTGCGCGTCTGTCTCCATCCGGTGCCTTCGCATTTCAAATTAAAAAAAAAAAATCCCCACCAAAAGCGCCGCAGTGACAGTTCCCAACATTTTCTGCCTTTTTTCTTCCTCTCCCCGCACCACTAGGAGGGAAGAGGCACACAATTGCATTTTCGTCGCTTTTTAATTTTTTTTTTTTTTTTGGTTTTGCAATATGGAGCCGTTCGGTGGAGGGAAAGGGGAAAGGAGCCATTTTCTGCTGCACATCAGTCAGTGCCTGCGCCCTCCCTCCCTCCGCCGGCCTCCCCGGCTCGGCCCCGCGTCTCTCCAGCTCCTCCGGCTCCTTTTAGTGCATAAATTAGTGATGGCATTTCCCGGAGAGCGGAGCACAACACAGGGCGCCGGGCTCGGGCTCGGCGGCTCGGCTTCCCCAGTGCCTGCCACCGACTTCCCCACCCCCTCCTCCCTCCACCCCACCTCCACCCCGCCTCCCGTCCGCTCCCCCCACCACCCCACCAGCTCGGCGGTCCGGAGCCCGGGAGCCCCGCGCCTCGGCACCCCGCGCCCCCGCCCCTCCGCCGCTACTTACTTGGGGGACCAGCCTCTCCATTTCACCAGATACTCCACTCTGCCCTGAGGGGGGAAGAGACAGCACTCCATCAGCTTCCGCGGGATCCCCGGCCCCGGCCCGCAGCCTCCCCACCCCCTCCCCGCCTCCTCGCGGGCCGCTCCGGCCGCCGCTCCCTCGCCGCCTCGCCGCCGCCCCCGCGCCGCCCTACCTTGCGGATCCGCTTCTTCTCGATGCTCTCCACCGCGAAGACGTGCTCGCCAACAGCTGGCAGCTCCATGGCCGAGCCGGAGCGCGCCGGGGCGCGGGCGGCCGGCGCGGCTGCAGACGCTGCTGGCTCCTGCCGGCGCCCCGCTGCCGCCCCGGGCCGAGGCGCCCCTGCCGCCCGCGCCGCCCGCGCCGCCGCCGCCGCCGCCGCCGCCGCCGCCGCTCTCCCTGCACAGCCCGGCCGCCCGCCGCTGCCCGCGCCCGCCCCGACTCCCGGCTCGCGCTCGCTCAGACAACTGAGCCCGGGCCGCGGCTGCACAAGAACTCATGCAAATCCGGACGTCAGCGGGCGGGGCCTCGCCGGGCCCAGCTCGGCGTCAGGGGGCGGGCCGCGGCCGGGATTGGCGCAGCCGGGCCTACCGGAGGCCCCGGGCCTGGGCGGCGGGGGGAGAAGGAAGGACGCGGGAGGGGGCCGGAGGAGGAGGGCGCCGGGGAGGTGCAGGGGGAGGGATCGGCGGGCCCGGGAGAGGGAGGGAGCGGGACCCGGCGGGAGAGGTGTGTCGGGCCGAGGGCGCGGGGGGTGGGGGGGGGTGGAGAGCTTGACAGGGCCGGGAGGGCTCGGCGGCGACCCCTCGCCCGCAGCTCGGCGCCTGGGCCTGCCCCTCCGCCTCTTTCTCGGTGTGCACCGCCCAGGGACCCCTGCTGGGGGCCACGGAAGCATCCACTGCCGTTTCCAGTTGCACAGAATTGCGTCATGTGCAGACACGCGGGGAGCCGCCGGCAGGGGGCGGAATAGGGGCAGGGGCAGCTCGCGGCCCCCCGCCCTGCGTGCCCCGCCCCGCGAGGCTCCCGGCATCTAGGAAGGCGAGGCACGGGAGAGAAAAGGGCAGGGAGAAGAGGGAGGACGGGGTTCACAGGATCGCCAGGGAGATCGGGAAGAAGAGACGAGGAAGAAGAGGACGGGAGCGGCCAGTCTGGGGCCCTAGCGCTCCGGAACCTTACCAAGAAGGGGGCTCGGAGTCCCGATCGATCGCACCCCAGATCCTGACAGGCTCCCAATGTACCCTCGGCACTCTCCTCGGTGGGGCAGGGGTTGGAAGCCTAGTTTCCAGCAAAGACTCCTCCCCACCCCCGCCCCCACCCCCCCCACCCCCCCCCCCCGAGGCCAAGCGGGACGAGAGGGGGAGACCACAGAGGGGGCGCAGGGGATGTCCACATCTGGGCGGGGGACCGAGGGGGACTTGGTGGGGTCCCGGGAAAGGCATCGAAGGAGAGAGTGGGGAGGGCGGAGAAGAGGTTCAGGCTGAGCAGGGGGCAGATCGAGGCCGCACAAAGGGGAGCTGAATGCAATGGCCAAGGAGCCAAGCGTTCGGCAGGACTTTGCGTCCCTGGTCCCCGACAGCCAGCCGAGCTGAGCGAGGCCCTCCTGACGCAGGCTGAGAAGACGCTGAGTGTGAAGTTTAGCACCTCCGGCGGCGAGACGGCGCGTTCGGCGTGCCGCTCCAGCGTCCGGCTGGGGGAGCTGCTGCGCTCCACGCGGCCTCCCGAGGGCGCCGCCCGCGGGGCTGCGAGCTCGGTGGGGTCGCCGCGAGGGGTGAGGGGACTTGGGGAGGGCGCAGGAGGCGCGGGGCGCGCTTGCCCTGGGGTGTGTCCGGGCCCCCTGCTCCAGGCCCCTGAAGGACCGGGAGCAGGAAGCTTGCGCAATCCCTTGGCTGAGCGTCCTTGGAGAAAGAAAATGAGCAAAAGCCGAGCGAGAGTGGAATGAGCGAGGGGGGCGGGCAAAGAGCCATCCGGGTCTCCGCTCCCGCCCTGACACACGTCCCGGAATGCTGGGTGGGGACTGCGCGGGGGGCTCGGGAGAGCCGGGGAGGGCCGAGGGACTGAAGCGAACCCCCCAAGCCTGCTCGGGGCTCGCCTTCTCCCAGGAATCCGGGAGAAGCCTGGAGACAGTCTGGTCTTTAAGAACGCACTCGCCGACTCCACTATCCCACCACCACCTCGCAGCTCCCGCGGCGGTGGCCTTTCCTGGTGCGTTGTCGGCGGCTGCCCAAGACGACCAGCGTGGCTCCTCCCTTCGAGTGGTTCTGGGAGTGTGTGTGTGTGGGGGGGTGGTCTTCTGGCGGCGTGAGACAGGGGCTCGGTCTGCAGTGACTGCTCTCTGACAAGCTCGAGGCACAAACCCAAGATTCCTCGAGGAGCGTAGGGGTGGGGGCGCGCGGCTGCCTAGAGTCCACGGGTCGCGGGGTGGGGGGGGGCGGCTCTCGGGGTTTATAGACGCTGGGGTAGGCGGAGTTTGGGGGCAGGGGGGACACAGGGAAAACGTTTTCCTCCTGTGTTTCGGGCGTTTTTTTCTGACACTCTTGGCCAGGGCGAGGAGCTCTCGGGTGAACAACTTAACTGCGGAAGGGGAAGGGTCCCCGAGGCTGGCGCGGGGAACGCTGTCAGCGCGACAGTCACTCTCACACGTAGAGCCAGCCGCCAAGCCATAGGCGCTTTCAGTGTGTGGGGAGGTCCGCAGCGACCCTGTCCTGGGCAACCCCATCGTCCGGGTAGGGGCCGAGCTTCCCGACACTCCGCCTGCCCCCTCACTAGAAAATCCCCTGGAAAATCTGTCTCCAGTGGGTGTTTCCGCGGCATCCTGGTCTCACTGCTGCAGCCTCTGCGCCGCCAGGGGCGTCGGACTCTGCCCTTAGCATCCCGCTCGCTCTGCCCCCGCACCTCCCGGGCGCCTGCTCTGGACCCGGACCTCCGGGGCCACGCGGCGGCAGCCGGTGCCCCGACGGCGACTTTGCGCAGGAGCCGGGCTGGGCCTGCGGCCGAGCTGGGGAGGAAGGGTGGCTCTCGCCGGCCACTACAGCGGATCTTTTCTATAGCTGTCTGTGTGGCGGTGTGAGCAGCCGCCAGGCTCCCCAGATGGCGGGAGGGGAGGCCCCCAAGCTCCTCAGAAGCCCGGGGAGTCCCTGGCCGCCCCCACTCCTGGCCTTTCTGCGCCAAGTGTCCGAATTACACAAACGCGGGCTGAAAGCGGCGACTCGCTCCTTCGCGCGGTTATTTTGTCCTCGAGGAGGGTGGGCGGATATGGAGAGAGGCCAACTCCCAGAGCCCCGGCCTCACCTCCGGCTGGCCTGGCCCTAGACCACCCCTCACCTGCCTGCGCGTGTGGGGAGGAGCTCAGATCGCAGAAACATCAATGGGCTGCAGGGAGGAGGCGTAGACAAAATCTGGCAGGGGGGGAGGAGGGAGCGGTGCAGGAGGAGCGGGAGCGCCCCGGAGGCTTCCCTGATGCGCCCCACCAGCCCCTCCTGGGAAACCTCCCAATGCCCCCCCCCCATTCCACCCCGTCTTGGCCCCTCTGAGGGAACCGAAGGCGAGTGGAGCTCAAACTCGGGATTCCCAGAGCCTTCAGCTGGGGCCCCTGCCTCCGATCCGGGATATCCCGAGCCCCTCGGGGAACCCCGGAGAAGGGTCACGGGTCCGCGCATTTGACGCTGCCCCCTTCCAGCCAGGGACGCATTGCGCCCCTGGGTTCCGCCGAGGGCCAGAAACCTTCCGGGTGCCACCTCAGGCTGGGGCCCCCAGGGGCCCCTAGGGGCCCCAAGTGAGGAGCGATGCTGTCTCGCTGAGCCACAGCCTCACTCGTGGAGGGGAGAGGGCCGAAAGAGCAGACCCTGGGGAAGCCGGAGACTCTAATGGCCCTGGGCCAGAGGGTGGTGAGACTCGGGGTCCCTGAAGGGTCCCGAGCCACACCGACCCAGGGAAACAAATGACTTCGTAAATCTTCTCCCTGAATGGACGCTCTCTGCACCGAGAGGCCCCTCCCGCCCACGGAGCCCAGGTCTGAGTTCTGCCGGGAAGGGGCCGCCTGTGGCTTCCCCGGCCAGTCCTATACTAGGAAAGCTCCCCAGCTGGTGTGGCTTTCTAGGTCCCTGGAGGTGGGTTTCAAACAGCCAAGGGAGAATTTACTAGCACAACGGCTACAAAATCTACCCAGGCTTTAACAAGAGCTCATTTCTCCCCTCTGTTCTTAGTTGGTGGAACTTGTCTCTGACTTCAGCGCTGGCGTTCTAATTCTGCATTTTGAGTGGTGACTGACCCGGTGGGGCTGTGCCTGGGGGGCAGGAGGGGAAGAGCGGGAGGCGGTGTGGGAGCCCTGCACTCCGCCTCCCCGCACCCTCTCGCAGGGATGGCTTTGTTCCCAAGGGCGCCCCTCCGCCCTCCGTGTCCTCGTCCCCGCGTGTGTGCTCTTTGTCACACCGCCCGCGAAAGGTCGGCTTTCCTTTGGGTGGCGAAACCCTGGATGCCCCCGCGTCCCTCCGCAGCCGGTCGCTCGGGGCTGAAGCTGGGGCGCCCGGTGGGAGGGCCGGGCAGGGTGCGCGGGCGGGGCAACGGGCCCGGCGCGCCGCGAGGTCGTGGCCCCTTGGCAGGTCCCGGGCATTCCCGGGGGCCACACCCGCGCCCGCGGGGCCTCGCCTCCGCGTTGCGGCCCGAGGGGGTCGCAGGCGCCAAAGCGGGACGAGCGGTGTTCTGCGACGTCGGCTGGCCCACCCCCTCCCCACGTCAGGGCAGCCTCCCCGGGCCCGCCCGGAGCAGCCCACCCGACCCCCGCCGCACGCTGGGTCGCGGGGCTCCTGCCGGCCTGGTGGTTTGCGCCCCCGGGATCCATATTTCAAATGCGATCTTTGGAGCCGCTTCCACCGCCCGCCGCCGCCGCCGCGCGCTCACAACGGCCTCTGCGTGCTGTGTGTTTTTCATTTGGGGCTGGTTTGCCCAAGGTCTCCCCGCGGGCCTCCTCTGCCCGCGAGGTCGCCCCTCCACGTCCGCCCCCTGTGTTTCGCTCTCGGATGCCCCCGTTGCGCCCCCCGAACCCAGCGGGGCCCACACACAGGGCAGATTTCTTTCTTTCCTTTTTCCAAACGAGAGCTGCTTCAGCAAAGCCGGGATTGAAATGAAAATCGCCAGGCGGACCCCAAAGTGGTCGCCAGCCGCAGCGCAACCCCACCCCACCCCCCTCCCGGCCCAGCGCGCGCCCCCCTCCCCGCCTGGCGGCGCGCCGAGGGGGAAGCGCGCGCCCGAGAGGGTATTTGGTGAGGCGGGGAGGAGCGGGGGTGGGGAGGGGTGCCGGGCGCCGCGGGGCCGGGGAAGCCGGGCTCGCTATCGTGCCCCCCACCGACCCCGGAGTGGCGGGGCGGGCGCGATCGGAAGGGCCCGGTGCGTCTCCGCCTCCCAGGCTGGCTGGGAGCCGAGCCCGGCCGCGGCCCGGAACCGCGAGGACGCTGCTCGGAGGCCGCGTCCTGCGTAGCCCGAGCGGGGGAGGGGGCGGAGGCTCGGGAGCCGCGGCCGCGCGTCGCCAGCCAGCCGATCGATCCCCAGGGGCGGGAACGCGGCGACCCCCCCTGGACATCTGGGGGGGGGGATGTCCCTGAAGGATCGAGGGGCGAACAGAGGGGGTGCTCAGGGATCCCGTGACCGTGGGATGGCGGCCGGGAGGGCCCAGACCGAGCACAGCTCGGCCTGCACCGGGGGGGCCCGGGGGCCGGGGGCGGGTGGTAAAGCCTCGGGCACCCCCCCCGAAGTCCCATAGATTCTGCATCGGGCCTTCGATTTGCCCACTTCCGGAGTGGAGTCCGCCTGCCGCGAAGCTTCGTCCCTCCGTGTCCAGGCCCCCATCGCCGCCCCACCCCCACCCCCACCCCACCCCGGATGACAAGGTCGTCGGACGTGATCACCCGGTTCTTACCCCTCACCCGCCCCCCGCCCCCCCCCCAATCCTGAGAGAAAGGAGTATGTGTCCCCTTAACACCACCTCCGGAAGGATCCCCTAGGTCTGTCCAAGAAGTCCCCTTCCCCAACTCGTTCTGCAGGGCCGTTTCCTGGGACGGTCTCTGAGGACCCCCGAGGGATCCCCTTCGGCTCCCGGGGTGGGGGGCTGCCCCAGCCACCGCCTCACCTGCCCGAGCCGGCGCCCAGGCGGGGCCGGGGCACAGGAGCCGCGGAGCCTGCACCCGCTGCGCCCTCCCCTAGGGGGCGGGCTCCCCTCGGGCTGGCGGGCTGCTGGGGCCTTGGCCAGGGCGGCCCTCCGCGCCTCTCCCGGAGCGAGGAGGGGGAAGCGCGCGCAGGGCCAAGTGGGGGTCTCGCTGGAGAGCCCCGCGCGCCCTGCTTCTGCCCCCTCCCTTCCTCATCGCTCTGGCTGCGTGGCTGTCCCCTTTCCAGCCAGAAACCACGGGACCCAGAGCGATTTTGAACCCTAGGAGCCCCTGCACACCTAGGACCGAACGTCTGTCAGCGTGAGCGCCATTGTTTCCCCACCGGGCCCCTTGCGTCCTGCCCTTCCTTTCATACATACACATTTTTATTCGAGCGTTTTGAAGGAAATCTCAGGTCAAGAGCATCACAAAGGTCCTTGTTCTGCTATCAAAGGGCCAAGAAGAAGCAAACTGATATTACAGTGCAGGTTTCCCTAAGGCAGCCCTACTTAAGGTAGGAATTAGTGACTGGGGAAGCCTGGGACGGGAACCCCACCAGGGACTCTCTTCCCTAAACTGAGGCTCACTAAATAAAAGCGGCCGTGGCTGACAAATGGCACTATTTCAACGTGCCTGATGCTTCCCTGTAAGGGATGCTTCCCCGCCTTGTGCACGGGAGAACACTAAAGCCCGAAGAGATGCCCCAAGCAGGCAAAAGGGACCCCCAGTCCTCCGCTGATGGGGACAGTGGCCTTGAGGATGGCAAGAGCTAGGTTGGACTGTGTCTTGAGACGATTTATAATCACCGAAGTTCTGGATAAAGTTCAGATGTTCTGTTTCTCTGGGCTCAGCTACTCACTGACGAAGAAGGAATGTGGCGAGTGGAGCCCTGTGTGCGGCTGGGAGAGGGTGTGAGTAGGTGCCCACAGGCCCAGCCCGCCCCTGTGCTTCTGGGCAGGGACACTCCTCCATCAGGCCCGCACGCCAGGGCCCGCAATGCTTTTAGGGATCCCCAAAAATCGTTCTGATTTTTTTTGGGGGGGTAAAAGTTGTTTATTTAAAAATTTAATATTTAAAACACGTGTAATGTAAAATTTACCATTTTCTCCATTTCCCCCCATTTTTAAAAACTTTTTTTAAGTGTTTATTGATTTTTGAGAGAGAGAGAGACAGACAGACAGACAGACTGTGAGTGGGGGAGTGGGAGAGAGAGAGGGAGACACAGAATGCAAAGCAGGCTCCAGGCTCTGAGCTGTCAGTGCAGAGTCTGATGTGGGGCTCGAACTCATGAACTGTGAAATCATGACCTGAGCTGAAGTCAGAGGCTTAACTGACTGAGCCACCCAGGTGCGATTTTCCCCCATTTTTAAGTGGTGCTGAGCGCACTCGCATTACTGTACCAGCTCACCACCATCCCTTCGTCCTCCCCCTAACCGGAAACTCTGTGCCAATTAAACATTAATATCCCATTCCCCCTCCCCCAGCCCCCGATACCCACGGATCTATGAGTTTGACTCCTCCAAGTACCTTATATAAATGGAATCCTACAGCATTCGTCTTTTCTGTCTGGCTTATTTCACTGAACAAACATCCTGTCTTCAAGGTCCATCCATATTGTAGCACGTGTCAGACTCTCCTTCCTTTTTATTTATTTATTTTTTTTCAACGTTTCTTTTTTTATTTTTTATTTATTTTTGGGACAGAGAGAGATAGAGCATGAACAGGGGAGGAGCAGAGAGAGAGGGAGACACAGAATCTGAAACGGGCTCCAGGCTCTGAGCCGTCAGCCCAGAGCCCGACGCGGGGCTCGAACTCACGGACCGCGAGATCGTGACCTGGCTGAAGTCGGACGCTTAACCGACTGCGCCACCCAGGCGCCCCTCCTTCCTTTTTAAAGCTGAATAACATTCCGTTTATTTTATTTATTTTTATTTTTTCCCCCTAATTTCTTTTAAAATCAGAAAACGAGGACCACCAGGGTGGCTCGGTTGGTTAAGCCGCCGACCTGATTTTGGCTCAGGTCACGATCTCCTGGTTCGTGGGACTGAGCCCCACACCGGGCTCCGTGCTGACAGTGGGGAGTCTCCTTGGGATTCTCTCTGTCCCTCTGTCCCTCTGCCCCTCCCCCAGAACGCAGGCTCCTGTCCGATGCTGTTGCGATAAAAAGCGCGTAAAAGCAACGGACCACCGGGAAATAACGCAAGGCCTGCCTTTCTTTCCTTCTTTTATTTAAAGGGTTCAGGTCTGCGGGGCTCAGACCCAGCTCTGGCTCTGTGGATTTCTCCCGGATGTCCATCTGGCCTGTGTCTGCGAGCTGATTGCCTGTGATTTGACAGTAATGATTATAATGGGGTGATTTTGTATTCTTTGACTCATTTGGATCGGAAGGTTCAGAAACGGATCCACGCCTCCCCCCCACCCACCCCCCCGCCCCCGCCCGTTGCTTTTGAAGCTGCTGGTTTTGTTTTTGTTTTTGTTTTTTTGATTCCAAGAAAATGGCAGCGCCTCGTGGAGACAGATCCATATAGAGAAAGGATGTTTCTCTCTTTGAACCTCTTGGTGATGGCGGG
Source organism: Lynx canadensis (assembly GCF_007474595.2). Classification (NCBI taxonomy): domain Eukaryota; kingdom Metazoa; phylum Chordata; class Mammalia; order Carnivora; family Felidae; genus Lynx; species Lynx canadensis. The sequence continues at coordinate 58,065,747 of NC_044316.2, forward strand.
TCTCCTTTTTGGGGCTGGTGATAAAGAACGAGTACGGTAGATGCCACGAAATATTGCACGGAACCAGAGAAATATTGCCGCCGGAGTCTACGTGGGAGAGAAGTCTTTCTTGGAATCCTGAAAACACCTACAGCTGTTATGGACGCCGAGCTAGGCGGGGGTCGCTCGCGCCCACGCCCTGCTGATGTGACTCTTTGAATTCCTTCTCCATTACCTGCTGGCAAAGACACATTCTCGTTTGCACGAAGCCTGACTCCTGTCTTCTTTCTCCAAATAGGCCCAGACAGGCCGACGGACAGATGGACACAGATACCAGGCTTCAGGGGTGAAAGCGATTGGACCAAGGGTGCCTTCGCCCCGGATCACTTGCCACGGCATCTCCGCCTGACCTGGGGTGTCCCCTGCTGCCTGCTGGCTCTTGCACGTGGCAGGAAGAGGCTCTGTGCTCTGAGGTGGGACCTGCGCATGTCCCGGACAGGTCCCCGGAGCGGCTCTGGTTTTCAGGGAGGCAGGGCTGGTGTTTACGCACATGGTCTGTAGAGCTGGTGCCCGTCATCTCTTTTCTTTTCTTTTTTTTAAAATCTTTTTTTAATGCTTATTTATTTTTGAGACAGAGAGAGACAGAGCATCAACGGGGGCGGGGCAGAGAGAGAGAGGGAGGCACAGAATCGGAAGCGGGCTCCAGGCTGTCAGCACAGAGCCCGACGCGGGGCTCGAACTCACAGACCGCGAGATCGTGACCTGAGCCGAAGTCGGACGCCCGACCGACTGAGCCACCCAGGCGCCCCTGGTGCCCGTCATTTCTGCACAGCATCGGTGACGGTGTTTTCACGTCGCTCGTTAGAAGCCTGGCGAATTGCAATGCAGACCCGCAGCTTCCCCCTAAACTCAGACCCTCCAGCCGCACAGAGGAGTGCCTAGACCTGCCTGCCACTTTGGGATTCCTATCCCCGCGCCCTCCGACCCCTGCCCAGGGAAGACCAGGGTTAAGGTAGAGTGTCTAACAGCAGGCAGGCAAGGGCTTTACTGTGAAGTTCCTGAGACCGGGGTGGGGGTGGGGCACAAAGGAGGAGGTCCCCACTGCAGAGTGGAAGGGGGGCTGCTGGCGGAGCAGGGAGAGTCCCCCCATCTTGTCCTTGGGTCCTAGCCAAAGCACAGGGCTCTGCCCCTCCTTGGGTCAAGCAACCAGGCCGGGAGGGGAGGGAGGTGTGCCTTTAAGACCAAAGACGCGCCGTGTGGGAGAGGTGCTTCTGGAAGAGCCGGGCTCCAGGTTGCCAAGGTGAACCTGTCAATAGAGTATTGAACAGGCCTGTCTGACTGGCTGTAATTGTATTTCAAAACAGCCAGCTTCTGGCCTTCCTCACCCGTCCCAGAGCACCGCAGACAGGATCCCAGCTGGGCACCGGTCTCCCGGGACACGGAGCCCAGCGGCACCCACCTCTCCAAGGGCAGGGAGGTCGGACACAGAAGCGTCTCTCCTCCCACACTCCTCCTCCTCCGGCTTGTGACCGGGAGCCACACAAAGAGAATGCCCACTCGCTGGAGTGAGTCCTTCATCCAGAGGGCCCTGCCCAGGCGGGACCCCCTCATCAGGTCCTCCTGCCCGCCCGCTGGCCCCGGCACATCCAGCGGGGCTGTAGGACAGAATGAAAATGGGGGGCCCCTTGTTCAAAAATTATGAACAGCCTCAAGATGACAGCATTATACCAGCGTGGGTCCCTTCTGCGCTCAGGGCCCGTGGGTCTGTGCAGATCCCACGCCGTGAAGCTGGCCCCGTCCCCGCCCAGGGCAGCACTGGGTCCAGTCTCTGCTGGTGCTCCGTGGATACAGTTCTCTTCCTCTTTGGTCTCTGCCTCCTGCCGGGTCTCAGTCTCTGGGCCCCAAGCCCACCGGTCACCCCGTCCAGCAGTCAGAGCCTCAAAAGGGGCCAGCTGTCCCGATAATCCTGTCCTCCCTGTTGGGGGAGACTTTCGTGGTGGCCCTGGGGCCAGGCGTCCAGCTCTGGCCAAGAAGACCGGGCAGGGGGAGTTAGGAGAGGGATGGGGCAAGGCAGGTGTGGCTTCCTCTGTCCGGAACCTGCTAGGACGCTCCCTGCTGGGGTGCTTACGCACTCGGTCACCCTCCTCTGTAACAGCTGATGGACATAACACCTCCCTCCCTGGTGCCTGAGCCACCAGGGCAGAAGGGATTCGAGGGGTCTGGCTCACAGGACCGTCAGACCTGGTCGTTTGGGGCTGTTGGGATGGGGGAGACCCGGGCAAGTTGGACACCTGCGGATAGTTCCCTCTGCCGTGAGGTGGCAAGAAAACGGCGTCATCAGACCCGGACCCGTGGGGCTTCCCTTGACATTCCCACCCCCTGCCTGGTGACCCCACGCTTCAGTTTCTTTGTCTGCAAACACGAGATAGGACCTCAGCTCAACACCCCTACAAAGGCTACCAAGGGCCCGTGTGACCTGACCCCGTCACCTTATTCTCCTCTGGCTTTCCTCCTTGCACACTGTGCTTCAGCCACTGGAGCCTCAGGGCCTTTGCACTGGCTGTGGCCACAGTCTGGAACAGATACATTCAATAAACCTCTCTCTGCGTGGTTTCAAGCTACCAGACACAGCACCCCCCTCCCCAGTCCCCACCTAATGTCCTCAGCTCTTCTCCTGAAGAATTCAGACTTCACATGTCAGGCTGTCTTGGGAGCTTTTCCCTTCCCCCCAAATTTGCAGTAGCCCGATCGTACCCCGTCAGCGATGGGACCCGTTCCGGTCCCGTATCTGGCAGCATTCACGCGTGTCTGCGCGCTGGCCAAGGTCCACCGTCCATCGAGGCCGACAGTTCCCCTTTAAGTGGTAACGCCTCGTACCAACTTTTCCAAAGTATCCCGGTGATATTTTGGAGGGTGATCCTGCGGGGATGCGTGCCCCACCCTGGCGTCCTGGGTGCTTCCCGTGCCTGTGGCCGTGGCCGTGGCTCACGCGGCCCCCAGGTTTCCGGGTCTTCCTCCGTCAGGATGGCGTGTGGGCAGACGAAGCGCCAGATGTCATCTTTTCAGCGCGCTGTTCCTACGACTGTGGCCGTGGCACGTGCCCCCCCACCCCCACCCCGTGCTCCCAGTCTCCCTTGGCTCTTTCCAGCAGCAGCACCTTCACCCCCTGAGGGACACTGTCCCCTGTGTGCCACCGACGCGCCTCGTCCCGCTCACTTCCTTCCTCTGATGTGTCCCCAGCGTCTAGAGCGCTGCCTGGCGCGCGGGAGGTGCCCAGCCCCTGCGTGTCAAGTGCGCGTGGAATGAACAGAATTTCCGCAACCAACAAGACGCCACCGCCACCGGGGCGCTCGAGCTGGCTTGTCCTGGCTCACGAGGGCCGATGGCTCGAACGTTCAGAAACGTTGTGACCCAGGTGTGAAACACGGACATTATTACAAATTACATTATTTACACTTATAGTTAAAGAAATTAGTTTAAGGACAAAGGCAGCAAATGCCCCAAACTCATTTCTTCCTAAGGATTTCACACCATTTTTTCTTGCCATGTTCTTTTTTTTTTTTTTTTTTTTTTTTTAACGTTCGTGCCGGAGTCACCCTTGCTGGACAACTGCAGGCAGAGGCCGGCCGCTGGCCCCAGCGTTTGGCAGAAAAATCAGCGAAAGCGGTCCCTGAACCAATCGGTCACATGGAACTTTCAGGAAAGGCTGTTGTATATTTTATTATAACTCGCAAATGATATGATGCAGGAAGCAGCCCAGAGAAGGCATTCCGGTTATCGGGAATGGACGGAGTCTATTGGACAAATGAGAGGACTATTTTGGCTCCATGGATGGCCCGAAAGAAGGCGAGGGGACGGGAGGAGAGAGCCAGGCCCGGGGCACGTGGGTGGTGAGAGCCGGGGACCGGGACACCACGAGTGGGCACGGGGCGGCCATGGGGCACGAGGAGGTGCTGGGAGATCTGGCCTGTTGCGAGGGGCCGTAGTGGGGGGAGCACGCAGGCCTGTGGATGGGGAGCACCCTGCAGCCTCCCCTCCCGGACAGGTAGGCTACACACATCCCCAGGGTGCCAGACTCCTAGGGCATCGTCCTGAGGGCAAACCGCTCCAGGACCCTGGACAAAGGCCTCATTATCATGGGGGCTGCCCTGTGCTGCTCTCTCTCTGTGTCCTCCCAGCTCGCCAGAGGGCCTTGTCTCCCAGCACTGATCACGTCTACTCTTCCCGCCTCTGTATCTGCTAAACCCAACAAGGGGCTGGTCCAAGCCCAGCCCTGACCTTCTTGCGGTAGGAAAGAATTCTTTTGTGTTGTTTGGTTCTTTAAGTGTGTTTGCATAAAAGATGCTTCACATTGGGGGGTCAGAGAGGGCCTCACTGGGCAAATCCCATGTGAATTATGACCTGCATATCGAGAATGAGCCAGGCAGGTAAGGATGGGGGCTGGGGGGGGCTGTTCCAGGGAGGGGACAGCAGGTGCAAAGGCCCTGAGGCAGGCACAGACCGAGTGTGTTCAAGGACCAGAGTGAAGGCAGGGGTGCGAACAGCGTGAGCCGAGTGAGTACGGTGTCGGGGGTGGGGGGCAGATTAGAAGGGACAAAGGCGGCTTCCCCAGGTGGCTGTGACTGGGAGTGTGCACTTGATCTAATTCCTGTGGCAGGCCTTTAGAGGTTTTTAAGCAGAGCAGCGGGGACATGATTACGTGCCAGCCATATAACAGGGTCAGGCCCGGACAGGGGACAAGGCTCTGGACTTGAGGAGACACGCCTAGGGCTCCTGGAGGCCCTCTCTCTACTTGGTTTCTTTGGAGAAGCACCTCAGCAGTCCGTCTCCCCTCCAAGGACACGGACGTGAAGATTCAAAGACCAAAAACAGAGAGTGGAGGTAGAGAACACAGACTCCCGGGGCCGGACTGCGCGGGCGCGCATCCCCGCCGGGCCATTTACTTGCCTTGTGACCTCGAGCAACTGACTCCTTGCCCTGTGCCTCAGTGTCCCCGTCCTGGAAAGGAGGCTGATGATGAAACGGGTGGCAGTCACAGAGGTTAACTGGGTCGGAGCACTTTGCTCAGTGCCTGTCAGGAGCGAGGCACAACTCACGGTCGTTATTACTCTTACCTGTATTGTTTTTATGATCGCTGTCAGGACGAGGGGGCATCCGGGCAGCCAAGCCCAGGTCGGAACCCCTGCCCAGGATGAGGGTTCCCGGGGTCGTGGAAGCCGATCGTGCCTCCCTGGAGGCTGGCGAGGCCGGAACTGCTGCTCTCTGCAGAAGCAGATGTTGTTCAAGGTCCAGCGGAAAGCTCCAGACCTTCAGGCGCCTCACGTTTGGGGCCCATGGAGCCCTTGGAGTCCCTGGGGTCCCGCTGCTCTGCTGGCCTTGATGGGCGACCCCTGGTGCAGGCAGAAGGCTTTTTATCCCGTTTGGCTCACCGTCTACAGGGTCTGTATGGTCCCAGGAAGTCCTCGGTTCCCGAGAACGAGCCCGTCTTAGCCCAGGCAGCGCTGGGCAGAGCAGGTATGGGGTGGCCACGGGGCACGGGTGGGGGGCACTGGGAGACCCGGCCTGTTGGAAGGGGTCGGAGCGGAGGCACACGGCCGTATCTGAGGAGCAGGGTAAGGATTGGGGCGTCTGTGTTGCGGGCTTTGTGTCTTCCGCTCACTGTGTGTGAAGACGTTCTCTTAACGCGAAGCCTGGTGCCAGCCTTGGACACGTGGGTGGCCTGGGTAGCTGGGTGGGCAGGGCTGGGCCAATGCACAACCGCGTCCCTGGCTGGAGGAGCAAGGCGGGGGGCTAAGAGTCCACGGGAGGTGGGCCAGGGTGTCACCGGGCTCCAGGGGAGCTGGCCTGTGGGAGGGCCCGGGGCCCACTGTGTTCCGTGGCTGGGATGGCAGGACGTCAGGGTTGCGTTCGGGCAGTCAGGACCTGACTCTGCGAGGTGGCGGCAGCGCTGGGACCCAGCCTCAGGCCGGCAGCCCCGAACCTTCCGGCTGGACGGCATGCTCCGAGGGGCTTTCTTTCGTGCTCTGGGCCTTCGCCCCTGCAGCCAGCCCTCGGGAAGGCCTGGGGTTTGTGGGGTGGTCTGGAGTGAATTAAACAGACACTAGTCCCCATTGTCACAGAGTTTACGGTTTTAGAAGGCGGGGCTCTGTGACTGAAGCCCACGGCGCGAGGAGGTCGTTATTCTCCTCGGCTCTGTGGGGGAAACCGAGGCAAAGGGAGCTGAACACTTATGCCACAGCTCACGACCTTGCACAGGAGACGGATGTGAACTTGGGGGAGCAGCAAAGGTGGCCTCCGATGGGTCGAATAATAGTCCCCCCACGTCCGCCTGGAACCTCACAACGTGACCTTATTCGGAATCCAGGTCTTTACAGCTGTAATTAAGGTGGGGATCCTGAGATGAGGTCATCCTGGATTGCGGGGGGGGGGGCCCTACAGCCGATGACGAATGTCCTCCTAGGAGACAGACAAGGAGAAGACGCGCGCAGACATTCTCCTTGCATCTGGAGCGGAAGGCTCCTGCGGACAGAGGCAGACTGGGACCGCGCGGCCACCAGCCTAGGGACGCCTGTGGCCCTGAGAAACGGAGGAGGCAAAGAAGGGTGCTCCCCGAGAGCCGTCATGGGGAGCACGGCCCTGGCGATGCCTTCGCTGACTTCTGCTCTCTGGCTTCTGTGAGCGACTGAGCGGAGTGGGTTTGGGGGTGGAGTGGGATTTGACCCTGGGGGTGTCTAACACAAAGCCTCCTGTCTCCACCACCCAGCCGGGGAGTCCGAGGCCTTTTCTGATTGGTAGAAAGAGAAGGGCCGCCGATCACGGAGCACCTGCTGCGGGCCAGGCGCCGTGGTTCACGGTCCGTTCAGGACTCAACGCCCAGCCCGTGAGCCCTCCCTTATTATCCGTCTGCGGGTGAGGGGGCTCCGGCCCGGCCCTGAGAACGTGGGGACTCACAGAAGGGGTCTGTCCTGAATGCGCAAGATGAGGAAGTCATTAGGTGACGGCACAGCCCTTAAAACCCTGCAGGGCCCCCCTAAACACGTATGTCCAGAGAGAGATCTGGGGAGATATCCCTCTTGGAGTTGTTCTTGGCCCTTCCCTCTGGCCCTGGGTCCTGCCCTCATCTCCAAATGCCTGGGTTAGGGCACCTGTCACAGCTCTGGCCTCTCTGAATCTGCCCCAAATACTGTTTCTCCTTCCTTCCTTCCTTCCTTCCTTCCTTCCTTCCTTCCTTCCTTCCTTCCTTCCTCTCTCCTTTCTTTCCATACCCTCCACACCCAACGTGGGGCTTGAATCATGACCCTGAGATCGGGAGTCACGTACTCCACCACCTTGAGCCAGCCAGGCGCCCCTCATTTCATTGGTGCCCGAACCTCCCAGTTCCTCTCGTCTGGGCACCAAAGGCCTCCTGGCACCCACCTGCCGTCTGGCCCTTCCTCTCCAGCCCCATCTGTCACCCTGCTCCCCTGGAGAAGCCCCTTCCCAGCTGGGAAGCCTGCCCACCACACCGTTTCCGGCCCCGGCCCGCTCAGACCTGGGAGGTAGGTGTTTACAATCCTGCCTCTGACACTCAGCCGCCGTGTGAGGCCTCGTAGTCAGCACCTGAGCCTCGGTTTTCTCATCTGTGAAATGGGGATAAGGTGAAAGGTCAGGGCTCTCAGGCACGTAGGCACACATGTGGCAATTCTTTTCAAAGAAATGCACAAAATGTGAAATACACAGTGACGTTGGCCGTGAGGGGTGGGTGTGATGTGGGCCCAAACGCATTTGTCGGGAGGCCGTCCTGTTTGTCATTGTCCCCAGCGGGCCCAGGAGGACCGGGGATGCTTCGTTTTACCGAGGACGAAGGCGAGGCTCAGAGAAGCCGCAGGAACTGCTCAGGGTCACTGGGCAGGTGGGAGCCAGAGGCGCTGCTCCGCTCTCGAGGGTCGGGAGCTCGGGGGACTTTTCTAGTGATCGGGAGGGTCCGAGGCTGCACCGTGCCATAGACATCACATGGGCCTCCTCTGGGATGTCAAGTTGTCCGCTCGCCATGTGAGAAAAGTGAAAAGCAGGGGGCTCCTGGGTGGCTCAGTCCGTCCGGCTTTGGCTCAGGTCGTGGTCTCGCGGTTCGTGAGTTTGAGCCCCGCGTCGGGCTCGCCAACGTCAGCGCGGAACCAGCTTCGGATCCTCTGTGCCCCCCTCTCTCTTCCCCTCCCCAGCTCGTGCTGTCTCAGAAATAAATACACGTTTAAAAAAAATGAAAGAAAAAAGTGAAAAGAAACAGGTAAAACTTAATTCGAATGCTGTCGCTTACGAGTCCAGGATATCTAACGTATCGCCATTCTGACACGTGATCGGTACAAAAATTGCTCATGAGGCACGCTACTTTATTTTTGTGGTTTCGTCCTCAGTCTCGGAAATCTGCTGTGGATTTCGCACCCTCTCCACTGGCGTGCAAAAGCCACTTGTGGCTGTGGCCCCACCCTGGGCGGTGGCGGGTCTGGGGCCTGGGGACGTAACTTCCAAATCCCGCTGAGCAGATCGCTCTGGAGTCTGGCCTGTTGGACCTCGAGGCTATTTCTCTGGCTTTAGGCCTGGAGGCCTAAGGCAGCACCGTGGCTGGACCCAGCGTCAGTGGTCGCGTGGTCTTCTGTGTGCCTGGTGTGGTCGGCACGGGCATGAGGCTTGGCCAGAGGGCTTCCTCGGGGCCGTAGCAAGTGCCTGCCCTCGGGAGGCCCACCCAGATTGCCCTAGAAAGTGTGATCACCGCCAGGATGCGTGGTGGCCTTCGCAGGCACTCATGGGGCCGTCCAACTGGGTTCCTGGATCTGGAAGGTCACATTGCTAATGTGTCCTCTGCACACGGGGGCTCCCTGGAGAGGCTTCCGAGGACACGGCAGTTTTCCAGCAACCTAGGAGGCTGGCTGGCTGACAGGGGCTGCTTCCCTCACGTGCCGGTCACAGGCGGGAAGCCGCTGATGTCAGGGGACCGGGGTGGACGTACCTCCGAGGGGTCTGTGGGACGTGCCTCCTGCAGCATCTCTGGGCGGGGCCGGCGCCCCCCTCCCGGCGACTGCTTATCTTTGAAGTGATGCTGTTTGCGGGCAGCTGGGGGTCATTCCGGGCTGCGTCCGTGAGGTCAGGTCTGTGCATGTGTCTCCTGGGGGGCGGGGGGGGGGGGCTGGTGGCCCGGCCGGGGCCGCCCAGTGCAATGCCAGCAGCTGCTCGCTGAGATGTGACGCCCTGGGACCCCGGGCAGGGTTCTGCTGGCTGCATCCGGATGAAACACCAAAGCTGAGAAGGAGACGGCTCCCCCCTCGCAGGGCCGGTGGGACGATGCCACCGCGTGTGGGGGGGAGCCCTCGCAGCACCGACTCCCTCCCCCCAGGACATCCTGTCCCTCTTGCTTTGTCCCCTTTCTCATCCTCCCTCTGCCCCCCCCCCCACAAGCTCCAGCCTCCCCCCAACCTTCCTCCCCCTTTGCTGGGACTCCTCCAGGCTACTCCCTCATGCCCCGTCACGTCCTCGTCCCAATACTGGGTTGAGCGGCGCCCACCCCCATTCGTGCCCATCCGGGATCTCAAGATGGGACCTTGTGGGTCTCTGTGGATGTAACCAAGTTAAGACGGGGGCCCTGGGGGGCCCTTGGCCCGCAATGACTGCCGTCCTTATGAGGACAGAGAAATTCGGATGCAGAGACAGGGTACAGGGGACAAAGCCACGTGAGACAGATTCTGGGGTGATGCACCTCGAGGTCAAGGTCCAAACCTTGCCAGCAGCCACGAGATGCTGGCAAAGGCAGGGAGGGGACCCTGCCCTGGAGGGAGCGTGGCCCTGCCTGCACGGTGACGTCGGGCTTCCGGGCCCCAGAACTGGGAGAGCAGCCATTTCTGTTGCTCACGTGCCCAGCTTGCCGCCCCGGGACACTCGTCCAGGCCCCTTGACCCAGCTGGACCCCGGAACAATGGGGGGCGAACCCCGTGCCGGGGGCACCCCTGAGCCTCAGCGGGCGCCCCGGGACCCCGGCTCTGTCTGCAGAAGAGGGGGTAATGATCCTCAGGATTCCAACGGATTTCTTCGAGCTCACCGGATGCCGAGCACAGCCAGCCGCCACGTCACGCTTGACAAGAAAGGCAGCCAGCGCTCGGGGAGATTGATGGGGCAGCAGAAGCCAGTGGACGAGAACAGGCAGACGAGAGCAGGTCATTGCCCCGGGACGGACGGACGGAGGCTGTCACTGCCCGAGTCGGGTGACGGCGTGGTTAGGGGTCACGGGCTCTGGGAACAGCGCCGGTAGAATGGGGTGTGGCCGGCAGAGCAGGGAGGCCACCAGGAGGACACGTGGTCTCCTGCAGGTAGAGTGGGGGCAGCGTGGGTGGTGGCGATGGGGAAGGCTGTGGGGCAGAGGGCTCAGGGGCCGTCCGGGTCACAGTCCTGGCTCTGTCCTGCCTGGGGGTGGGGGTGGGGGTGGGGGGGCTCCTGACGTGGACGTGATATGGCCCTGGGACAGTGCCACAGGCGCGTGTTGTTGTCGTCTGCTACTGTCCAGTTCCAGAACATGCTGACGCCGTAGACTGGGTCGAGGTGCAAAAAGCAGAAAGGGGAGCAAAATACCACTGTCCGGAGGGATGTCTCAGGAGGGGCAGGTGGCTCAGGGAGGGAGCTGAGTCCCGGGGCCCAGGGTGGCAGACAGGTGTGAGGAGAACGAGGAGGCTTGGGGGCCCCGGGGGGGTCGAGGGGGCCCTCGCAGACAGCAATGTCAGCAGCTGCCAGCAGATAGGCAGTTACGAGGGACAGGGGTGCACACGCACGTGCACGCACACACGCGCGCACAGGCAGCAGGCTGGACCCGTGACCGTGTCGGGACAGGCTGTCAGTAAAGAGAAGCTGAGTGGAGGGCTGCGGCGGGAGGGGCTGCAGGGGTCAAGCGAGCGCGTGGGTATTTCATGGCAGGAGAGGGCAGGTGCAGGGGTTGAAATAGAGGAATTCCAGAACAGGGGTGGGAGGTGCTGGGAGCTCGGATGGGGTCCACCTTGGAAAGGAGGAGGGGAGCCTGTCCAGAGACTGGGGGGCAGGAGAGCAATGGGCAAGGAGCTGGGGAACGCCAGGGGGCCAGGGTGCGGGCGGGGTGTCCACTCTGACTGGGGCCTTTTCAGAAAAGCTGGAGACAAGGTCATCTGCGGGGTGTTTGGGGTGGGGGGGACAGGGGCTGTGCTCAGGTCGCCAGGAGGGTAGGGGGAGAATGGCCGCCTGGCAGGGGAGCTGAGCAGAACTGAAATGTACCGAATCAGTGTTGTCCCCAGAAAGACCTGCACCGCACAGGCGACCGAGAGCCCGGGTGTCCCCAGGGCTGGAGGTAGCCCTGCCCCCACTCCCCTCTCCTGGCCTGTTTGGGTCCCAGGCTGCAGTCAGAGATTGGAGCTGAGCAAGTTGGCACCACCTGTATGTGTGCGAGTTTGCACACGTTCGCTGTCTATGTGTGTGTGCATTTGCACGTGTGCACCGCCTATAGTATGAGTGTGCATGTTTGCACACGTGCACCATCTAGAGGTGTGTGCGTTTGCACAAAGAGGTGCCGGGAGAGATGGCCTAGTGATTTTTATTTTCCTCCTTTCCTCTTTCAAGTTTTAAAATTTAGTTGGAAACCACCCAGCACTGTTTTTTCCAAACACAATACGGCAGTGAAAATGCCCCTGCGTGAGAAAACAGAAGTCCCCGTGGCAGCGCGCATCCTCCCTGCGAAGCCGCTAGCCCGCCTCGCCCTGCCTCCCCCTGCCAGGGCGCCGCGTTCTCACTCCTTTGGGTTCATCCGCGGACTCTGCCCCTGGCCTCTTCTCCCGTCTGCCTCGCAGCCCACCTCCGTCCACAAGCAGACGCCCGGGGGGTCGCCTCCTGTGACCCCGAGAGCCTCTCTGGCTAGCTGCCCTGGTGCCTCTGCTTCGTCCGGTTTCAATCAGATTAGTCTGGGGTGGGATCCAGGCACGGGGATCTGATCAGAGCGCCTCAGGGGAGCCTCACGTGCAGCCAGGGCGGAGGTCCACCGAGCTCACAGTCTTCCAGAAACTTCAGCCATCCTCAGTGCCTTAATCAATGACTTGCTGGTGTACGTTTTGTAATGGGCTCAGGGGGAGGGGGGGTGGGGACAGCAGGCCGTGATGTATATCATGCGCCCGATCCCTTCGCAGGGATATTCCCACCTCGGCTCATTTCAAGCTGCCAGCACCAAGTTCGCCGGCTCTAGCCAGCTTCCTAAAAACTGAACCCGCGGGAGCTGTGTCCCTGCGGCCTGGCTCTACTCTGCGCTGGCCCGCCCGGCCCTCTGGAACCTGTCAGGTCGTGGACGAGACCGGCTTCCACGCTGACCGCCCACGGGAGGCACTGCGGGGGCAGCCACGGGCTTTTTAGAGCACTCGATCTCCCCAAAGCCTCTCGGGAGCCGTAGACCGAGCAAGTGACACTGAGGAGGAAACCGAGACTCGTCTCCGGTGGTATCTCAGGCCGCCCCCTGAAGGAGGTGCCCTACGCTGGTGGGTGGTCCATCCTGTCTCTCTCCTGACCTGACCCAGGCCACCGTTCCGGCCCTGCTGGGGGGACATGTCGGCTGGCGCTCGGGGGCCGTCCTGCCACCTTCCGCTGTTGCACAGAAGCTCTAAAAACCGCATTTCCCACACCCCCTGCCGCTCGGGCTGGCTCAGGGGCATTCCCAGGGACTTGGAGTTGGGGAGGGACACAGAGGCCGCGTATCCACACTCTTCCCTCGGCATGCTTGGGGGTGGGTGCGCGGGGCCGGTTGGCTGTTTTGAGGCCAGCCAGCTCCGCAGCCGTCCTCCCGGTCTCCCACCTTCTAGATGCCGGCCAGTTTGGTCGAGTCCCGGGAACCATCTGGAAGCCACGGGCTAGCCTGCTTCTCCGGCCCTTGCACGGCTGTCGTGAGCACCTCATCTCCTTTTCTGTCCAAAGTAGCCGGCACGGCTTCTGTTCTCTCCATCTGAATCCTGACCGACGTGCCAGAGAGAGAGGGAGACACGGACTCTGAAGCAGGCTCCAGCCCCGAGCTGTCAGCACAGAGCCCGACGTGGGGCCGGAAGTCACGAACCGTGAGATCATGACCTGAGCCGAAGTCGGACGCTTAATCGACTGAGCCACCCAGGTGCCCCACGTCCTGTGACTTGTATTCAAGTTCATTCGGCCGGGATCCCCCCCACCCCCACCCCTGCCGGCTCCAAGGGTCGTGTCCACATTCTCCCATAGTAGTGGGGTTTGACGACATGCATTACAAAATGTAGGTTCAGAGCTGGGACTAGAAATCTTTTCAGTGGGTCCACACACCTGGCAAAAGCGACATAAGGGCAGCAGAGAACTGGAGTAAGGAGAGAGGTCACCGTGCCGAGTGGCTGCGGAGGCCGCGGAAGCCCAGAAGGACGGGGTGGAGCTGCGTCCACGTTCGCCCACGTCGGTCTTGGGAGGGCGAAGGTGCTCCCCCTGAACCTACCGCTGGAGCTTTACGCACGCCCTTGACCATGGAGCTCACGGAGGGGTGGGGGAGCAGAGACGTGAGAATGGCTGTTGGGGACAGGTGTGCAGGTGGCGGCAACGACCGGGACCCGGAGGGAGGAAATGGAAAACCAGGCAAAGCACGAGACTCAGAAGTGTGGCCGGAGGGGGGAGGGGCTGCGTGTGGGAGATCGGCGCGAACCGTCCCACCCTCCGCCCCGGGGTCACCGGCAGCGGGGCTCCGTTCGTCCATCCGTCTGTCCTGATGGGCTGTGGGTGCCCAGGACTCAGACTCACCGAGGACCGCAAGGAGCCCGCCGGCTGCCTGCGGCTGGGGCCGCACCTGCGCCTCGAGAAGGATGTTTGCGACGCACCGGGACGGAAAGAGGACGCGTGAATGTTCTCTCTTTTCTTCATCACCCTTCAGGATGCAGTAGCATCTTAAAAAGAGTTCCCACACGAGTGATTGTTTTAAAAAGATATTTTTAAAATCAAGTAATACAGGTTTGCTGGAAAATGTTGGAAACGTTTCTGAAAGTGAAAGCAAGAAATAAAAATTGCCTCTAAGCCCGCAGTCCAGACCCCTCGGAGCTCCCCTCCCCTCCCCTCCCCTGAGGGGCTGCCCGTCCCCTCGGCCTGTCTCAGTCTCCCCGGTGCCCACGTCTGGGCCGCTGTCTCTCTCCACGCAAATGTACATTAAAGTTTAAAAACAAGTCATGATGACAGTGTATTTACAGATCTGTATCCTGCTTTTCTCTTAAGTTTCTTATCCTGCCTCTTCCCATCAGGGGATTTAAGAGACCCAGACCAAACCCCTTGTTAGCGGACATCCGTCAGTTAAGATCACCAGCTTTTGCAGATAACAATACGGAACACCCCGTTAAATCTGAGTTTCAGATAAACTGTGACATGCAAATTTGGGACGTACTTATAATTAAAAAGCGATTTGTTGTGTACCTGACATTCCAAGTTAACCGTGTCCTGTATTTTGTCTGGCGGCCCTACCTTCCGGGTGCTGAGTGGCTTTGGGCGCTGGGGGTCCAGGCCTCCTGGAGGGACTGGTCTGCTCACACCTGGGGGACCGGTCGGTTCACATCATTCCTGATACCAGGTGGTACGTTACCTTGGCCTCGTGCCCCGCAACCTGCCGGGTCTCAAGTCAGGTTCATTTATAAACCCCTCACAAGGGCTGCGGAGGCCATTTTGCTGGACAGGAAAGCAACTGTCCAGGGAGGTAATCGGGCTAAGTCACCGCCCGCGGTTTCTCAGCCAGGAAGAAGGTTTGGGTCCAGGTCTGCCCGACCGGGCTGAAGACAATTAGAGGTAGCTAAGCCAGGTGGCCCGCGACTGGGGGCCGGAGAGGCCTGGATCAGGCCTCGGGGTGAGAATGCCACCCTCCCTGGGGAGCTCCTCCGTGGGATGCCTGGGATGGGGATGGAGGACTGGGGCCTCTGCCCCCCGGGGGAGGCCTCCAGCCACCTCCTGGGACCCGGGGCAGCTGGACGAAAGCCACCGACTGCCCTCAGGGTTCAGGGCTTTTGAATTGCTGGCTAAGATTTCTTCCAAGCCCCTCAAGGGCTTATTTAAAGGGAGTTAAAGTGCGCAGCCCCTGGTGGGAAGAGGTTAAGCGTCTGAACGAAGGATTAAGGACTGGTTTCTGGAACGGGCGGGGGTCTGGCACTGGCCTGTCTCCCAGCTCTCTGGGGCCCGCTGTGGCCCCTCACCCTGCCCCCCACCAGGCAGACCCCCCCCCCCCGCCGTGTTTCCCTGCCCCTTTCTCTCTGGTCCCCAGCAAGGCTCTGAAATCTAGATGCACCTGTGGGTCATGAGCAAAGGGGCAGGTACAGCGTGGGCGGGAAGGCCCAGGATTCTGCATCTGAAGCTCTGGGAGGTCCCTGGGCAGACCAGACCCCTCCTGAAGCCCTGCTTCCCGAGACCCCACAGCTACCAACCCTGGGTGGGCACCGAAGAAGGAAGGGCAGTTACCTCTATACCTCCCTCACCCGCCCATCCTCCTCCTTCCCCCCTCCCTTTCTCCCTCCTTTAGGGAGATGCCCATCCCCTCCAGAGGCCTGGGGTGGGGGGGGGTCTCTGGGGAGGAGCTCCGGCCGGGTGGGCACCTCACAAGGGAGCCGTGGGCTGGCAGCGTCCGGAGACAAGGTCCTCCTCCTTTGCCCACAGCAACTACAGAGGCAGATGGTGGGGTGGGGGGCAGGTGGGGGGCTGACTCAGCCCACCCCTCCCTGCCCACTCCCGCCCCTCGGGCACAGGCCATGGCCCTCTGGGCGCCTTGGCCTGGAGGAAGAGGGCAGGACGGACCTTCAACCAGCTGGAAACCAAGAACCAAGTTCTGGCTGGGGGTCAGCCCGGGGTGGGGGGGGCCCCCACACATCTGGGAGGAGCCGCGGGACCAGGGGCTTTTTTAACCAAGGTCCTGAAGTTGGGGTGTGTCCCCTGCAGGCAGTGCAGTGCTCGGAGCAAGGGCATGTTGGCATCTCTGTTGGAAAGTGCGGTCTAGAAGCGAGGGAGGTGGTTAAGTCAAGTTTGCAAACACGCAGCACGGGAGGACGGCGTCCGGGACCCATCGGGGGCGAAGAGAAGGGCAGGGAGGGCTATTTCTGCAGGATTTGGTGATGGGGGGGGGGGGCGGGGATCTGGAATGATGGCGCCCCTGCTCTTGGCATGAGCTGTGGGTGAAGGGGGAGCCGTTCTGTGCCGGGGAGGCCGGCGGAGGGCTCACATCCGAGCCAGGGACCGGGCGGTGTGACAGGGGTCCTGGGAGAGCCCACCCACCACCTGGGTGAGCGGAGAGGGCGGGCTGGCTGAAGCCAGAAGGATGTGGGTGGGCTCAGGGGAGGGCCTTGCCTCCTGGACCACGTGTCTGCAGGGGTTTTCTCCTTGCCCGGTCGCCCTGCAGACCCTCGGGGTCTCGCGTGTGCCCACAAACAGCTCCCCTTGGCCCCGCTTAGGCTGAGCGAATCGGGAGCGAGGGCTACAGGGCTCTGGAACGCAGCATGAAGGGGGGCTTGGTTCTACAGGTGCGCGGGGCTGGAGGGGTGGCCGGGCGGCACGCGCCAGGGTGCGCCTGCTCCTGGGCTCCTGGTGCAGCGGTCAGACCCGGCCCCGGAAGGGGAGACCGAGTCAAGGCTGTTTCCCTTCCGAACTCGGCAGTCAGCCCGCCTGCTGGTGGGGGAGGCAGGCCAGAGGCCAGGAGAATAGTCGGAGGGGTGGGGCCATGAGCGGCCACAGACACCGACTGCACCCACAAGCCATCGCGGGGATCAAGAGTCCGGGGCAGGGGAAGCCGGTCTGAAGCTCAGAGTTTGAAAGCTGCCCAGGTCTGGGGCCTCCTCTGATCTTCGCCCACGATCGCAGGGGCTGGTAAAAGCTGGCAGCGGCAGGATTCGAACTCAGGGCCGTCGGTTCCAGCTCCGCCATAGCATAGGGCCGCACGGGAGGGAGGCGGGCCGGGGGGGGGGGGACGAGGAGCACTCGTCGTGGAGTCCCTGCGGCAGCTCAGACGCCCGCCCTGGTCCCAGTTTGCCGACCTGGAGACGCCCGGTCACTTGGAGCGGCTCACGCTCTGGGCCCTGGAGGCCGGGGCGCGGTCCTCACCTGGGCTGCCCCGGGAGCTGTAAAATAATGAAAATAATGCCCACCCAGCCCGTTTGCATCAGGATCTGTACAAAACTGCCCACACAGTTGTGACACAGGGCAGCGAACGGGGGTTCGGAGAGCGAGAGAAACAGATTCCCCATCCGGTCCCGGAGGCAGGAGACAGTCTAAATGACCCCCGGTGACCTCCCCCCTGACGACACGGATTCTTGATGGCCCAGTTCTTGGGTCTGCAGAAGACACCTCCGGAAAGCTGGGGGCCTCTGCCTTGAAGCCCTTTGGAGCTCGGGTGCAGCTGATACCTTCTCCTTGGTCTCAGGACTCCCCCCTCAACCCCCCATCCTGGCTCGGGGAGACCCTCCCAGCACCCCCACGGCCTGGACGCTGCGCTCTGCGGGCACATGGAGTGTGGAAGACGCAGTTCGGTCCTCACCGAGCGGAGACACAGACGCCGCCAGCGACCCAGACCCCGCATGGCTGTGCTCCCTCCCTGGAGGGGGTGGACGCTCCCGGTGTTGTGACCTGGGGCCTGGGCAGCTCTCGGCCTCGCAGCCATAGCTTCGACAGGGCCCCGCGATCCCGTGCACCCTCTTGTCAGCCTTGGGCATAGGTTAGGGACCCCCTCCTCCGGCCCCTGCTGGCCTCCCGGGCGTCTGAGCCGCTCGCTGGCCATGCCAGGGAGGATGGCTTCTCCGGAGACTTCAGCCAGGCCTCGCTTCTTCCCACACCTCAGAGAGAGCCACAGCCCCGCCCCCTGCCCGGCCGGGCGTGCTGGAGCCTCTGGAAAGAGAGGTGGTGGGTTTGAGCTTGACCCTGAGTGGAAGCCTCAGGGACAGGAGGACGGAAGGGGAGAGGACTCACCGGAGGGAGGGACGAAGTGAAAGAGCTCCTGGTGGAGAGTCAGGGGTGGGGGTGGGAGGGCGAGAGTCGGGGGTAGGGGGGTGGGGGTGTGGGAGGGCGGGAGTCGGGGGTGAGGGGGTGGGAGGGCGGGAGTTGGGATGGGGGTGGAGGAGGGCGGGAGTCGGGGGTGGGGTGGGGTGGGGTGGGAGGGCGGGAGTTGGGAGTGGGGAGTGGGGATGGGGGTGGGGGTGTGGGAGGGTGGGAGTCGGGGGTGGGGTGGGGTGGGAGGGCGGGAGTCGGGGAGGAGCTCACGGAGGGCACACCTGAAGCTCAGTCCAGTCTGAGGGACCACCCTGTTTGGTTTCATTTATTTTTTGTTTGTTTTGTAAATTACCCTTAAACAACATTTTTTTAAAGTTGATTTATTTATTTTTGAGAGAAACAGAGACTGTGTGAGCCGGGGAGGGGCAGGGAGAGAGGGAGACGCAGAATCCGAGGCAGGCTCCGGGCTCCGAGCTGTCGGCCACGAGATCACGACCTGAGCCGAAGTTGGACACTTAACCCACCGAGCCCCCAGGAGCCCCGCCAATCTCTTCGCTTTAAGTGGTGTATTTAAGTGATTGACACGCAAGGCAACTTATCCCTGTGCTAGAGTTGATTTTCTATTTGTTTCCTCTGTTTCTCTTGCCTTCTGTGGGTTGCTTGAGCGTTCGGCTCCCGTCCTGATTCCTTCCCACAGATCTGGGGTGGATCTGGTTGTGGTGCTCCCTGCGGCTGCTCTGGGGTCACTCACCCAGATCCACACGCATCAATCACTTACCTGCCGCGTGGACACGCAACCACTTGACTGACGTGTGGACCCCTCCCATTTAGGGCCCTTTACCTTTCTGACTTCGCCACAATTTTTAGATGGGCTGGGGGTCCGAGAACACTGGAGTTAAATGACGGGGTGAGACCCGGCTCCCTGCGGCGCCCCCACGGCCCCTCCCGCCCCAGGAGATGCTGTGTGGCAGGAGGGCCCCGCAGGGTCCTCCAGACTCCTCCCGGCTCCGCTCCTCCACCGGAGGCTGACATCCCGCCAGGCCGAGAGGAGGGCCCCGGGGCCTTCCGCAGTTAAGGTCTTAAGAGTGGAGTCTCATGAGCAGGAGGGAGAAAAGCAGGGTCCCCGGTCGGCATGTTAACACTGCTCACCCCAAACACCCCAGAGAGACATGGGGCAGAGAGGAATTGGCATGAAACCTCCTTGAGGGAGGCCGGCAGGGGAGGGGCGTCGGGGGGGGCCCAGCCCCGTTGGCTCACCTGGAGGCGTAGCCATCCTGTTTGCAGGGGGCGGGGAGGGTGGAAGTGAGGTGTGGTGGCCAGGGGTGCTGGGGGGTGCGGTGCAGGAGCCCCAGGGCCTCACCACATGGGTGCCAGGAGGAGGAAGAGGCTGTCACAGCAGGCCAGTGGTCCACAAAGCCCTTTCCAAGGTCTGGGTTGCCTGGCCTGTCCCCCCATGGCCCACCTGCCAGCCCTCTGCTTTCCGGTGCCTTCCGGGTTGCCCCCATAACCTGTCCAGGTCCTGGATCCTCCTGCTGGAATGTGCCTGGGAAAAGGCCCTTCTGCTCACGGCGTGCACGGGATGCCTATGCGTGTGTGTATGAGGGTACGATGCGTGTGTGCATATGTGCGCGCATTCGTGTGTTTACATGTGTGTTCATTGCACGTGCCCAGCGGACCTGTGTGTGCACGTGTGACGTGCGTGCATGTGTATATGTGTGTAGGATGCACGCGTGTGAGCGTGTGAACGCATCCACCGCCCCCCATCCCCTCTCCCTTCCCTCCGCCCTGCCCCTCGCCCCCCCCCCCCCCAGCCCTCCCCAGGCAGCCCCTGACCTGCTTTCCGTCACCACAGATCCGCAGCTCGGTCAGCATTCGTACATTTCGTGTGGACGGAGGCCTCCCCGGCGCGTCTTCTTCCCGGCCTGGCTTCTGTCACGTGGCCAACGTCCCCCCTGCTCGTGCGGGATGGCGCTCGCTGCGTGGGAATAACTCGTTCGTTTACCCATCCACCTGTTGACGGCTGCCTTCCGGTGTGAGGCTATTGCACAAGCACCGCTGAGATCGTCTGTGTGCAAGGTGTCGTGTGGACTTGTGCTTCCAGCGAAAACCGGGGACGGAATGGCCCAGACGACGCCACAGCGCGGCTCCAGCTTCTCAGGAATTCTCCTTCCTCTGCGGCCTCGCCCGACACCCGCCGGCATCGGGCCTGGTGCTGGTCACATCCTCGCTGGTGTGCCGTGGGTCTGACCGCGCTTGTGATTTGCATTTCTCTGATGACGGTGACCTTCTCTCCACGCGCTTACTTGCCATTCATGTATCTTCTTGGAGGAAGCATCTGTTTAAATCCTACTGGGGAGGGGGGGTCTTCTATGCGGGGGAGGGGAGGGCTTTTCTTATTGTTGAATTTTGAGGGTTTTTTTTTTAATATTCTTTATACACATCCTCATGGGACGTACGATTTGCAGGAATGTTCTCCTAGTTTGTTTTTTCTATTCCCTTAACGGCGTCTTTCAAAGAGCAGAAGTGTCGGGCACCTGGGCGGCTCATTTGGTTGAGCCTCCAACTCTTCATTTCGGCTCAGGTCATGATCCCGGGGTCATGAGATCGAGCCCGGTGCGGGGCTCTGCACGGAGTGTGGAACCTGCTTAAGATTCTCTCTCCCTCTCCCTCTGCCCCTCCTGTGCTCTCTCTCTCTCTCAAAATTAATAAATGAGCTTAAAAAAAAAGAGTTTTCTTTTTTCTTTCAAAAATTTTTCTTTAACATTTATTTATTTTTGAGAGACAGACTGTGAGTGGGGGAGGGGCAGAGAGAGAGAGGGAGACCCAGAATCTGAAGCAGATTCCAGGCTCTGAGCTGTCAGCACAGAGCCCGACGCGGGGCTCGAACTCACGAACGGTGAGATCATGATCTGAGCCAAAGTCGGACGCTTCACCGACTGAGCCAGCCAGGCGCCCCTATTTTTTCTTTTTAAATGTATAATGGCTTCATTGTGATATATTCACCCCCCATACACTCGCCCGCCTAAATGAAAACCTCGAAGACTCGTACTGTGTTCACAGATATGTGCAAACACCATCGCGGTTGGTTTTAGAACATTTAGAATATTTTCGTTACCGTCACCCCCTCCCCCAGCTCCAGGCACCTACTCATAAAAGATTTTTACTGTGATGACCCATCGCACTTTCCCTCTGGGATCTGAGATCGCCTCGCCTAACCCGAGGTCGCAACATTTTTTTTTTCTCATTTTTTGCCCCCCAGAAGTTTCCCGGTTTTAGGTTTTACATTTAGGTCACTGATCCATTTTGAGTTCATTTTTGTAGATGGTGGGTGGCATGAATCGAAGCTCTCTTCTTTGCATATGGATGTCCAAATGTTGCATTTGTTGAAACATTCCCTCCCCCGAATTGCTCTCGTCCCTTTGGTGAAAAGTCGTTTGTTGGGGTGTGTGCAAGTCGGTTTCCGTCCCTGCGATCTCTCCGTCTGTCTTTGCACCATTACCACACCGTCCGGACTGCGGCAGCCCATGCCATGTCCCCACGCTAGGTGATTTTGGTGCCCCCAGCCTCCTGCTTCTTTTTCAAAGTTGTTTCGGTTGTTGTAGGGTCCTTATCTATTCTCGTGTGAAGTTTCGAATCAGTTTCTTGATCTCTACCAAAGGGAGCCTGCTAGGGATTGCACTGACCCCACATGTAATTTGGGGGGAATGGACATCTTACTGACATTGAATCTTGCAAACGATGAGTGGAGTGTGCCCCTCTTCACTTACTTAGATCTTTAATCTCTCAGCAACGACTCGTGGCTTTTCGGGGACAATTCTTGGACACCTTTTGTCAGATTCATCCTTAACTGTTTCGTGTTTTTGGTGCTATCATAAACTACGTTGAAGATTTTTTGACGTCTGAGTGTTGCCATTATAGACAATACAGTTGATTTTTTTTGCTTAAAAAATTTTTTTTAGGGGCGCCTGGGTGGCGCAGTCGGTTGGGCGTCCGACTTCAGCCAGGTCACGATCTCGCGGTCCGTGAGTTCGAGCCCCGCGTCAGGCTCTGGGCTGATGGCTCAGAGCCTGGAGCCTGTTTCCGATTCTGTGTCTCCCTCTCTCTCTGCCCCTCCCCCGTTCATGCTCTGTCTCTCTGTGTCCCCAAAAAATAAATAAACGTTGAAAAAAAATTTAAAAAAAAAAAAATTTTTTTTAATGTTTATTTGTTTTTGAGACAGAGAGAGACAGAGTGCAAGCAGGGGAGGGGCAGAGAGAGAGGGAGAAGCAGGTTCTAGGCTCCGAGCTGTCAGCACGGAGCCCGAGGCAGGGCTCGAACTCATAGACCGCGAGATCATCGCCCGAGCCGAAGTCAGATGCTCAACCGACTGAGCCACCCAGGCGCCCCTACAATTCATTTTTATACACTGCTGGTTATCTCGCAAACTTGCTAAACTCATAAGTTCTAGCAGTTTTTTTTTTTTTTTTTGTAGATTCCACTAGATTCTCTGCATAGATAAATGCTGCCCAAATGAAGGCAGTTCTGTTTCCTCCTTTCCAATCGGAACGCTTTTCCCATTTGCCTTCTTTCACTGGCTTTCGGAAGCTTCAGCACAAGGAGGTGGCCGCGTCCCCGTCCTGCGCCTGGTCCCCGGGGAAGCAGGAAGGTATCCAGTGCTGAGGGTGGGCTTAGCTGTGCGTTCCACAGATGCCCTTTATCAGCCTGAGCAAGGCCCCTTCTTTTCCTAGTTTGCGGAGAAGTTCTTGGTCAGGAATGGATGTGGGATCTTATCGAAAGCTTTCTTCCTGCCTCTGTTGTGAGAAAATCCGACGTTTTTTCTTTTTGGTTTGTTAAAGTGGTGAACTACGTCGACTGATTTTCAAGCGTTAAACCAAACTCTATTCCTGAGACAAAGCCCATTAGGTCATGGCATTTGGTCCTTTTTTTTTTTTTTTTTTAATGTTTCTTTTATTTTTGAGAGAGAGAGCGTGAGCAGGGGAGGGGCAGAGAGAGAGGGAGACACAGAATCGGAAGCAGGCTCCGGGCTCTGAGCTGTCAGCCCAGAGCCCCACGCGGGGCTCGAACTCACGGATGGTGAGATCATGACCTGAGCCAAAGTCGGACGCTCAACCGACGGAGCCCCCCCAGGGCCCCGAAATGCGGTCTATTTATTTATTTATTTATTTAAAAATTTTTTTCATGCCGTGCTTTTAATAAATCATTGGATTTGACTTGCTAAGATTTGGTTGAGGCTTTTTGCACCTGTGTTCACGAGGGACAGGGGATATCGGTCTGGAGTTTCCTTTTCTTGCAACACGTTTGCCTGATTTTTGCACCAGGGCAACGCAGGCCTGGTAGAATGAGCTGGTTAAGTGTTCTCTCTGCCTCGGTTTCCCGGAAAAGCATGTGTACAGCTGGGGTTGTTTCCTCCTTCAGCGTCGGGTAGAACCTACCTGTGGAGCCCGGCGTTATTCTGTGGGGTGTTTTCTCCGCGCTGTTCTGACACGTCCGGGCAGACGCAAAGGGCCGGACGAGCTTGCTTCTTTGTTTTTAAAATAAACTTTAAAATCAAAGAAATACCTATATACAGATTGTTTTAATGGCGCAGGGGGCTTCTAGCAACAACAGAAACTTCCTCCTGTCTCTTCCCTGTCCTGAGCCCGGTCTCCAGAGGCAGCCGCGGTGAGGGGTCCTGAGCCCACGCTGGGCATTGTCTCCAGGTGACACGCTTACTCAATTACTCATTCGACAAATCTTTCTCTTTCTTTCTTTCTTTCTTTCTTTCTTTCTTTCTTTCTTTCTGTTTATTTATTTCTGAGACAGAGAGAGACAGGGCATGAGTGGGGAACAGGCAGAGAGAGAGGGAGACACAGAATCCGAAGCACGCTCCAGGCTCCGAGCTGTCGGCGCAGAGCACGACGTGGGGCTCGAACCCACAAACCGCGAGATCATGACCTGAGCTGAAGTCGGTCGCTCAACCGACTGAGCCACCCAGGCGCCCCAACGAATCTTTTTTTCTTTTAATGTTTATTAATTTTTGAGACAGAGAGAGACAGACAGAGAGTGCACATGTGCGGGGGAGGGGCAGAGAGAGGTGGGGACAGAGGATCCGAAGCAGGCTCCAGGCTCCGAGCTGTCAGCACAGAGCCCCGTGCGGGGCTCAAACCCATGAACCGCGAGATCATGGCCTGAGCCGAAATCAGACAGTTAACAGTTAACAGACTGAGCCACCCAGGCGCCCCACTCATTCGACAAGTACTTACTGGGGGCCTCCTGCGTGCCAGGCATTGTTCTAGGCCCTTGTGAAGCTTTGTGAACCAGACGACAATCCCTGCCTTCCAGGACTAGGAAATGGGGCTAGACTCATCCTGGAGCGGCCATAATTCCAGCGGGACAGACAGACAGACAACAGTGAACCTCATGAGCATGTAAGTTGGAGGTACCGGAAAATACAGAAAGTGCTTCGGGGAAAACCAGAGCAGGGGAAGAGGGGGAATCGCGAGTGCCAGGGGGAGGCGGGTGCAGTTGAAGACAGACCGGTCAGGGGACACTGGATAGAGAAGGAGCAAAGGCTTGAAAGGGCTGAAGGAGTGGCTGTCTGGAGGGGTGGGTGGCAGTGTCCCGGGCAGAGGTAACAGCCAGTGCAAAGGTCCTGAGGCGAGAGTGTGAGCGGTGAGCTCAGGGATCGGCAAGGAGGCGGGCGGGCTGGCACGGGGACTGGAGGGAGTCAGAGAGGAGGGCAGAGAGAGGATGGGGGGGTCACCCCAGCACTTAGGCCTTGCAGGCAACTGTAAGGACTTCAGCTTTCCCCCCCTGAGTAGAAGAAGGAACTCTTTCTGGGTTCTGAGCAGAGTGGCACGGACTGACCTGACTTTCAGGGGTACGCGAGGCCTCTTCATTGAGGACTGGCTCTGGGGCGGGCGAGGAGACCAGCGCTGCACCCCTGGCGAGAGGTGACGGTGGCCCCGGGGCATCGGGGGGGGGGGGGCTCGGGGTCGACACCAAAGGCAAAGCCAGCGGGATGTGTCGGTGGGCTGGAGGTGGGGAGCGGAGGAGGGCGGGAGTCCCCGACACCCCCAGCGTTCTCGGAGCCCGAGCCCCCCGACGGCCGGCGTCGCCCGAGCCAGGGCGGAGCGGCCCGTGTGCGGAGCGGGTGTGGGGGAGGCCGGCGCCTAGTGGCAACGTCAAGTCTGTAGGCGGATGTGGTTGCCTGGAGCTGCGGGAGGTACACAGCTAGCAGGTGAGGCGCAAAGATGCTATTTAAAGCCACAGACTGGGGGAAGTGGCGGTCGTGTCTTATCTCTGCAATCCGCGCGCGCGGAGATACTGTCTATTGTCCGCCTGCTGGGAGGGTTGAGGATTTGATCCAGTCCCAGGCCTCCCCTTCCGGTGGACGAGACCGCTGCTTCGAGCTCCCCTGTGGCCCGTGGAACTCTGTCCCACCCCACCTCTGGAGCCACGGAGGCCACCGTCCCGGCAAGTCTGGAGTTCCCGCCCTGCCCTCCAGGGCTCCCCCTCCTCGCCGGACCCCCCCCCCCCCCCCCGGCCCTGCTCCCGGGCGTCGGCGGTAGTCTGCTCTGTAACCAATTACCGAGGAAGCTTTCTGGAGAAGTTGGTACTAACGTTGGAGATCAATAGCAGTTATAGTATGATGGCTGTTGATAAAAACTCGGTGCACAGCTGCGCGGCACGTAACGGTTACAGCTCTCGTGTTTTTCCGTGGGTCTCCAACTGCCCTCCCTTTCGGTGGCATTGCCTGCCTGTCACCCACTGGTTCCTCCGACCCGCCAACAAAGATAGTCTCTCAAATGCCTCTGAAGGTGGGCGGGGGGGGAGGAGGCTCTTCAGATTCCGCGTTATTCTTTCCAAATTGAAAATATTCCTCTCAGTCTTTATTTGTTTCGGACTTGGGTTATGGCGGGTTTTGCTCTGAAGATTTAAAAATAAGAATTGGAATAGAAAATTACTATTATTTTCCTTTCTGGCTTCTGATTTTGGAGCGAAATTTAGAAAGATTATTTTTAAGTGCTTTCGGGTAGAGCCCTTAGGGGTTTTTTTAAATCTTTGAAACCTGGGATTTCTTCGGAGTTCCGACCTGAGGTTCAAATGCAGCTTTTGTTCCAGCTGGCGCCCCGGTCATTCCAACACCATTTATTAAACACTGCATCCTCTGCTCCTTGGGTTGAAATAAACCCTGTCATGGGAGGCCGAGAATGGGGGGCAGGGGCTTTATTGGGGAGCATTCTCGCGCAGGGCAGGACTGGACAGAGGGCGGGGCTGGGCCACACCCATGGGGACTCTGGAGCTGTGGGAGCCCTGCAGGGACCCCTGAACCCGGTCCTGAACCCTCCCATCAACCAGTCCCGAAACCTTAAGGAGGCAGTCCCCTCAAGGACAGTGCCTGGGGAGGGGCTGAGCTAAGGGCAGGTGGGGGACAAGCGCTCTACTTTCGTAGAGCAAGGTCACCCACCGGGGACACTTTTTCTGGGACTCTGCTTGGTCCCTAGGGGACTTTGCTGGGGCTGCAGCAAATTAGCACACACCAGGGGAGTTTCACACAACAAAGTTCTTGTCTGTAGTTCTGGAGGCCGGAAGTCTCAGATCACCGTGTTGCAGGCACAAGCTGCCTCCGTGATGGCTTCCGGGGAGGGTCCCTCCTGCCTCTTCCAGCTTCTGACAGCCCCAGGCGGTCCTTGGCTCCTGGCCCGTCCGTCCGTCCGTCCGTCCATCTGTCCGCCCAGTCTCTGCCTCTGTGTTCTCACGATCCTCTCCTCTGTGTCTGTGCCTCTCCCCTGTCTCTCGTAAGGACACCGGTCACCCGATTTAGGATCCCCCCAGGTAGTCCAGGATGATCTCCTCTCCGTCCTTAACTTAGTTACATCTGCAAAGACCCTTTATCCAAATAAGGTCACACCCAGAGCTTCCTGGGTGCCACTTCTGTTCTTTGCTGCCCCCTTGCGAACCGAACCGCAGCCGTATGTCCCCCACGGAGCAGGGTCATGACCCAACCCTGACACCTTCTCTCCCTTGCTGGCCTCTTGGCACAGGAGCCCCAAGTGACTAACGGGGGGCTAGAGCTTGATGCGAGCCCTGGCGGATTCTTCTTCCGGGAATCACGTCTTCTAGACTCCCTTGGGAGGGAAGGCTAACACCCCCCAAAGCTGTCACGGGGAGTGGTGGAAAATGGGGACACTCTTGCTTTCCCCCAGCTGGCTCCCGGACCGATGCGTTCCACCTGCCGATGACACAGCCGCCCCCGCCCCCCCCGCCAGTTGTAGATTTGGGGTGCGCTCTGCAGCCTTGCAACCTGGAGGTTGACATCACAGTTCCAAACTGGCCTCCCAGCTCCACCTAGCAAAGGCCGCCCTGTCGAATCAGGCCAGCAGCTTCCATGGGGCGCAGTGTGACAGCGTCAGTGGACCTCAGGGTCGTGGGCCACTCCCGCACCCCCTTTGCCATAAATGGGTCCCTTGGCCCAACGGAGGCACGTTGCTTCCTGCCTCACAACGCGAGGCTCCAAGGCGGCTCGCTCGTGCCCGCGGGTGTGCGGGT
This sequence comes from Lynx canadensis, assembly GCF_007474595.2. Lineage (NCBI taxonomy): Eukaryota > Metazoa > Chordata > Mammalia > Carnivora > Felidae > Lynx > Lynx canadensis. The sequence goes on from NC_044316.2 coordinate 58,093,227, forward strand.
GGCGCGCGCCCGCTGCCGGTGCGCGCGCCTGGTGTTCCACTTCCGCCTCATGATGGGCCTCTGCTGGGCGCACCTGACCTTGTCCGTGGGCCTGGCGTGACCCAGCTCACCTGGCAGTGTGCTGGACGTTTGCCGGCCCGCCGCTCCCTCGCCAGCAGCGGCCAAGGGCCCGGGAGGAGTGGCTTCGAAACCACGCGCACTTCGCCGCCGCAGCAGGTGTGGGCTTTGCCCCGGGACCCCGGGGGTCTGCCCCGTGATTCCGCACCGCGGCTTGCCCTCCCGAGACGCTGGCATCTTTTTTCCTAGGAACGGGGCCTCCCTGCTGCGTCCTCGCCAAGCTGGCAGCCTTCCGTGCATCCTCAAGCGTGGAACGCGCCGCCTCCGAGACAGAAGGGGTCTGCCAGGCGTCCTTCCCCGGGGGGAGCAGGTAGGAGATGCGGTAATTTGTCCTCTAATGTCCCAGCATGCCTCAGACTTCCAGGCCTCCACGCACCGCCTAGGGTTTACCCCGCATCCTCTGGGATGCACACGTCTTACCAAGGCCTCCAAACCACTAGCAGCTTCTGGCTCGTTAGTTCTGATGAACAGGATAACGTCAGTGGCAACGGGGGCCGTGGTCCCTGCCTCCTGGGTTGCGTCTGTGCCCCTGAGGGCAAGAGGAGTCTCGGACGGGCGCACGATGGGGACCAGCAGCGCTGCGGGCTCGGGGTCTTGGAGGGTGGGGCCGATCTCCGCTCTTTCCGCAGGATGAAAGATTGCTTCGTGGATATGATCTTGGTGTGTGTGTGTGGGTGGGGGATAGTGATGTATTATTTCCTAGCGCTGCTGTGTCAAATTACTATGAACCTAGTGGTTTGGAACTGCACACATTTATTCTTTACGGTTCTGGAGGTCAGAGGTCCAGAATGGGTCTCGCTGGGCTGGAACCAAGGTGTCAGGCAGGCTGTGACCCTTCCTGGAGGCTCTGTGGGACGATCTTTTTCTCGCCTTCTCCGCCTTCTGGAGGCTTCCCCCACTCCTCGGCTCGTGGCCTCTTCCCCTCGTCCCGCTCACGTGGCATCGCCCCGACTTCTTTCCGTGCTCGTGTCTTCTTTCCCTCTCCCTGTCCTGTGTCCCTCCCTACCTCTGAGGACCCTGGGGATGACATCGGACCCAGTCAGATGATCCAGAATAATCTCCCCATCTCCAAGGCAGCTGATTAGAAAGCTTAAGTCCATCTACAACCCTGTTTCTCCTTTGCCACGTAACCTGACGTGTTCAGAGCTTCTGGGGATTAGGGTGTGGACTTTTCTGTTATTCTGATTAGCGCAGGAAGGGGTGCGCTTTCGGAGGCTTTTACTTGCTTTCCTGGTTACAACAGCTCTTACTTCTTGGACTCATGGACCGATGTGGGGCTCGTGTTACCCACAAGGTGTGTGCAAGCAGGTGATACGTGCCGGGGCCAGGAAACGACACGGGGTGGGCCCGGTGAGCCCACTATGAGCCGCGACTAGGACGCTATTCATTACTTGGTCCTCCTTTGCTCGCCTTCTGACAGGGGGGCCGTGGTGACACTTTGGGTCCCCAAAGTACCAATAGCCGCCTGCCCGTCCTGCAGAGGAGTCTTCTCCACTGGCACCATCATTGTTCTGGCGACCAGCATGCCCCCCGGGGTCTCCCATAGCACGTGGTTGGTACCCCCCCACCCCCCCGCCCCCCAGCCTGCTCTGGGACACCAGCTGCAGCCTGGCCACGCCTCTCAGCTTTGGTCGTTCTTCTGCAGTCTGGAGGCAGGTCTGGCTTTCCTGCTTTGCAGGTGTAGACGGGTGGGGGTTGCTTCTTCCTCCAAAGGGGAAAGGCACTTAAACGTGCAACTTTCTCCTTCCTCCCTTCCGCGGTCTCTCTCTCTCCTTGTCATGCTGTTTTCTTTTGCTATTTTATGCCACTCGAGGTCAAGAGACACTAAGAATTTAAAGTGTTAGCATAGATCTTAGGGGCGCCTGGGTGGCTCAGTCGGTTGAACATCCGACTCCTGGTTTCGGCTCAGGTCTGGATCTCACGGTTCGTGAGTCTGAACCCGGGATCGGGCTCTGTGCTGACAGTGTGGAGCCTTCTTGGGATTCTCTCTCTCTCTCTGCCCCTCCCCTGCTCTCTCTCTGACTCGCTCACAATAAATAGTTAGCATAAATTTTACCATTTTCCTCGATAAGGTGCAATGACACTTTTAAGTGTGGGTATTAGAGCATTTAACTCCTACGCAGAATCCCCGAAGTAGCACAATTCGTGTTTCGCAGCTAAGTCACCGCCTTCGCCAGAGGGACGGAGGTGCCGTGCGAAACTACCTCCAGTCTCTCTGTTTCCCTTCTTGACGCCCACCTTCTCCCCCCATTCCAAGCCCCCGTCTTGCCAGCTGGGCTGTGAGGGCCTCCGGGCCGCCAGGCTGACCGACCGGGCCGTCTTGCCCGGGACCGAGGGCTGCGGGCACCGTGGGCCTTCAGCGCTAAGATGGGGCGGGGGGCCACCCTGCACTGTGTCCCCTCTCCTGCTCCAGCAAATGCTACGTGACGGCTGCCAGGAAGTCGCTTCTACTGGTTACATCCCACCCCGTTTCTGTCCTGCCGAAGACTCGGAGGTGCCCCCAAATAAAACCACCCTGTGGCCAGGCACGAGCTCTGGGGGAGGGGTGGCTTGCCCAGGACACTCAGCAAATCCTCGTGCCTTTAGGTCATCGTGCCTTTGAAATTGGGTTTGTTTCCTGTGCTTGCTGTGACAAACCACCATAAACCAGGTGGCTTGAAACAACAGAAATAGATTTGTTCCCGGCTGAACGCTGCAAGCCCGAAATCAAGGTGTCGATAAAACAGTGCCAGTGCTTTGCAGGCTCTGGGAGAGACTCCCAGCTTCCGGGGGCTGGGCCCCCCCCCCCCCCCCGCTGGGCCTCTGCCTTCACCCGGCCTTCTCTGTGCATCTCTGTGTCCTCTCCTCTTCGTGGAAAGAGACTGTCCTTAGACTTAGGGCCTATCCGGACTCCAGGAGGCTCTCACCCCAAGATCCCTGACTAGTCACATGCGCGAGGACTTCTTCTGAGGTTCTGCTTGGACGTGAATTTGGGGGGGGCACTATTTAACCCATTGCAAATGTCCTGGAGGTGGGTTATGTTATTGGGGAAACTGAGGCAGGGGTCTGCCTCAGTTCTCGGGACTGGGGGCGGGATCCAGTGGCTCAGATACGTCGCCCAGCCTCCTCTATGAGGCTGGGTCTCTCGCGGGCAGGGTGGGCTCCCGGGAAGCTGGTCCTCGGGGGGGACGCATGAGGCCACGAGGCTCACTGGTTTGGGGATCCCGCCTCAGGAAGGCTCAGCGGGCCCGGGGCGAGCTCTGTAGATGGAGCGAGCCTCAGGACTGCTGGAGCTGGGTGGAGGGGGCCGGGCCCTTGCACCCCTGCTTCACTGCTCACTGGAGGCCCACCCCGGGAGGTGGCGGGCCTCCCCAGAGGTAGAGCCTTCCCCAGGGCCAGCCCTTTCCAGAATGCCTGCGGTCCGCAGGCCCGACCAGCCGGCTATCTGCCGCATCCCAGCCCAGAAACCCTCTTGCGGCTTGACCGCCTTTCGGGTCTGGCCCTCAATAGGCCAGGAGATATCCCGTTTCGCGGAGGGCAAGCCCCTTGCCCCATTCTTGGGTTGGGCCGGACTGTCTGACCCCAGAGGCCAGGATCTCCCCCAGCTCAGGCTCTCCCTGGG